>NC_043986.1:21453889-21818889 GCF_902150065.1 Myripristis murdjan | reverse complement strand
ACGGTTTACAGCACTTCAGAAATGAAGTTTCAGCATATCATGTTTGATGTTCATTAGGTGCTCAGGACAGCAGCACTTCAGTAGGAGATGGACTCGTGTGTTGATCAGTGCTGGCGGAGACTGTGGGTGCATTAATGAGGATGCATGTACAGGATTAGCATTAATGAGGCATTAGACATTGCTGAGATGGCAAATGTAAGCATATTTACTATTGTTCAGTTGTGTATCACTACAGGCCTGTAAAGCCATTGAGACTGTAACAGTGATCAAGTGAGCTCAATAAATTTGAACTCAAACGTCTATGACACCCCAATAAAGCATATACCCCAAATACCTAGAAAGTGCCAGGGCACTTATTAGTTAGTATATATTTAATGAAAAGAAATAAATCTATTATAGTTAAAATTTCACCATAAAAATTATTAATCACACCTTACCTGCAGGCTTCACATCTTCATACAAAATTGCTATAATCCTCTTATCTTATTCAGAGAGAGCTGTTCTGTCACCTCCATCTTTGTCCAATCATGTTAACATGTAAGGCACAATTCACCAGTTGACATGACTGACGCATTAATGGTTCCACCAGGACAGTGAAACACTTTTTAGTGTTGTGTTTTGTTGTGGCTACTGTATCTCTGTGTTTTGTCCAGTCCTGTGCGTTATTCAAATCACTCAACCATCTCGGCCAGTCAAATCGATTGTACAGCAGGAAGAGGTTGTATTCAGTGAGAGAGAAACAAATGTTGGAGAAGAAGAAAATTGTCATTGATGTGTTAGAGATAAATTCATACTTGATCAAAATAATCACTGTGTTTCTCATCCAGTGAGACTGCTGTGTTTTTGTAATACCTCAGTTTTACAACAAAGCACTGGTAGATTAAATGCTCAAGATAATGAACCACTCTTGTTTAGATGAGGACTAAAGTGAGCCATATTTTATTTCCATTTCTATTTTGAAGGGAAACTCATTTTGATACCTTTATTTGAGAGTAGGCCTACTTATTTATTAATGTTTTACAATGTGTTTAATTTGAAAATGGCTGGGAAAGATACTTTATTATTAGTGTTATGCACAAGCTTTAGACCCTCAATACAACATCCATATAGGCCTACAAATCACAGGAAAAGTTAAATATGATAGCTTGGACCTTTGCTGTAGCTGATGTTTTCACTTTGCAGTGTGTTTTTAATGTAGCTAGCTGTGCTCAGCATCATATTTTGGGGTAAGGCATAGGTTATAAACTGAAATAAATATAGAAAACTAACTTTGTGTCCGTAGGTTAAACAGAGCCAGCCAGACGTATTTCTTCCCTATCCACCTGACCGACCAACTGCTGCCTAGTGCAGTATTTTACGCCACAGTCGGACCACTGGTTTTCTACCTCGCCATTCAGCGGCTTATTATCCGGCCCTACGTGCGTGCCCAGAAGGAACAGTAAGAAATGTCCTCTTATGTAAAATGGCTCACCTTGAAGTTGATTTGCTTCACAAAAGAAACATTAATAAAAGTAGTACTATACATATTATGATACCAGTTATCTTAAGAGCCAATTTTAATTCTCCCTTTATCGCTCAACTCAACAGAGACTTGGAGAAGCAGCGGGAGAGCTCAGCATCTGAAATTGCTAGGAAGAGACAGGAGGCGGAGTCTGCTGTGAGTCCTCCATAGCCCTACACTTAGCTGTGGTGCCAATCCTGCATTCAGATTGAACATTAGACAAGAGCTGATTACAGCTGTTGTGTCTGTTAAGAAACATCAGTTGTAAAGCACTGACAAAAGGGCTGAGATGGAATTAGATACATGTATGCAAAATCTCTGTGAATTGTATTAATACAATCCAAATGATGTAAAATCTCTTTTCTCTTTCCCTGCCTTCCTCTGCCTCTTTCATCTGTGAAGGTCTTGCTCATGCAGGAGTCTGTGCGCAGGATCATTGAAGCTGAGGAGTCTAGAATGGGTAAGACCAATCACACCTAAGACATTTTACAGAAGTCTAACAGCTTCCCACTTTTTTGTTGCTCCTTAAAAATGAATAGGCTATATTGCATGTGAATTTCTAGTTTATACATCTTTTAAACACAAGTTCAACCCAAGCTATAATGTCATGGTTTTCCTCCAAGAACAGTTTGCATGACTAAAAAGACTCAAGAGCTCCTGAAACAGCCATGACTAGTCTGTAGGTTTGTTATACTAACAAAGAGTAGAAGAGTTACTTTGTGGACAGCATCAGAGTATCTAGGATGCTTTTGTTGCAACATGGGTGCATTTTTGTAAACAAGATTTAGACAAGTGATAATTGATGCTTTTTAGCTTGCCTTCAAAGAATACACTAACCAAAAGCTCTCTGCAGACAGTATAATTTTCACCTCGCGTTGGACAGCGAGTGATAATTGGCTAACGACACCTGTCATTGTAGAGGTTGTTCTGGCTGGTTTCATTATCACAAGAGGTACCCGAGACTTGGGACTCATAACGCAACTGTTAAAAACTATGCAAAAACACATCTTTATTCAGTGAATTTGACTTAATGCAATGGTTAAAGAACTATCTGTGCACCCTAAAATGCAGACTGTCATTTTATTATGTACTTTGAGCAAACAAGCACCAAAATAATAATTTGTTCAGTTCTAAACTACTTAATTATCACTTTGTGACTGAAATTTCACCGGTTGGCAATAGTAAAACCAAAAATTAAGAGTTCACTAGTCAGTAGACAGTCTAACAGTAAAACATCCTGTTGATTGACACTTTATTTGGCATCGTCCTCTTGGGTAGGTCTCATCATCCTCAATGCCTGGTATGGCAAGTTTGTGACAGACAACAGCAAGAAGCATGAGAGGGCAAAGGTCATCGATGTGACTGTGCCACTGCAGTGCCTGGTGAAAGACTCAAAGCTAATCCTCACTGAGGCCACAAAGGTATGCCAATAAATATAGTGCACAATTCCCAATACCAGTTAATTGGATCCATGTTACATGTATCTAAACTTACACACTAAACTAGTTTTTGGCAAAATTGCTATTGGAATGACATTGTATAGACTGACAGACTACAACACACCTACTTGAGGTTTTCTCCTGGTACAAAAACATTTTGATATGTGCATTTACTGACTATAATGTCTGTATTTTGTGGCAATTCTATGTGCTGCTGCTATGTGACCTTACGTTGCCTTTCCAGTCGGGACTCCCTGGCTTCTATGACCCCTGCGTGGGGGAGGAGAAGAGCCTGAAGGTGCTGTATCAGTTCCGGGGAGTCATGCATCAAGTCCTGTCAGGGGACATGGAAGCACTCAGGATACCAAAGCAATGTAAGTCTCAAAGACTAGTATGACATAGAGCAGCAACGTGACTCAGCAAAGCTGCATGAGGGTTTTGTCACACTTTTGGCCCCATTGGTACTGTTTATGATTCAGTAGAACTTAAGCTCTCCTGAATCTGTAGTATCTAACCTGCCCCCGATTCAGACGGGCTTCAACATAGAGATTTGAAGATACATTTGATGTCGCATATCTTATATTTTTATCTCTATTTGAAAATGCCCTCTTCATCAGGGGTGGAACAATTAATCGATAATGCAATATATTGCAGTACCCCTGTGTCAAGTATTGATATTTGAGTTTTCAACTTCATTTGCACAGATAGCACCTTTGAGTCACGCTGAGTTATTTATTCCATGCCTTTAGTTACTTTAAATAAAACTGTTTCCTGACTGATTCCTGCTTATTAGAAAATTATTTTTGCCTTTTCAAGGGTATTTTTTGTTCTTTAGTTACAGATTATAGCTGATTATCTTAAAATATGTTGCAAAATAGCCTGTGTTGTGATAGTATCGTTATCACAAGTTACCCAGTGACTTCCACCCCTACTTTTCATACCCATTAATTTATGTTACATGTCCTAAGGTGCTTGCCAAGTGTTAATTTTGACTTCTTTCTCCTTTCTTCTGTTGTGCAGCTCACAGGATTGATGCAGACACATAGGAGTCCCTCTGCTGAGCAAACAGAGACACGTTGTTGAACTGAAAAAAAAAGGATAATCTCCTGTTTTAGATATGAGATGGATTTAAGTCTGTGTTCCTCAGAAGTCATGCATTTTCCTTTGTCTTTATATTGTTCGTTTAAATATGCAGAGCGGAGTCTAAGCATCACAGACTGTGTTGATTATGAGTCAGTATCCATGAACAGGGTTGTGGCCTGCTTGAAATTCAAAAGTGACACCAAAATCAATGGCTACTATCTTATTTCCTGGGTCTTTTAGCCTCTTTGGTACCCATTTATTTTTGGTATGGCTTGATCGAGTTACATTGTACTGTACTGTACACAAAACTGCAGTGCCTATGTGATTAAAGACATGAATGCACCTCTGTATATTTGCCATATAATTAAAAATCATTATCTTCCATATTGCTTAACTGTTTTTGGTACTTTTTCCCGAAACAAGTATTTTTGTCATTTCTATGGAGTGTTGGAAACTGATTTTTGTTTATTTATCTTATAATAATTGTTAGTATTTTATGGCTCAGTGCACTAATGAGCTTTAACAACTGGATTACGGGTTCATCTTTGTCACTGGTTATTGACTCACTCAATAAGTCACATACACACAGGCAGAGTGATAGGATCGCCTCGTGAAGACTGAAGAAGAATGGCGGTGATAAATGGAAACTGGTGAGATGCTTGTGTGACCTTCAGACAGCGACTTAAGAATATCTTTGACCTCTTATCTGTGAGTAAATTACTTATTCAGACTGACCTTTATTTTATCTGTTCAGTGGCATCAGGGCTGTTTATTTTAGCCCTTGTTGCTGCAAGAGTCAGCAGATTTGTTTGGAGACAAAGGAATGTAACCTGTTAATTATGAACCATCTCAAGCTTGATATTATGCAGCGTGTGACTGATGAAGATGAAACCAATGTGTGGACTTAACTCTGTGCACAGTTTGTCAGGTCACATCAAGTGTCTGTGTGTATGGCTCAAAATTCCTGAATCTGTGTTCACCTCAGGCATTCTCCAATTTAGGAAAATCTAAATATACAATTTCTGTTGTGTTGCCTGATGAGAGGACATCAGCTTTCTTATGTCAGTATGTAAAACTTGTTCGGTGACCATGCATGGACAGAAGACTGTGATCATGACACATTCACTTCATCCAGGTAATTATACACACCATAGGAGAATTATGAAGATGACTCATTTTCTGGGGTTGTCCCTCTCATCATCATCAACTGATTCACGAGACAAAAAAAGGAAAAAAAAATATATAAATTTGGCCATTCTTCAGCAAGAGCACTCATGTTTAACAGTGTAAACCACCCTCAACACATTCCTCTGACATGCAGGTTTGACACATGCTGCGTTCACATGGTAAGACTACCTAGATGACGTATCTTGGATGCCTTTAAAACGAATAACGACACTTTATTTAGATATTTGAATTCGTGTGTGAGCAGCGTGCAGCAGTCAACAGTCACGCTGGTTGGCAAAATAACTGCTGGTTTTGGTTTTTAATTCTCTCGGACTGCTGACACGTAGATACCTCTCCGCGTCTTTCCCGCTCGCGTTGAAAAGACTTTCCCTGGCCGACGCGTGGTATTTACGGCGAATCCCGAGGCAGGAACGCACGCGCGCACCAAGTCCAGTAGTGTCCTGCTGCGTTGTTCAGAGCAAACCGAGGGGGCGGGGTTTGGTGTTTTCACCGGCGTGTTGTCGCGGCCGGTACATGTGCTGCCATAAACCGAGCTAGCCTCGACTGAAACGTCACTTCAAGGGAAAAAGAAACGATTAGTAAACATTTCCAAGGAGTCTGCGGTCATTTTGGGAAACGGGGTGAATTACGTGGTTCTAGGACAAGTTGAAAACCAGTCGCCAAACAGAGTCGCGACTCCTACGCCACGTTTTCTGTATTTCTGTATTTCTGTTTCACTTCTGCGACGTTTTCTGTAAGATAACAGTACTTCCGCGTCTATGGACGACTGCTCGAAAGGTAATTAGCTGCTATTTCCTTGTACAGTCCAGCTTGCAGTGACCACTTCGTTGCGACCATCACAGGAATGAGGAAGAGAGTGATGGGTGCATCTCACAGCTCCTCCGACTCGACTCCGACCAGGAGTAGGAACTACAGCCCGGCCTCAGGTGACACAGGACAGGTAAGTTGTCCTTTACGGGACCCCCGGCATGTCTCACTGTCATACACCTGTTGTACTCTGTAATATGCACTAGCTGCAGTGTGTAACAGTTATTTATAAGGCCCACAGATCAGACCGAAGTGCTTTTTGGTTGCACCCTGCAACAAAAACATCTTTTAAGTGTCAGGTGTAGAGTATAATGAGACCATATTAGTGCCATGTTGTCCTGGTGTTAAAGGAAACAGCCCACCCTCATTTTTACACTGTTTACTGTCTATCATCAATATGCGACATTCACTGTATTGCATGTGTTATTTTCTGTGTTTATTTACACTTTTTTGGTGCATTCATGAGTACTTCTGGTCAAAATTACCCATATTTCCCAGAATGTCTTTCAGACCCCCACCCCCTCCCCAGTAAAACAGTCATAAGTTTCCTCTGACTTGCATTCAACTGTGGGTTATGTGTGTAGGTGGAGAGCGTGATAGTCATAACTTTGTTAAAGCAAGAGTCAGAGCTTTGCCCCTTGGAAGCACATGCTGTGTCTGCATTGCATTCTGGTCTGCTGAGGCTGCAGCTGGCGAGTCATCTATGAGGAATTCCCCCCTGAATGATTGTTTAGTTCCTGTGAAAACATGTGAGAATGGAAAGCAGCCCTTTGCACTTTGATTGTGAAGGGCTGACAGCGAAACTGGAAGTTTCCCGTCTGTACTTTAGATTGTGGAAAGCGTTTCTGCTGTCAGACTGCATTATCTGTATTTGATTTGAGCTAAGAAATTGCCCATTTGGTGCGCACTGCACTCCAAGCTGGCCTGGAAAGGGCTTCCCTCTCTCTGCGATCCCTCCCATGATTTCTTCCATTTTTTCCCGTTGGTCTCTGGGTTTTTTGGGTGGAGTTTTCTCTTGCCTGCTATGAGTGTTCAGGTCAGACGGTTTCATTTTGTTTTCTGTGACAGTGATGAAGGGCTCTAAATAGACTTGAAATTGTAGCTGTGCATTTCATCTATATTGAGCTACTTCTCGACAGAAATAAGAAAAATTGGCCATCAAACAACAGAATGGACATAGAAATGCAGAGGATTAGACCAGTAGTTGATTCAGTGGCCTAGGGTGGATTGTTTCCTTTCAAATTGAGGCTTAATGTTGAGGTTAGGTAGTTTAAGGGGCTAAGTGGTGGGTGTAATTGATCCCAAGTCAGTGCTTTCTACCTTTGATTACATTTGAAAACGATAATAATGTAGCCAAAGCTTATGTGTTTCCTGTTTCTTTTCTTCCCAGTGCCCAGGCCCGTACCTTGTTCTTCCTCTGGTGGTCATCGAGGAGATCCTCATGAATCTTCCCCCCTATCAAGTTGTGCGTGTCGCCCGGTTAGTGTGCCGCGATTGGAAAGACGTGGTTGACAGTGAATCTCTGTGGAGAAAGAGATGTCGAAGAGAGGGATATCACCTGAGTGATCCTGCGAAAGTACCCTCAAACTGGAGGTTGTTTTACTTCTTGTGCAAGAAGAGACGGAATCTTATCAAAAACCCAAGAGCAGCAGGTAAAATAACCTTTGAAACTAATTTAACTGATCAGCAGCTGTACCATATCTGTCCTGTACTGTATATTTGCAAGCAGTGCCTTAACAAACACATGCCTTTGTCTGAAGTGCTTTACACTTCTATGGGTGCATACATTTTGGCATACCATATGTGGCCACGGTGGGAATCAAACCCTTAACCAAGGGGTAAATGCTGTGTTTTTCCCAATGAGCCACAAATTACCGGTGCTAATTAAATAATATTTCTCTCTTTTTTTCTAGAAAAATTTAATGGCTGGCAGATTTTAGAGAATGGTGGTGATCAGTGGCAAATAGAGGATCCAATGGTGCCACACCCAAATGAGACAGTCCAGAAAGTGTTTGTAACCTCTTACAGGTGAGCTGATAAACTGATGTCCATGCAAATGTAAGGCAGTCCAACTATATGCTCATACATGGTTTCTCTTGTCTGTAGCATGTGTAAGAAGTCCCAGCTGATTGACTTGGAGAAGGAGGGTTACAACCCCTTATTTATGGATGAGTTTCAGCCTGATATCAAAATATCTGATTGGTAAGAAACGTACAGATGAATTACTCTCACTACTAGTATGGCTAATTTCTTAAATGGCTTACTTAGTCAGGCATGTACAGAAACACATTTTTTTGTAGTTAATTATTTTGCAGTGTAAATCCTAGTAGTGTTTCCCTGTGGTTTCCTAGGATTGGAAAAAATATATTCAGCTACAAATCATGATTTGTAATTTACTTTTTATTTATTTATTTATGATTTTAATATAACCATTCTGACCCTGATTCAATACTTTGTCCTTATTTTGGACCTATTTTTTATTTTATTCAGGGTTGAAACAACTACACTTTGTTTTGCTGGTTGGTTTCTATCTTTAGGCTTGCAAAAAAATCTTAAAAGCCCAAAGTAAATCCGGTGTTTAAAAACAAAAAAGTTATCCAAATTGTACACTGTCATACTATCAAATTATTACAAAATTGCAATACATAATTAATCACACCCTGGTGTTATGAATCATATGTATCGGGTTTCCCTGCCAATACTCATCTTCATCGTTTCCCCATGCTGTATATATTGGCATGAGCACCCTGGTTGTTATCCTTGCTAAGACTGAATTAAAAAGTCATCTTTTGTAACAATTTCAAAACATCTACTTTCCAATAGAATGTATTTTTAATAATTAGACTAAATGTGTGTTTGTGCACGTTACACCAGGTATGCACCACGATGGGACTGTGGCTCTCAATATGAGATCAGTGTGCAGCTGCTGAATCACAGGAAGAGGCCTATCCAGACGTTTGCCCCTGACAGGGTTTACTTTGACCAGTGGAATGATCAGCAGTGGAATGAGGTACCGACACAGCACAAAACACTAATAGATTAAGAAAAAATAAAGATCTCCAGAGGATGTTCACATCCCAAGGCCAACAATAGTTTTGTTCCCTAATTGCATTTTTTTCTGCATTTTTCAGATTACCCATACATTCAAGAACTACGGACAGGGGGTGCGATTCATCCGTTTTACCCATGGAGGCCAGGATACGCAGTTCTGGGCAGGATGGTATGGAGTTCGCGTTACTGAGAGCAGTGTTGAGATATGTCCGTCAGTGGACAGGTAACTCTTTGTGGTTCTTCTAACACCTGCCTCCTGCCTTTGTCTAAAACCGCACCTTTTCATGTCTTGTCTGTCTTATTTTCAGTGTGGAGAGATCTTTGCCGTCTGAATAAAATCTTGAATATATCTGTGGGTTTCTATATGAAATGTAATTTTCTATGTCAGATTTTTCCACTGCAGCAGCTTGAGGAGACGATGTTATGCATTTGTATTTGATAACATCATAGGTTATACAAATTGGTTCAGCCATCCAGACATCTTTGAAAGGCTGTAACTGATGTGCTATGACACAAGCGGAAAAGGAAATGTTAGAATGAGAGCTGTTGTAAGCAGTGTGAGACTGACTTCACCTAAATTATGCATATCTCACTGTGAAAGTAAAAGCACCTTCAGAGACCATTAAAATCTGGTTAACAGGGATGGAAATTTTACTGTTCTCTACACACCATGGCTGCTAATTTTCAAACGGGGGCCAGTGTATAATCATGCACACTCCCAGAACAGCCTCGCAGCAATATCTTTGCAGTGAGGTAACCAAAGAGGATACATACATCACACACCCGAGTCCCATTATGAGCCTTAGAAACATAGTTTAGTTGGTAGTCAGCAGCACACATCCATTTCCAAACCCACAACACTCTATATTGTGTATTTACTATTCTGCATTTTTCATGAATATTCACAATATTTGATCCTTGGTTATTTGCCCAATTTCCCATTAGCACTATGATCAGCTCACCGGTCATGAAATGTGAGTGTGTCTGCAGGGTAACATGCCTCATACAGACTCTAGGGGACTTCGCAGATGTTTCCCTATCACTGCTAGATTGGACTATCTGGCTTTGTCTCTGGTCCGAGGTCCACTAAAAGCTGGTTTGATTTGTATACCTGGTCTCTCAATTATACTCGCTGCAGGTTGAAGTGATAATGACTTACAGTGGATGTGGACTGCACTTACTTGAGGGACCAGTGTAGCAGAATATATAGCTGAGCAGTGATTGCTTTCCAAATGAAGTGCTTTGTTTTGAATAAAATCTACCTACTCACTACTGACTTATTGATGCTGCATTGAAGAAACTTCACTGTTTCTGGTGAGGGTAAATGCTGTGTGCTTTGGGACTGCAGATCACCATGGATTTTCTCCTGAATGATTTTGTTATTGTGCTTAAGGTCTCGTATAATAAATATCTTTGCACTGCTTTGTATGTTAACTGCAAGATGAGATACTGACTATGTAATATGAAAGTGTGATTGTGTGTTTTGTGATAAAATGTGTACAGTACACTATTTCTTGCTCTCCCCCATGTCAGCTGTGGCATTTTATACAAGATAATAAAAAGGTTATTTTGGACCAGGTTGGTTGTCATCTCATTTATGTAACCATGAAGTCAGTCAACAATGTAAGGCGAGTAAAGTCAGGTTTATTCATAATACTGGTTTATTGTGATATTTTATCACAAGCAAGATACAGTACAATTTTTAAATTAAACAGAATAAAAATCAAACACTCCAAGATGTTATTTCAGTTTATAGCATGGTAGCTTTTTTCAATTAACGTTTACTTGATTTGAGCTTCACCTTAGCTTCTTTGAATCTCAGTATTCTCAATGCACATTATGTTTTCACTGGTCAATAGGTTAAGAGGTTATTCCCTCTAAATTTTACAGATCAGATTCAAGCCCACAGACCAGGTGTGTTTATAGTGTTAGACCTGTAAACAGTACTAGTTCTCTCAGTCAAAAGTCTCTACAGGATTTCAAAAGAAAAAAAAAGGGCCAGGAATCAAAAATGAAAAGCAGGCAACAAAATTCAGCAAATGCAACTTTTGCTCACTGGAAATCAGGAAACACATTACCACAACCTCATTAACCACCAGCCAACAGTATAGATTTGTGCTTAATCCTTATCCAATTATGAATGAACTGTGGCTATATTTTACCACTAAAACAAGTCAAATGTCAATCAAAAAAATGTGACTATGTAGCAATGGAGTGCAATTTTTTTTTTTTTTTTTTTTTTTACAATCTCATCCATTTACCACTTATGTGTGAGCATCTTCAGTTTTTTGGGGGTTTTTTTTCTCTTGATGAGTGTCCTCCTGATTTGATTTGGCAAACTAGAACATGGAGCACAATCTCCAGATGTCATACTCCTCCAAAGCTTACTTTGCCACACTGCCAAGAGTGCAGGATTTGGTTTGTAGGAGGATTTAACCAAGTTGGAAAAAAAATAATCATGATAAACAAGAACATTTCCTTTGTTTCTCCAGAAATCTTCATAAGTTTATAATTTTCACAACTTGTCCAGGTTTGGAAACAACAACTTTCGACTTCTATGACTTTCCCTGGATTTTAATTGCCAAAACGTACACCAGTGATGGGGGATTTATAAAAAAAAAAAAAAAAAAACACACACACACACACACACATACATACATACAGTATTAACAAAGCTGAGTATGAAGCACCAGGGATGCATACAGATTTCAAATAAAAATCTTAAATGGGAATGATATAAAGACTGTGGCACTGGAAAAGATAAAGAAGCAACAGATGTAGGAAATACTAAGACATTACTAGAGCACCTCACTGATCTATCGTCATTATCAGGAGCTGTGTGCCTTTGTCGGCTCAATAATAGACACACAACTGCCAGTGATGTAAGTTCATTAGCACTACTCAAACATTATGTCAACAGTGGTTCCATGAAAACACCATATTAAGATATATAAGTGTTTTAGTATAGCTGTAAGCATATACTATTACCAAAATTAAGAACTGTAAACATACTGTAGTCAAAAGTGTTTTTGCAAATGTTGATAACTCATATTAAATGGCTCCATTTAAACTATCCAGTGTTCATGTCATGTATGAAAATCTCAAATCATCTCCAACAGCACTGCTAAAAACGTCACCTTTCACGTTCAACACTTCAAACATATGTGGACTGGTTGACTGAGTCTAACAGGACCCATGTACTTCATATCTCAACTTATTTTGGAATGTGATTTTCCAGCTAAAGCAATGACTGGATCTCTTCAATACCGTCAACCTACATTTACAAGCTGGTGTGGCGAGCCAAGGCTGGACGATACTTAGAGCAGTACACATTTACGCTTTTTCTTAGGTTCAGGAGGCTCCAGGGCAGCAAGTATTGCCTCATCAAACACATTCTTTAATCCTTTCTGTGGAAACAAAACATTCATATTCAAAACAGAGCTATGTTTTAAATGTTGAAACATAAAACAAACAATGTGTTCAAAGCTTGGAATGCAAATGAAAGTTGAAGAACTGGAGCAGGGCAATCAAAATTTTCCTTTATTCAAATGACATTATACAAGATTCCCTTCGTGATCAAGTTGTCTGAGTAAAGACAAAAGCCAATGGAAAACTTTGATGTTGCAGTTGTAAAAAAAAAAAAAAAAAAAAAAAAAAAGAAAAATTAAGAAAAAAAAAACTAATTTCAATATTACTGTCCAAGACAGCATATGGTATAAATGCCTTGTAGGGGTACAAACAAACTGAGGAGTTCAATACTGAGGTAATAACATAACTGAAAGTTAAAAACTCAGTTACGCACAGCCATATGTAAACTCGCACACAATGTGCTGTGAACAGAAAGGAAAAGTAAAGATTGGCACCCTTGTCATACAGGCCAAGGCAGCATGGGTAATTGTGATTAGGCCAAGTTGAAACAAAAGCACACATGAAAATATGGGGGGAAAAAAAGTAATGCGCACAAAGTTTAAAAGAGCATCATGGTTATTTTTAGTGACAAATAGACATTTCTTTACAATGAATAAGCAGCAGACAGTCGAGAGGCAAAGCAAGATTCAAGAAGACATCAGAACAGACAGCACTTTCTCTTTCTCTGAGTTTCAGGGGGCTCTAAAGCGGCTAGGATAGCCTCATCAAATACGTTCTTCAGTCCCCGCTATAGAAAGACAAGAGGAGAGAAGGAAGGGCAGACAACCCCATGATTAGATCCAAGATGGAGTCTTTAGCAACAGTTTGTTAGCAAAAGACAGAGCAAAGCACTGTTAAGCTGCAAACTGAAATTTAGAGCATACACTCGCCATGCCCACAACATCAACAGAAATGTCTTACCTGCGTTAGGGCTGAACACTCAACGTATTTGACCGCCTTAAGATCCCGGGCCAGCTTCTCTGCTGTCTCCGGGGTGATTGGCTTCTGTTTATTCTTGGCTAGCTTCTCCACTGTGGAGGGGTCGTCTCGCAGGTCAATCTGAGTCCCTACCAAAAGGAATGGGGTCTTGGGACAGTGGTGAGTTATTTCTGGAACCCACTGTAGTAGAGAGATCAAGGAAAAAACATTGCCAAAAGATTAACACACTGATCTAAAAATTATTTTGTATGTAGGATATAATTCACAACAAATGCTATGCTATCAGCTCTGTTGACATGGTATAATTATGACAAATTACATAACTGTCAACATCATGAACAAAACCCCCATTGCCTTATACTTTTATTGGGACTACTTCCAAGGTAGGAATATCAGGCATAATTCCCAGTGAAAATGGCCTCTGGAGTGGGCTGCTGGAAGCTTGTATGAAGTACTGAAACTGAATGCCAGACAGGAGTCAGGTGCTATCACACAGGCCTGAATGAGGCATTAGGTGTTGCCTCTATGGGGATGCAGGAGATTCGAAGTACCAGCAGCACAGGCACCTGAAATTCTTCACTAATATGGCTAACATTATTATTAATGAGCTAAACCTACTTTACACTGAGACTTTTTTTGCCTTCATTTATCATTCCACTCAACACCTCGATTAAATGCATGATTTTTTAACTACCTATATAGAGTACTAAGTTGACTGCTATATTTGTTGAGTAAATCATGGAGGCAATTTGATTCTCAGATAAGTAATAGGCCCATTATTTCACACATTCACTCACCTTTTCTTTAACATTCTCAAAAGAGGAGGGTGAAACAACTGAGAAACAGACTAAGAAAACATCTGTCTGAGGGTAGCTTAGTGGTCGTAACCTGTCGTAGTCCTCCTGACCTGTGGAGACACAACACTACAAATTAACTCACCACTGGACAAATTCATGCATTCATTCAATTCAACTATGGGATGAATTTCAAAGACACATAAAAATAAAGGCTTACCAGCGGTATCAAACAAGCCTAAGGTGTATGGTTCACCACCTATCATTACAGTTACTGCATAGTTGTCAAACACCTGTGAGAAGAATGAGAGGAATGTCAGAGCCCACTCAAGCATATGGCTAAATTTTATTCTCCAAATCCAAGAGTGTCAGTTACAAAGAAAGTGAAACTACACTAAAATCACTTACTGTTGGCACATACTCGGAGGGGAATTTGTTGGTGGTGTATGAAATCAGAAGGCATGTTTTACCCACTGCTCCATCACCGACCACAACGCATTTGATAGTCTGCATCTCTGTGCTCTCTGACTATGCTTGCAATAGCTGGCAGGGGAGAGAGGACAGTGAGTTAGTATATTTCCAAATCATCATTTAAAATTAACCTTGACATGATTATGAATGTGCCTATATCCAGTTACTTGGGACGCATTTGGTTGAGTAAAGACTTCTAGGTAAAGTGGAGGGGCTATCGTTACATTTCCCAGAATGAAGTGTCACACCCCACCACCAATACACTGGCAGACGTGAAGCTAACCTTAGCTAATGACAACGTTAACTAGCTGCTTCTGTAAACGCTATGCTAGGGCTAGTTAAGCATTTACGGGACATTTTCTGTGTTACATTTAGCAAACAACAGTCATATAACGTTACTCAGTTAACAAAAACGATATACATGGCTATGGGTCAGCAAGCTGATGCTAGCAATCGTAGCCACTACAAGCTAGGCAGGTAAGCCCAGACAGCCGGCCGGCTTGCGTTAGCTTGCTAACTAGCGTTAGCATAGTCGCTGTGCCGGATTTCCAGCTAGCAAGACGAAACAGAAAGATTTCCTGAGAGTATATACGTAAAATAATCCCAGTCGGGAATGTTTAAAAAATGTCTGAAGTTCCTACCAATATCTCTCTATATCTTGGCAACGCTGTCTGCTTCGCCGGGCGTTGGCAGCAGCAGCTTCCTTCAGTGAGGAGCTTAGCTTCAAGTCCAGATTTCCTCCAATGTAAAGAGAGCCAGAATAAAAAAGCACAGGTTAAAAAAAACTTTCAAAATAAAACATTTGGGGTGGTCTGCAAAGGATTACAATTAATACAAAACATTAACGCGCTTCAAGTTTTGAAATTACGATTGGAAAAAATTTGTGTGTTTATTAAGATTCTTGTTTTTTCTAAGATATGCTTTAATCTCTGTTTAACAGTGAAGTTCATGCTTTTACGCTGAAATCCCCGTCTCCGGTGATGTTCTAGCTGTTTCTAACGGACTTGACCACAGAGCACTGAGGCGATGACGTAACCCTCTCAGTCTTTCCCGAGCTCCTTCCTTACATTTCTGGGTTTCTTCACTTTTCTGAATCACTTTTCTGAATTGTTGCGCCGTCCACAATGGCAACAGAAAGGCTTGGCTTTTAACATAAAATATCAGTATTTAACATTTCCATACTACTACCCCTATTACCACTTATTGTAAAAAAAAAAAAAAAAAAAAAAAAAAAAAAAAAGTGCAAAATTACATAAATTAAAATATGTGAATAAAATATCACCTACAACCACTCACTGATAAAACTGGCGTCCAATCCCTGACCATAATTTAAAAAAAAAAAAAAAAACTGTAACTAAACTACATAGAAATACCTTTTCCTTTAAAGACCATGTCCTCATATATCTAAAATCAGTTTGATAGTTCTCATCATTATATTTGAAAAGATAAATGTACATCATGAAGAATTATTTCTCACTGAGAGAGCCGGGTGGTTACTGGTTAAATTCTATTCTGTGAATAAAAACATGCAGAAATTGAGTTTATTTAGGTTTGAGGGAAATTTTGCACTATTCACATTGATTCAGTCAAGCTACTAAGAAAAAAAAGAGGCAAAAACCTTTTAATTTGATGTTTTATTTCTTACGACAAACAGATTCAGCTTATCCAAGGCGCTGCAATGTCCACTGAAAGCATGGTTTTGTGTGTGTGTGTGTGTGTGTGTGTGTGTGTGTGGGAAAGTTTGTGCATGTTTATTAGTCAGCCATGAGTTAGAATTGTTGTCAGATATTCAGCTATAGAGGTGAGAATCTGTTGGTTGGTGCCGGCACATTTTCAGCACAGTATTCATTTTCCACACAGCAATATGGGTTGATGCAAAACAACACAGCAGTATAATGAACATGATCCAACGTAGAGTTTCCCACCAACGACTAAACAAACAAACAAACAAACAAAAACACATAATAATGATTGAGAAGAGCATCATCTTATTATCCCAGAATAGATAATATTAGTGCATGGCATGCTATTGTACACATACTGTTAGTTAGTTGAGGGTAAATATCAGCAGTGGTCTTAACAATATGTTTTGAGTTTTGGTACTCACCACGTATCACTGTGTATGAGTGTGGAATTGGTTGCTGCAGTGGTGATAGGTGTCACTGTGAAAAAGCACATTAAAAAAGCACATTGCATTGAGTTTTTGTCCTCCAGGATGGTTTAAATGATATTTCATAGACTTTTTCTTCATGACAATTGACAGTCTTGGCAGTTCTGGGGGAAACAATGAATATTTATAATGTGGCATGTAATTGGAGAAAATAAAGATAATCAGCAATAACACCAGCTAAATCAGTAGCTTCAACATAATATCATTGGTATTTGCCTTCGAAAATCCATATTAGTCGTACCCTAGTTTGTAATAGTCTTGAAAGAGCTCCTTTTTAACTTGAATATTTCAAGGCATCAAGAGCTTCCATGTCAGATCTTCAGTATCAAAGCAGCTATTATCAAGTTGCTGCCATAGCTCCGCATTACATTTGATGAAGTTTCTTAAGGGTTTTCTTAAGGGTACCTGTTGGGATTCCAGCGCGGGAGATCAGCAGCTTGACACCAGCGTGGACGTTCCTCCCAGAAGTTGAGATGACACACCAGTACTGGCCCGCATCATTTTTTGTGAGCGAGGTCATAGTCACAATGATGACCCCTGCATCCTTATCATCAGCGATGGTGATTCTCTGGTTGGGTCGGTTCCTGGGTGTTTTCACCACTATTTTACACAGCTCATACATCTTTCCCTTACACCAATACTTTGTGTTGTTTCTGTAGACAGGATTGTATTTGCACGAGATCATCACAGATCCTCCGTTTTTCCCTTTTACCACCGCTGGAGCCAGCAGCTCAACCGAGTCCACTTTATGCCTCATTAGCCAGAGTAGACAGACAAACTGAGCTGCAAAATGCAAAAAAAAAAAAAAAAAGGGAAAGCATTTCACATAATATTAGTACAGAAAAATCACACATTCATTCCAAGTTATTCTGCCATTACAGTGCTATTAAAAATGTAATCATCACCATTAAGAATGCTGACATGTAACCCCGAGACCCTCATGATGAGAACGGAGAGAACAATGTGAAGTAGAAACATGTTTAGGCTTCCACTTCCTCTTCCTCTTCCTTCCCTTTGGTCACGTTGTGCAATCATTTGGTCATTTGGAAAATAAGTGTGTCGACATGAATGCTTGTTGGTAAAGGCATTGTTATGATTGCTCATGATGCAGTATTGTAACAGTTTTGTCATGATGTGTCTTTTCCTCTGTGTGAGCACCGCATCCAGATTATTTACTCACAGTAGGTGGCACCAAAGACCTGACTCAGAGGCCACTGCAGGTTTTTTAAGGTATGTAAGGCCATTTTGAATTAGGAAGACTCCAGTTTGCTAATTTTTCAATGTCTTTAAGGCACATATATTGCAGTAGACTAAGCTAAAGTAACAACATGACTGATGAGGTAGCAACATTGCTTTTCCGTGTATTTAACTAAGCATTTTTTTGTTTAGGAAATCTAGTGTGCAAATATTATTTGCCATGGACCAGACAATATAATATTTTACCCCTTAATGCATCCTGTACATCTCATTTGTCAGAAAATGTTCCACCGGCTTTTGTTCCTCTAATCTAACTGACATCTCTATACCATTTTGTGCCACTTCACAATTTTAATGGCTTTATGTCATACAGATTTTGCCAGCATTGCTATAACAGATTATGGTTATAGATTATTTATTTATTTTGTTAGTTTATGTGCTTTGATTTTCACAGGTAGGCCTACTGATCTGGTAAAACAGCAAAGCCAAATATGGTCTTTTAGATTTGAGTGGGCTTCAGCGTCAATGACATTAGGTGTAATCAGGTCACACTTCATGTTGTATTGTCATGGCAGTCTTTACTGAAGAGTTTTTACCGTTATTACTTCTCAGCTGTTAACAAATTGCTTTGTTCTATTTACAGGAAGAAGGAAAAAAAAGCTGAACTTCTTTGTTTCTGTTCAAATGAACATAAAGAATAAAGGTTGGAGAAAACACAACCCATTATCATCTTACTATTTAAATTCAGTCAGTTTACATTAATGTTTTTCATTTCTGTTCATAAATGTAATTTGCTGTTGCTATTGCTGCTGCTGCTGTTGGAAGTATTGAAGTTGTTAAATGGTGCATGATGAGGCAAGTCGAGGAAACAAAATAATGTAAATAATAAATACCAAATAGCAATACATATTTGAGTGACTTTAAGGTTTTATTACCCATTTCCCCTTTCTTTAGACTCATTTTCTCATTTTGGAGGTGGTGGTGGTGGTGTTGTATGTGTGTGCGTGTGTGGGGTGGGTGTTGTGTGTGCGTGTGTGTGTGTCTGTGTGTGTGTCTGTGTGTGTGTGTGTGTGTGTGTGTGTATGTGGAGTCCTTCAGGGGGAAATAAAATGTCAACAGTACATGCCACATAGACGTGATATTTGTTAGCTGAATCTCAAACAGACTGATTTGAGATTCAGCTCAGCATTGCATGTCAAGTTGTTATAGTCATAAATCTATAATAAACACTGTGTTTTGGTTAGTGGCCTATTTAATTATTTAGAGTGTATAATGTCATTATAATGGAGGTATATGATATCCCTTCCCATGCTCAAGTATGTGTCAAAAGTTGTTGCAGCATTTCTTTTGGTTGATTCCATTTGTCACGCAGATTAGGTGCAAAATTTAATCATTTTTGACCACTCGTGAATTAATAAACATGGTCAGGAATCCCTCCAAACTACCATATTAGGACACCAAGACCTTAAGGAACACCATAGAATAATTCATGCTTTGACTTGGGATTAAAAAAGCTTTTACATTTGAATATTTCTATAAGAAAAGCCCATTTTCACTCAGATTATCTTGAGGTCAGAGGTCAAAGGACCACTTTGAAAATGGCTATGCCAGTTTGTCCCTCGCCAAAATTCAACCTATAATTTTGAAGCAATATTTACCCTCCTTTCTGATGATCTAGCATGACATACTTGGCATCAGCTTTTCCCTTAGGTTGTCAACTTTCATATGATACCAGTATCTTCACTCGCTTTAAAACTGTGCCTACTACAGTCTCTACAAGACTGCAAGGCCGACCAGCTTCCCATCGGGATGTAAAATGAGATTACATTAAAGTTCTCATAATGTAGACTGACATATTCTGACATCTTTGAGTTTCACTAAATGCTGACAAAGCCGACATGACCTCACAGTTAAATAGGTTCTCTTTATCTAGGAGGAAACTTGAATGACATTTAATGACGCTTGACTCCTGGTGACAAAGGGTCAGCCCATGGAGGAAAAACAGAACTACTGCATGTTGTAACACATGTCCTGGTGGTGAGTAATGTCTTGCAAGGTTAGACAACACCCAAACACAAGAGAACAGGCCATGAGAATAACCTAAGAGAATTCTTAAATTGGAGTGGTGTTAACCAAAGCAAATCTGTGGTTAACAGAGGAATCCCCCTTCCAGCCCTCTTGACATTTCCTTGACTTTTATAATTGCTGAGACTCTCTGTGAAAAAGCAGACATGGTTGCTATGGAGCAGCAAGCAAATGGCATTACTTCTACTTTTGGGCCCTGGCTTAGCCAATAGTGTTTTCCGCTGACACCAGCATATCTTTTATTGAACTTATTGAGATAAGGTAGGCTACTTTATAATGGGAGCAAAATGATTAGATAAGGTCTCCACTGACCCAATGCATGTTTTGGGTTATAACGCAAATCCCTCTTTATGACATATCACAAGCTTCGTTTTATCATACATGGAGCTGTCAAACATATTTATCATCCCATATCAAAAATCTAAACACTTTTCAAAGGCAATTTTCCTTCTTGTTTATGTGAGCAGCTAGATAATATTTTAGGTCACCACCAAGCAGGGACTGAAAAGTATATTTACTGCATGACATATCTGGTATTTGATAAGGAATTGTAGATGAATGCACTTTAGTTAAATCCCAAACAAAAATCTGCAGTATTTCGATCTTTTTCTTACTAGATCATCTTGTAGAGATCTGGCAAATTTTTTGTCACTATGGAGCTGCAGTCCCAATATGATTTTCTCCTCAGGAAAAACTGTGTGGCACATCAGCCATATTTGGTCATAAATTATTATAAATCCCAAACAAACATTGTGGTGCAAACATTAATTTAGAATTCTATTTATTTATCTATTTGCTTACTGTAAGAAGTCACTGGCCCTTTTGGAGCAGAATTTTGATTTGCACTCTGTTTTCTTTGGATGACGACTCATGAATTAGTCCTTCACACAAGGAGAAACCTGAAATTGGCAGTGTGAGCCTACAGAGAATATGGAAGAAAGCATGATAAGTAATCACATGTTGTTCCTTATGTGAGTGCATTTGATTATCTTTTGTGAAACAATCTTGTGCAAATAAGACCCTTTTTGGCAGATGTCCCATATTAATAAACTTTTAGCAAACCGAGCGCGTATAAAAGTGAGTGCACCTGTCAGACAGGCTCTTTGTACAAGGCAATCATGGGCAAAGTACTGTTTGTGACGGGTAAGTGCTGTATGATGAAAAAAATTGCATGAAGTATAATGCAGATGATATCTTGGCAGTTGTTATTTCCAAAAGTGCAACCTTAGGGGAAGTAGTCTTGATTTTGCTTGCAGCACAAAATAACCATGCAAATTTTATTTTACAGCTCTGGCCCTGCTGCTGCATGCGCAGCTTGGTAAGGAAGCTCCATGAAATACTTGCCAATATATGAAAAAAATGTTAATTCACATTTTAGAGTATATTAATTGGTGGATGTGGGTGTGAGGGTAAAAGACCAGCTGAACATATTCTAATAATCTCTTTAAATGTCTCGAAGGCTCATCCTTCATACTGTCATGCTACTTCACAAACTGGGCACAGTACAGACCACCTCCGACCATCTACATGCCCAATGATATCGATCCATGCCTGTGTACCCACCTTCTCTATGCCTTTGCCACCATGAAGAACAACAAGCTCGCCACCTATGAGTGGAATGATGTGGAGCTCTACGGTCAGTTCAATGCCCTGAAGAACAAGTGAGTAACTCTGAATTCAGTGAAGTGCCCTTTATGAACATGCCTGCATGTGTGTGTAGCTCTGTAAATAACAATTAAGTCTCTCTAATGGAGAGTAGAGAGGAAGGCAAGATTCAGCTGTCAAAAAAAAAAAAAATGAAAAATTGAAAAATTGTCTGGTTCTTTGCCAGGAACGGAAATCTGAAGACTCTTCTGTCTGTTGGCGGATGGAACTTTGGCTCGGCAGGGTGAGATAATCTACATTAATCAACACACCCTGAGTGCACTCTAAGTGATTTGGATGTTGTTTTTTACAGTAAAATGTTTCTGTTCCCTATAATTAGTTTCTCGGCGATGGTTGGCAGCCCAGCGAACCGTCAGACTTTTATCAACTCAGTGATTGTGTTCCTGAGGCAGTATGAGTTCGACGGGCTCGACATTGACTGGGAGTATCCAGCCAACAGGGGAAGCCCTCCTGAGGATCGGGAGTACTACTCTGTTTTCCTTGAGGTGTGTTAGCCATGTCTAGTTTTCTGTTTGGTTATCTGATTTTCTCTCACTCATATCTTATCTGATTGGATAAATGAAAGATGCAGGTCTTTGCAAAAACTTTGGGCCACTATGAAATGCCAAGGTGTCCCTAAAACCCAACCACTAAATCCCAATAAATAAACGTTTTACTGATGAAACAACCTAAATGCACCATGTTGCCGATTTTGCCTTTCTGTTACTGTAGTTGAGCCAATGGTAAAACTCTTATATCTGTTCACATTCATCAGGAACTGAGAGCTGCCTTTGAGAAAGAGGCCAAGCAGAGCAACAAGCCTCGCCTTCTGATGTCTGCAGCTGTGTCGGCTGGAAGGGGAACCATTGACTCCGCTTATCAGATCCCCAAGCTTGGCCAGTAAGCATGTAAAGCTGTATAGGTGTTAAATGAGCTCACCTTAATGTGGACCACTCTAACAATTTTTATGTGATGCTTATTTTATCTGTTATCCAATTTTTATCCAATATTAATTCATTAATTAATATTTTTAATTGCTTTATTTCATATTTTATTTTTATTGCAATTTTGTATTGGGGTTAGGGACAGGGTTTTTTGTCTTTGTCTTCTCTTTGGTTATGAAGCACTTTTTAATGGTAGTTTTGAAAGGTACTATATGAACAAAGTTGTTATCATTATTGTTATTATTAATTGTTAAGGGTTGCATTGTGCTAATTCTTTTACATTTTCCTCTCCTAGGTCCCTGGATATGCTTAATGTTATGACATATGACTTCCATGGCTCTTGGGACCCCATGACAGGCGAGTGCAGTCCCCTGTACAAAGGCCCTGAGGACAGTGGTGGTTTCATCTATTTCAATGTGGTAAGCAGGGGAACATGTCCAAAAACAGCATGTTAATTGCTAGAATGTGCCCTCGGAAAAAGGAATATACCTGCATTGTGTCTGTAAACATACACTGATAAACATGATATGCAAGTACAGGTATAACATTAAAATGTCCCAAAGCAAGGCGGGATAGGCTAGCTCAGTAGCATATATGTGTAATCCCAAAGCCACTATACTTTGTTCCAGGACTATGCCATGAACTACTGGAAGAGCCAGGGAGCCCCAGCTGAGAAGCTGATTGTTGGTTTCCCAACCTACGGCAACACTTTCACCCTTAGGAACCCTGCCAACCACGGTGTTGGAGCACCTATTGCCGGTGCTGGAACTCCAGGAAAATACACACAAGAGGCTGGAGAGCTGGCTTACTTTGAGGTATACTTTCTTATTTCTTTGACAGAGTGATGAGGAATGGACTTTAGTATATTTATGGTGCTTTTTCTTGCATTATGTTTGAGAAGAGCATTTATTATGAATTAGCTGACAAATGGTTGATTCCTCATAATCTGACTCTGAATGAGGAAATTAATGAGTTTGTTGGCTTCTGTTAATACAGTGTTTTGTTAAATTACAGATCTGTGGATTTTTGAAAGATGGCGCGACTGAGGTTTGGAATCAGGCCCAGGATGTACCATATGCCTACAAGGGAAACCAGTGGGTGGGCTACGATAACATCAGGAGCTTTCAGATCAAGGTGAGGAGGAGCAGCACAGAATACTTAAATTGACACATAATGAGAAAATAGGCTTTGTTGTGTGATGTTGAATTTGCACAGAGGTGAGAATGATTTCCTGTCTCCACAACCAGTCAAGAAATAGATGAGGATTTCAAAAAGTTAGTGTACCACCATTGTCACTCATTAACTAATTTGACAGCAGAAATTGTTGTAAGATTGTATCTCATTTCTCTTGTTCTGTTCATGTGCACTGCTGCAGTTAACAACAACTGGGTCAGTGTCTCCTAATGAACGCTGCTACAATGTTTGTGGCCTCAGCTGGAAAGTTATTTTAAATGCTTGGGTGATAATGGCTCACATGCCCCCTTCTGGTTGTCTGTAGGTGGATTGGCTGAAGAAGAGCAACTTTGGAGGAGCCATGGTGTGGACCATTGACATGGATGATTACCTGGGTACTTTCTGTAACCAGGGAAAATACCCTCTCATCAACGTCCTTAAGAAAGGCCTCAATCTGGACCAAGCATGTAAGAATATCTGAACATAATCCATTTTTTTTCTAATGTTTTATGTTGGAAATGCATCACTTGAGTGCCATTACTACTTATGTTATATTTACATACAACGGCAATAAAGGCTTTCTGATTCTGATTCTGATATATATATATATATATATATATATATATATATATATATATATATATATATATATATTTCTTTTTTTTTTTTATTTCATTATTATTATTTATTTATTTATTTATTTGGCTTTTTCAGCTTGTGCTCCTCCTGCCACTCCCCTCCCTCCAATCGCAGGAATGAGCACCACTACTGGTGCCTCCAGCGGGGGGTCCAGCGGGGGGTCCAGTGGAGGTTCCAGCAGTGGCTCTAGTGGCGGCAGCTCCTCTGGTGGAGACTCTGGTACCAGCGGCATGGACAGCGGGTTCTGTGCTGGAAAGGCTAACGGCATGTACCCTAACCCTACAAACAAGAACCAGTTCTACAACTGCAGCCAGGGCAAGACCTACTTTGAGCACTGTGCCGCTGGTCTGGTCTTTGACTCCTCCTGCTCTTGCTGCAACTGGGCCTGAAGCCACAGTTACAGATTGACTGGTTAACTGTTCAAATGCAGGATGCCTCCGTTTTACATTTGTTAACTCAGAGGCATAACTGCCCCATTCTGAGTACAAAGTCCTTACTACCAAATCGGATGCATAACAATGTGAAACTTGAGGCTTTCCTTGTGAATAGTTGATTTTGAAAGCAGTCAAATAAACATCAGAATTGTGGAACATGTGTTGTATTTGCAATTCTTTCATGACTATGTTTCAATTATAAACTATTGTGTATAAAAAAAAAGGCATGGCATCTGTCAAAAAATATTACACAAATTTCAACTCTATCAATACACACACCATCATCCAGTATGTAAATGTTCACAAAAGAAATTCAAAAAAAAAAAAAAAAAAAAAAAAAATGTAGGAAAATAAGAATAGCTCAAAGAGCAAAGACACGTCCACATTTGAGGAGACTGAAACCCAAATAAAACTTCATGCAACACATTGCCAGTGGAAAACTGTTCACACAATCACAAATATAGTTTACGTATCTATGCAATGTTCATTTAGAACAGTGATGCAATATAAAACAAAACACCGGTCTACAATTTGAGAAAGTCTATCTTTGATTTCCAAAAAAGAAACATAATCTTAAAGTTGAACTATCATCTTTTAACAGTAGCAAATGATCTACTTTGCAAATATTGATGACTGAAATGAGTATGATAACTCCAGCACAATAAAGTGAGAAGTGATATACTTGGTACACTGAGCATTTGTAGTTTTTTTGGAAAGATGAATTGTGGTTAATTTGATATACTTCTGTAATACTTGTCGATGGCAGCAGCTGGCCAACAACAAAACTGGAAAACGCATGTGCCGCCCCTCTCAGCTGCTCTCTTTCTCCTCTTTCTGTTCTGTATTAGCAGAACTATTCACCTCTGCTGCCGGCTCCTCCACCATCGCTGACTTTTTTGTTGTTCCTGTTTGGACACAGGATGAGTTCAAGTTGGTTGGGGTTTGGGATGATGAGTAAGAAATGCATACACTTTCAGTATTACTGCAATTGCTAGAATTGATTTCCAAGCAGTGAGCAAGGAAGCTGGGAAAAAGCATACCCGTGAGGTAGTTTCTGTGCATCCGATGGAACAGCAAGAGACAAAAGAAAAGGATAAATCCACTGCAGCCAACTATCATTCCACACAGCAGGAAGCTGTAGCTGCCTTCAGTCTGTATAATCTGGGGAGGAGACAGCAAGATTAAAATACAGGATTTAACACAAGATCTCATTTTTTTGCCAGTATGAAACCACTTCTGTACTTCTGTACCTCATTTTCCTATTTCTATACTTGCACTAATTATGATTACACTCATCAGTCTTACCGAGCCAACAAGAACCTGCATAACCATCTCTCCCATTCCTGCACTCGTTACCAGAACTGAGGTTGCGCATCCTGCAGTGAGACAGAGAGTTTTACTTGCTATGCTTGCTCTTACTCTATTGTGTTATAATTACTGCAATATGCACTTCATTATACCCTGGTAGTCAAGGATATCTTCAGTGTAGGCAAGCATACAGGGGAAGATGCTGCTGAGGAACAGCCCAGCTAAACAAGTCCCAGCAAACAGAAAAGTACTGTTGGTGTAGAAGATTAGCAGCATCAACACTGTGACAATGACACCTGCCTGCAAGAACAAAGGAAAGAGAGAGAGTGCAGGAACACAAGAAGTAAATAATACAGGATTTCTTTGAGTATGTTTTGCTGTGAATGTTTCATTTCAATGCAATTCAATTCCACAATGTCTTATTGATATTACCAGGTTGACCATGAGCAGTCTGACAGGCTGGAAGCGGTATGAAAGAGGGATAGACAAAAGGCGTCCGACGGTGATTGCTGCCCAAAAGATACTGGCCAAGTAACCTGCAGTCTTATGGGGCAGAGACATAGGTGGTGCCACAGCATAGGTGTACACAAAGCCTGCATAGGCACCCT
Source organism: Myripristis murdjan (assembly GCF_902150065.1). Classification (NCBI taxonomy): domain Eukaryota; kingdom Metazoa; phylum Chordata; class Actinopteri; order Holocentriformes; family Holocentridae; genus Myripristis; species Myripristis murdjan. Next base: position 21,792,006 of record NC_043986.1, on the reverse strand, counting down.
GAAAACAGCAAATGCAAATGAAAGTCCTTGGTTAGCCTCGCAAACCTGTGATTTATGTAAAAATATATTTTCATCCACATTACACTCATTTACAAAATGATATTCCTTATTATAACTCCTGTAATGTTCATTGTAATATAATTTGCAACCACCACACACCACAATGCCATCGGTCATGAAGAGCACCATCCCGCCGAGGATATGAATCATAAAGAAGGATACTGGCAACCCGCGCAGGTTATCATTCTGACAACAGCCAAAGATGTCCCCATGACCTGCAACAGAAGAAACATTTACAAATGACAGATTATAGCATATAAAAATGCATTTATTGTTTTTTTTTTCTTCCACTTTAGCTGACTGAAAACTCTGGGAAACTATGCAGTAAGAATCTTAAAATAGAAATCCTGTTTCAAAGCTACTTTTCCACTTGGGTTTATGGCAGGCAACCTAACCAGTGACATGATATCTGTTCTCCTACTAGAGCTACAGTGACAGATTCACGTGTAATGGCACAGGTTATTGGCTGTTCACCTCCAGCTTCCTGTTCTTTCTGCTCCGCATCTGGTCCCTCTGCTCCCTGCTGGCTCTCCATAGCTAGCTCGTCTTTGTCCAGAAGACGTGGGGTCCCACCTGGGCAGCACGGGATCAGTTGCTCCCGGTACATGAGGAACAACACTGCAATGGGCACAGGCAGCTGGGGGCACATGAATGATAATAAGCTTGTCATAATTTTCAACCTTGTTTTAAAGTGAGGTTTCATATGTGCTTGAGACCAATAAAAAGAGTAGTAGACTATTGGGATGGTCTAAAACAGGCATAAAATTGGGATGAGTTTGACATTATAACACATTATATATAGGCCATGAATAAAGTAACTCTGCTTCACCATTTAAGTCTACTCAGTGTCTTACATTAATAAGTGCCATGATCCAGAAAGCATAGTGTACAATTGACTCCTCCTCCCCTCCTTCATGGGGCAGGTGGCTCTGAGTTATGTTGTGCTCAGCGATGGGACTGTTTCGCAGCATGTTCCTGAAATGATGTATGATCTCTGTCCCATTCCCTGTGTGGTTTCCACAGCCCGTCTCTGAGAGGAAAGGATCTGCAATCAGTGGGCTCACCAGGGCTCCGAACCCAATGAAGAAATGGAGGGCCTGCAAAGTGCAGAAAACAAGAGACATTAATTGCTAGTTTTTTTGTTTGATATGTATAATTGGCCTCGACTTGAATTGAAAAACATAGTCTTCAGAATCCTGAATTAATCAAAGTGTGTTTTATTTATCTTGCCAAACAAAAGTTGCTTCTTGGGAAAGATAAATCAAACACCCCCCCATATTTTCTTAAATAATACTCTTTTTTTGCACTGCTACAAGACACTCATTGAATGCAAATGCTGCCATGCCAGCCCATGTTAGTCCAGTATGAGTCACCTGCAGGAAGACAGCTGAGTCCTTCTGATAGATGGTCACCAGTTGGATGTTAGCGATGGTGTCAATGATGCCCATTGCCAGCCCAGACACGGCCATGGCAATAGCCAACAGCATAACATTATTGCATAGAGGAATGATGGCAAATATTACAGAGATGATGAGAGCTGAGACAAACAAGGCGGACAGAGCAGTGAACAACCTTTTGGGAGAAAAAAAAGCAAAAAACAGTGTTAATGGGGGTAAATAGACCTTGGAGTAAACTTGGAAGAAGCTTTTAGGTTTCAGTTGTGAGTTCACGAGCAACTACTCACGTTTTCTTGAAAACACCGCCGACAGAGCTGCCAATCAGCAAGCAGAACTGCTGGGCAAAGAAAACCCAGGTAATCTGACTGAGTGTTGATTTTGTCTGACATTGCAAGTCCAATATTGTTGGTCCAAGAAAAGCAATGCAGAGTCCAAAGCTGAAGAAAACACTCCAGTAGGTCAAGGTGTGGTGGGCATTCCTTTTGAACAGAGTTAAAATCCGTTCATCCACAAACATCCTGGCCAGTAATTTTAAGAGTAATGTGTATTTCCTTGGCACAATAAAGAAGAAGTGTGAAGCAGACTGCCAAGGATTTTACTGTTAAATATGAGGATCTCAATATATGCCAGTGGTGCTGACAGTTTTTGCTTGGGTGGATGCTAGTTTCCATTCTTGATTTCTTTTAAAGCTTTTCAGGGCAAGCCCCCTCCTCTTTGAGTTGCTTAACTGGAAAGGATGTCCTCTTGAGTTAATAGGTGAAGTGGAGATCCTTCTGACAAGAATATGCCTATTTGAATTGTGTCAATGATTTGCAATGAAAAAGAATCTCTGTTGAAATGCTACTGAAAGATTTATGTGTCACAGTACCTTCAGTTCATGGAAAATTTACCATTCAGGAAATGGCAAGGGATGACACAGTTGTCCCTTGAGAACGGGTTACCATTTCTGGGACACCTGTTGCACTCATGACCGAAGCCATCATCACAGAATTGCATAACTAAAGCCTAAATGACAAATAAAATATAAAAGAAAATGTAAATATTGTTTTCTCTTCAGGATCACAATGTTATATCAACAGTAAATAGGTGTTCATCTGTGATATGACTATTTTCTGATAACTGATTATGCAATGCGTCTGTCCTGTATTGTTTGTAAAAATCAGCTTTCACTTCCAATTCTTCTCATATTATTTTATCACACCCACTTCAATGATTTTACCATGTTTTGAATGTATCTGAATGCACAAACCAAGGAGGCTAATGGGTATCTGACACAGAGGAGTTTCATCTTCATAGGATGGGAAGTGGGAAAAACTACTGTCCTACAAAAAGTTACTCTCACTGAATTATGTATGCCAGCATATGCAGGCCGGTCCAAAGTTCAGAAGGGTGAATGAGGATGAACAATATGGCACTGCAATGTTTAGCTTGATGTGAAGAAATTTAAGCATGGGCGTAAAAATGACAAGAAACTGGCAGAGATATGTCAAAGCTGCTATATGCTGCTCTGGAAGGCTTGCACTGTACTGTCCACAGGTTATTGTAAATAATATATCTTTTATGATAAATAATGATTTGTATTGCTTGAGTAAAGGATTCAATACCTAATCTCTTTAATGATTGCACGGCACAAACAAAGCTGTACTAGTTGTGGCCAAATATGAGCTTCCAGCGGTGTTGAAACAGGGGCACGTACATGGGGAAAAAAAAAAAATCATAATTGATGCGTGTCAGAATCCTGATTCTCATTACCTTTAAACTTAGGCTTTATTAATGTATTTGGCAATATATTTTCTTGTAATACCTTCAGAAAGTTTTTTTTTTTTTTTTTTGTCATTTTCTTGTCATTATTTATTGCATTTACTGCTTATCTAATATATTCAGTTTGCTCTCTTCTTATCTACATCCTATTGTTTACAGCTGCAGTCATTTAACAGTGACATCAGTTGCATGATGTCCTTTGCTCAGCCTATTTATCTGCACTGATTTCAGCATGCATTGTATTTTCTACTATTATACAGTGTAATAGTTTTATGATTATGTGTCTTCCCAGTAAAATCCCAGTGCAGTTGAGCAAAATGTGCCAAAATCACACAGTCTAACGAGCTCTTGGTTGTGTAACTGATTTGCCAACATCTCCTGCTAGGTTGAGGTGCTGGTCAGGTACTAAACCCTGTGAAATATACATGTTTATACAAAAGGCATTCATTAACATCTGTCATCCCCCGCACTTCCTCTTCATGAGCTATAGTAACACAAAGTGACTTTTTTCAGGTAATTGTCAACTAACACTGAAATAACATGATTTCAGAGGTGCGTACTGGGGTGTTCAAATCAACAGCATTTTATGATTTCTGAAGTACAGGACGTTTCCTTTTGAAAGGCCTCACAGCATTGAAGTGAAAATAAAAAATAAAGCAGGAATGAGTGGTGCACCTTTTTGGCAATCAAATGTGGGCTGTTAACATGCTGGAAAAGCAAATTAAGCCTACATATAAACCCGTTTTTGGGTTTGTCATTGCTGCACAGCCAAGCTTTGATGAAACTCACAGACCTTTATTTTAAATGATGAGATCTCAAGGTTTTCCAAAGATACCAAATATGTTCTGCTGAATTACAGAGAAATGTGCATAAAATGATGCACAAGACATTTAGATATTTTCTATTTGATGCAATGCTGCAGCCATAAAACAACGGCATCTCGGTTTTGAAAATTTCACTCAATGAAGGCATGTAGTAGCTTCAGTGAACTCTTGCAACCAGCAGATACAGGATGTGTATGTGTCATTGTTGTTAAATATGGAGAAAAATGCTTTTCTATCTGTGACTGTATTACATAAGGATAAATTTAAGTGAAAATCAGAGTTTAAGGTGTTCACTTGATTTTTCAGGTTTTGAGTAAGGCATGTTTGGTAACAGTATATCAGTCTAATATGATCTAAAACAATACTGCAGAACAACAGAATTCATTCTGACACGAGTTCTCTTTCAACACTAGATGGTGTGACTGTGCTGCCTCTACACACAACTCTAGTCAATCAGCAATGTTTGCTGCCATAAAATGCTGCTATAAAAATACAAATATGGTTTATAATATGCTGATGACTAGAATGTTTAAAAAAGCAGCAAGAATGCCATGTTATTATGATGTGTTGTGTGTTGTGATATGGCATGGAAAACATCTCTGAATTGTGAGAAATATAGACTCTCTCTCTCTCTGTCTCTCTCTCTCTCTCTCTCTCTCTCTCTCTCTCACACACACACACACACACACACACACACACACATACACCACAGTATTGCTTTTGCAGTCTGTTGACACATGGTATGCTGGCAGTAGCTACATAAAGAGCAGAGACATCAGTAACTGGGTATAAAGTGAAGAGCAGTGGTGTTGCCCCACTCTTCTGTCTCATCTCCATAGTCTGACATTTAGCCAACTCTCAATCAGAGGCCTGAGACAGTGCCAGGTCACAATGTGAGAGGAATCTTAACCTGAACGCTTCACTTTTTCTCTCTCCTCCTCACTTGTCCTCCCTCTGAGTCAGCTGCAGTGCTTTGCCCGCACTCTGCTGTGGGGTCCAGTGAACCTGCAGAATAAAGCATGAATGAAAGATAAATGATATTCCTTAATGATACATCCTTACAGGGCTCAAAATATTCATAAGCCCACAGTGTGTATATGTAATAGTAGCTGAGTGAGCACAAGAAATATCTTAGCGTCTGTAAAAGGGAGGACATCATACTATGTTGTGTATCATTGCTTGTCGAGTCAGACAGGCATACATGATTCAGTATGTGCATTAACACAAGTGAGGGGATTAGCTAAAGTAGACATGGCAGGCTCCTCTTTGGAGCAATGGGAAATGTATCTGTCACCTATCCACATTTCTCAGTCCCCATGGCCCTGGATAGAAGTGCCCTCCAGTGAACCCCTTACACCTCTCCCCAGGCCCAAAATAGAACCAAGGATATGCAGTATGGAGACAAACACGACCAAGCACGGCATACACACGATCCTTGCACATGCACATAATATACTATGTACACATGGACACTGCACGTGTAAATATGGACGGACCTACCGTGTCCTATTCCTGTTTTATCTTATTCTACCTTTTATATATCTTGGTATTACTATTATTGTTATTATTATTATTATTATTATTATTATACTATGATATTGGAGAAACAATTTCTATAGGGACAAAGGATTTTTTAAATGTTAATTTCTTGCTTTGATGTTAAGTTTAATGTTAACTGATGCTGCTACAGGTAACTCTAAATCTAAATCTTAACATGTCCACAGGGCAAAACAGCTGTATTTTATGAGGCTCTGTGTTTTAGGACTAGCTGAGTGAACCAGCTGGTGATATAACACAATTGGGAAACTTGCTTGAGAACACTTGCCCAAAGAATTGTTATTTAAGTTGAATGATTAGGAGACATCTGAGAAAAAACTGATAATATTAAGTATAACTGGCATTTGAAGTCATTGTTAGAAAGGAATTTTCAGATTTCCCCTTACATTTCCTCTTATGCAGCTATAAAGTTAGAGATAAAACATTTTTACCACATTGTATGACAATGACACTCACACTGTCTGCATCTACTGGTTGCAGTGCTTCACTGAGTCTACATCACACATTTTGAGTGAAATATTCAAACCGAAAAAGCCATTGTTTTAGGGCTGCAGCATTACATCTAATAGAAAACATCTAGATGTCTTGTGCATCATTTAGTGCACATTTCCCTGTGCAGTAACTCAGCAGAACATATTTGGTATCTTTGGAAACCTTAGGATCTCCACTAGAATTTAAAATACAGTTTTGTGGGTCTCAAAAAAGCCTGGCTGTGCAGCATGCATTTGTAATGACACTGGCAGTGGTGAAGAGGTTTTAACACTTTCACCACTGTTTCTTACACAAGCTACACTATAGCTATACCAGCTTGCAAAAAAACAAAACAAAACTCTTAATTCATTGTTTAATTTTTCTTTGTGGATGATTTAATGATGGTTAATGATGGAACATGGCTAATAACATCTTTCAACAAGACTTCATACTTATTCCATTTCAAGATAGAATCAGAAAAAAAAATGCTGCTCTTGTTTCATTAACTGCTCTCTCAAACGTTGTTATTAGGTCTCTCAGAATGTCATAATGAGAGACTTGTACTTTACTGGGCTTAGTGCAAAGCACCATTCCTCAACAATCCAGTCCCTAAATGCTCATTCTGTGAGGTAACATTAAAGTTCAGTGAAGCGGTGCTGCTCATCAAACACTTCTATCAGGAACACCCACCCAGGATTCCTAAAAGCTCAGCACCCGATCACATCTGGAGCCCTCTGAAGATAATGACTTCTGTCAGCCAATTCTCACTCCGCAATCCAGATAAATGGAGCAACAGAGATGGTTGATCATGTGTATATTGTTCCATTACACTCCAATTCTCACGGCACTCAGTGGTGATTATTATTGGCCTTATCATAAAGCATTTATGTGTGGCCCATTTGTTTTTCATTGCTGTCCCCGTGCTTTCGCCATTAAATCATGATCCTATGTCATCATGTGATGATGTAATCATAAAATCATAACATATTGGCATTTTGAAGAACCACAAATTAAAATTTGCTAATACAATTAAAACAATCCTTTCCATCGACTCTGCTGATTTTTTGCCATCCAACTTTGGAATTTTTGTCCAGGAAAACTATAAAAACTAGCAAATTTGATAAAAAATGAAAAAAAAAAAAAAAATGTTGACAGCACTTGATTCTGGTCATTCTGACAAAAGTGTAATGGAAGGCTTTTTTTAATCTCTATATTGTTTCATCTAACTCCCCTCAAGGACAAAAAAGGCTCAAAAATTCATATCATATTCTGCTCAAACATCATCTTCAGGCTTTCTGATTTAAAAATTGTTCTAATTCTTCCTTTTGATGCAGTAAAGCTGGTATTAAGTCCCTTCAATGGGATTTTGGGGTGTCGAGTGGGCTTTACTTCAAAATGCTAAAGCAAATCCTAGAATGTATGATTCCTCTGATGCCATTCAAGTCCAGTTCATGCAGCTTTAAAATAGACCATCCTTCCATCACTTCATGCAAACCCACAAATGGTACACCTCCAACGCCCTGCTCAGTTTCCCGTTCACCACGTTTTGTAATGTTATACTGGAGGAAAAAAAACGAAATGCCATCATGTTCCAGATATTCTCAAAGCCTTGTGGGAGTGTGATGATTTATTTGTTTTTTGAAACCTGAGGAAGAGAATTCAAAGGCTTTCCATAGGTAAAGCAGACAGTAGACTCCACTCTATATTGAAAACAGCAACAATGTGATGTATGAAAGAGGCTGATATTAACTTTGCAAATGAGAACGTATAACAGAGTAAATCCATATCAAATTCTGAAACAAAGCCCTGTCAATATATGCTGTGAAGTATTTGCTGCTTAGTCAGTAAGCTCAAGGAAACTTCTGTGGAATTACATTTTGCAAATTAGACTTTTCTGTTTTGCATTTTAGGGACGATTATTTGCTGACATGCTCATTAAAAACCTAATCATTGTGCCACTGCTATGAAGAAAGTGCATTTTTATTTATTTATTTATTTATTTATTTATTTTTTTTGTGGTTCTTAGTCATGTTTACAATTCTTAGTCACGTTCAAGGTGGACAACCAAGCCGCAGCTGTTTATGCACTGTCTCAGCCCAACTTGTGTAAATGCAAATCTAATTTGCAGGATTTTATTTTCAAGTTACCATTACAGCTTAGTCTCTCCTCCCTTAGTGGCTTTTCTGTCATTCTGGTATTAGTTGTAATCTAATAAGAAAAGCATGGTAGGCTAAAGTGTAAAATTAAAAATGGGATAACAAAGGATTAGTCTCATAGTGGGGTAGGGATTTCCCAAAATGGACGTGTCAGGTTGGTGTTATAGACTACAGGGAACTTACTCCGAGTAAACACAAGAACAGAAATCAAGCATTGCGCCAGTTTTCATGGATGAAATGATCTATCAGTACATCAGCCCAAATAATAATTTGAACACAGTGGTAGAGCACTAGACTTACTCTGGACTTAATGAAGGGCAAGTGGTGAATTCAAACCCCACGAAGGATTATAGATTCCTGTACGGAGGACTAAACCAGCATTGTTCTCCTTGATATTTGCTGTCAGAGCCCAGACACAGAATTACTGATGCATACAGCTGTCTGGTAATATATGTTTGTACACACATCCGGACAGAAATAACACAATGGTGATTTATTCTTTTCTATCATAGGATGTCACTCCCTTCTCCCTTTTTCTCTTTTCCTCCACTGTCCTCCTCTCCCCTCCTTTGCCCACACAGTTGTACAGAGCAGAGCAATGATGCGTGTCTTAGTGAAACCTGGTGAATAGTAATGAACTGAGCCTGTGTGTCTATTTGAGGGAAAGCGAGAGGAAGAGAGACGGTGGAGGGGTTTGCGCGGAAAAAAAAGGGGGAGGGTAGGGGGGTTAGACTGTGAGTGAAAACAGGGCTTTTCTTGAGGCACTGATGCAGCACAAGCTGTGGTGAGAATGTACAAGCACAGTGGTGGGTGAGAGGAGATGCAGTTGTACTAATCCTTTGCACCCTTTTACATGATCAGCATCACACTGTATCAGAGCTCACCGGCCATTCTGATCAGGATGACGCGGCGTCGTTCATCAAACTAAAGATTTAATGAATGATCCGCATCTTTTCTCGGGGTGTGTTTCTTGGGATTCATTATACAGTAGCACTCTCTCTCTCTCTCTCCCCTTCCACTGAAACCTCACTGTGGATGGGGGTGGGGGGGATGTATTAGTAGAGGAAACGGATGGAGGGGGAGAAAGCTGTGAGTGAATGTGGCTCAGAGAGGGGCAACAGCACCTGCTGTCTTCATCCCAGATTCGCCAGGCAAACAGCATTCTTCCTCTGCTAGTGATGGACTGTTAACAGGACAAAGAAAAAGGGAAAACAGGCCTAAACAGAGACTTCTGAAAAAGAGACTCTCAGGATACCACAATCCTCCAGCACTGATTTGGACCAGTTGCTTACTTTATCATTTTCTGTTTTGTTTTCCTGCATTTCTATCAATGAGTCAGTGGTCATCACTCCAAACTGTCAATATGAGCAGAAGGAGAAAAAAAAATAGGAAGTTAATGCCATTGCTGGAAAGATAACACAAACATCAGATCAAGTGAAGATGGTGAAAATCTGAGGCTCTGTTTACAACTTATAAATAAGTAACAGGAATATTCATCAACTGGCTGCAAAGATCAACTAGAGTGCCAGGTCTGAAAGGAAGGGAACAAACACAATAGACAGCCCCCCTGTTTCACCCCCTCTTTTATCCTTTTCCATCCAGGACTCATGGGCACTCTGCCAACTTGGAATCTTAAGAACTCATTCAAAGAAAGCCAAAGAAAGGGACTTGTTTAAAACCAGGACCCATTCTCTCTCTCTTGTTTTTCCTTACATTTCCCATGTGAAGAGGGATTTCTTGGTTGCTGTTTTCTCTGACATCGCATCTGGGGTTTTCTAGAATTGCCATTCAAGTAACGTTTCGTCAGATTCGCGGTTTGGGAGTATTGTGAGCCAGTGATCTCCCAGAGCCCCCATTCTCTCTCTCTCTCTCTCTCTCTCTCTCTCTCTCTCCCCCTCTCCCTCTCTCTCTCTCTCTCTCTCAGTTTTCATTCTGGTTTTTACTCACTCTATCTCACCACTCTCCCTCCTGCTCACATAGTAACTCCTCCCCCCCACTACCCATTGTCTCTCTGTACAGTATTAGGCTGAGGGGATGCCATACTCGCTCCAGCGAGGGACGCAGGAGGGGGAGATGGAGGTAAGTGTCAGATTTATGGCTTAAGAATCCGTCCTTCACTAAATGCATGCCACCGTTAATTACTAAAGTATTAAGTGCACTGGTCAAAAATAGCTGTTTGTTTTCATCAAGACTGACAGAGAGGATAAGGAGCCTCACTGCTGCTCTAAAGGCTTTAATGTGTTGTATGCAGTGTCCCAGTGTGTTGTGGCTGTCTAGCCTGCCAGTGGAAGGTGGTTAGGTGTGAGTTTAATGAATGAATAAGTGGCACTGCATGGGATAAGAAATCAAATCAGGAGCCACCCTGTTTTCTTGAGAATGAGGACATACAGTCTTTGTATAAATGATCCGTCCCAGTGTCTGACTGTCAGTAGTGGGATCATTTGCGATATTGTTGTTGTAAAAGGGGCCCTATAGTCCCTTTGCACTTACACTATCTACGATAAATTGGCCACAGGGTTCATATTTCACAGTCAGAGGTATTTTGTTAAAATAATATGTTATGACTGTATTTCAGAGACATAATAAGATCTGGCCAGCGACGACTGCGCGTATTGGCTCCTAGTAGAGGGTCCATGTATGATGTTTGGGATTAAAGCTAATCCTCCCTGTGGCTGAGATTCACCTTCTTGTCTGGACAGAGTCTGACACAGGGGCTTTACTAATTTATGCTGAGACATGCATGAGCACAGGCTCCCTGGAGCTCTGTGGCAGGGGGCTTGTCGACCTGGGGCTGACTATGGTGTCTAGCGAAAAGAGCTTATTAGGGTGTTTGAGTAAACACCCTTCCACTTCACTCAGCAGGTAATGCTCTTGCACTCTAATGTCGGAGGCCACATAAATATTCAGCGTATGTCGAGACCAGTGAGAAATACCAAGTTCAGTTTGTTTGATGGCTAGTTAGTTTGATGTCCAGTCCACCTCAACATCATGTGCTGGGCTTCAATGTATCTGCATCTCTTAAAGTTTGATTATTTTGGTCTATGGGCAGTGCAATTGATTAAAGAAGATAAAGCTGAGCTAAAAGAAAAGATATGGAAAAATGCAAGAATAAGTAAAGAAAGTTGTTCTTTACTTGTAAAATTTTGATACCTCTTTGTGTTGCCAGAAGAACTTGAAACAGGTGCATAAAAAGACGACTAGACGTGGTTCTCAGTAATGGACAGTTGCAGCTTAGTACAGGAAGCTTTGTGTGCTTGCTCAGAGAAAAAAGGCTGTCTCAATGGGGCTTTTGTTGTTTGAGTTGGAGACAGCAAAAGCACAAGAAACACTGACTGACAAATACCTGGCCCCTCTGTGCCTCAAATACCTCAGCTTTGCACTCGATACAATGTCAACAAATGCCTCCTCTGTCTTCCATAGTAGCCTGTTTCCTCTCTGTCCACAAGCTTTTTTCGTGTTTTTATAAAGGCTACTGTTTTCTGAGTAGACATCTGGGTGAGCGGATTTGGCCTCCACGGCTAGAATGCTGTATCTCTATGCTTTGTGCAGTTGAAAATCACCCAGAAACACTTCCAACAGTTTAGTGCTCTAACTTGTTGTAAATAGTTTCAGTGCAACACATAGGAGTGCGTCTGAGAAAATTCAAGTAACCATTTTTTGTTCAGCATCTTACTGTTAAAGTTACATGGAGTGGGGTATGAATGTGCTGTCTTATCATAGTGAACATAAACCAAGCATGCTACAAAATGCTCTTTCAATCAGTTCAATTCTGTGCATGAATGATGTTTTGTTTGACTTGTCAGCCTGACAGCTTTGATTCAAGGGGGCCCAGGGTCACTCTGGGGAAATATAAGCATGCACTGAATGGTAGATTATGTGACAAAAGACAGTACAGATTTAGAGGCTTGATAACTATCTGCAAAAATATTTTGTTCATTAACAAATTCTGCTCGTTTTTATGTGCTTAAGTGGTTGAATTAAAAAAGCTGAGGTAATGATCTCTTCTGTGCTTAAGAAAGTCAAGGAAAGGGCTGCCACCGAATACACAAAAGAGTTTATGTAATCTGTTTTGAGTTCAGTGAGCAAAATCCTTTTGATTAACGTTGCACCTTTTCCCTGAAGACACTGATTTAAAGCTGCATTTTCAATCAAAGATTATTCTTTAAACCCCCAGGAAATGAAGAGCTTGCAGGATAGAGCTTGAAGATTCAAGCGCTGAGTTGGGGTCATTATATTTGAGTTAGTGTTGTCAAAAATACAATTCCCACTCTCTAAGGAATCACAAGTATCATTTCATTCCCTCTAGGCCCCAGATGAATGCTTCCACTTCCTTTGGTTAATTATTCATGCGGATGTGAGTTTTAAATCCTGAATGCTGTCTGCAACCTGCCCTTGTTATTTCTCTTCTTTTTCTGGTATTTAAGCTTTCAGCACTGACAGCGTGGTTTCTCAAACTGCATCTGACTTGCTGATTACATATTATTGGCTAACAAACAAAAGAAACACATTTCAGTGAGCGTCTTACCAATTACCATGCCACAGCTGTGTCTTATGGCTTTCTATTCCTATGTGAGCTCTTTCTAACATGTCATGTAGGGTTTAAAGCCATTGGGTACAGAGTGGACGATCAGCCATGGCGACAATGTGTTTTTAGACTAGGTTTTAAGGCTATTATTAGCATGCTGTTTGTATTATGGTTTATGTTATTTCCCCCTTGTCGGCCATATCAGTGACGAAATCCAAACACAGGATCATTGTTTGCTATTTTTGATAACCTACCAAGTAGCTTCTGTAGCATTCATCCCAGTTATATATAGCTTCTAAGTGGCAAATGTAAGAAATAATTATAATAGTATACACACTAGATTTTGAGAGTGGTAGATTGCAGCATCTTTCCTTGCAACAATCATATTGTGTCGTGGGGCAAATGGTGATGCTGGACGATTAACGTTGCTTAACTGCTACCACTGTTTTGGATTTGAAAAGACTGCCTGGTCTTCATGGAAGTCATGGATTAGCAGATGGTCATGAAAATGAAACTGTTCTTTTCCTGCTGCTGTCAGATGAGCTTAGAGCACTCGTTTTACTTTCAACTCTATGCATTTTGGCAAGTTGTTTATTTCCTAATGATTGTGACATAGTCTACGCCATCTGTTATTGTAAAGAGGAGATTGACGATTTTTTTAAGCTTATCCCATTGATCCCCAGTCCCTTTGTGAGGGCCGTCGAAAAGCTTTCACACCAAAACGTTTATGAAGGAATCGGCACCAGTCCTCCTTCAGATTTTGCTATCAGTGCCGGTGAAAGTCAATGTCATATGAAATCAATCAATATTGCATCTCTAAAAAACATTATTGCTACAGTCCTTGGCAATCAAATTTACAAATAACTTGATCTATATTGCCGCTGATAATTGCAAAGTTATTGTTCTGATGTTTCAGCAGGTTCTGTAGAATGCATCGCAATTGTGCATGTTTTCCACAGTTGCTAAATAAATAGCAGTGGCAAGAATACAAAAATGTTACACACAAAAACTGCTGGAAATTAAAAGAAGATATGTTATCCATTATAGATTCAATGACCTTATGTACATTATCCATTTGTTTTCTTCTTTAATTAGGCCCGAGCCCTCCCAAAGGGAGAAGGGCCTATTGTTTTTTATTTTTGTTGCTCCTGAGAGTTTGGTGCCAAAATAATGACATGCACTAACTATGACTGCCTGCTTTCCCTCTCTATCAACCAGCTGGCATTTCAGTGGTTAAAGAACAATTGTAATGACAGTAAATAATGATTTTATTCCACAACAATGACAGCAAAGTGTGAAAACAGGCGACACCAGAAACATTTTACTGCTAGAGTTGGAATTATTAAAAGCTAACCATATTCTCACTCAAGGTGACAGAATACATTTTTCCACTGGCATAAGATGTATTTGGAATACAGAAACTACAACTACATATATTGCCTTCTGCTTTTCCAACCTGGACAACTTTCTCACATCATGCTATTATAATATACCCAGCTGTCATACTGTGATGCCCATTCCAACTTGTTGAGCAGAAAGCAGGAATCTTCAGATTAATCTTATTTGGTTTGCTCACTTATCTATCTTGTCATGACCAACGGGCAGAAATCACTGCCTCAGCATGGTTCTCCTTCAGTGAAAATTAGCTGGTATCTAAAATCAAGAAAATGATTTTATGCTGCCCCGTAGCAGTGCTCAACTGCATGACATCTATCATGACCCTCCTCGTTATTTGTTCAGTGGCTTATTCAGAAATCACTGATTAATTGATGCACTTGAGTCATAAAAACAAAAACAAACTCCTGATCGTTAGTGTTTTTGTGTTTGTGGGCTTGATATAGCGCTAGATCCTTTAATGATTATTTTTGGGTATTTTTGCTTTATTCACTAGTTTACAGTAGAGAAAAACAGGAAAGAGAGACAAAGGGGGATGTCCGTGGCCGCTTTTGAACCCTGGACTTTGCGGGTACGTGGTATGCTCCAACTGAGCCACCAGAATGCTTGCACTAAACCCTTTAGATGTGGTCCCTCATGCTTCCTACCCCTTCCTTGTCATGAACAGAGTTTCAAGAGCATTCCAAGAGCATTCAGCATTCTGCCCCAGAAAACTTAATACCCCTCTGTTGAATGTGTTGTGACTTTGAACTTGGAAGTATGCAGGCCACACTTTCTAAATCTAAAGCATTGATTCTCTGCAAAGAGAGTATGAGTAAGAACAAATTTTTTTATTAGGTTTGAGTTATGACTTATTAAGTTATTAACTTTTTGTATAGCCTTTCAGTTCCATTTTCTTACTAATTACTGTCACAGTGTTAATGTTGAAACCTTGATATATTGCTTTGATATGTTTAAAAATGTTCAATCACAACATCGCTGGAGACCAGCAAAGAGTCTCACTCATTTGTGATGTGTTGCTTTAAAACTTTAAAACCCTCCAAGTGGCAGGTTCCAGACAAGACGGTTTACAAAGATCCTGCCTGCTCTCAATCAGTAGCAAAAACTGTCTGGCAACTAAAACATGGTGGAGGACAAAGTGTGACAAGTTGCAATTTCGCAACCCAGTTTCAAAATGTATCAAAAGAAACATTCAAAACCAGTGTAGGCCAACATTTCCCTTTCCCTTGAGATGTTAGTATATTTTTTCATGTAGAGCTCATTAGAAAATTGGGCATGTTTATGATGGATGTTGGGGTATAGTGGGATGTACAACATGTAAATTATTAGCCATGATGTTTTACAGTGGGCAGAGTTATAAGATACCTAGAGTATATTAACTACAGCAAGCTAAATTAATTTACATTCATCAACAGTGATTTTCTTTACATGAGTTATGATTTAGGGTGGATTTGTTCTGTCACTTCCAAATGGCTAAGGATGCACTCAGTTAAAGCAGTGCACTCTGTCTGTAGTGGTGTGTCCACTTAAATCATGATGCAGGGCTGCAGAAGAGAAGATGCCCCCTGATTGAGGCACCATAGGTTTGCATCAGTTGCCCAAATAACTTGCTGGTGCCAGGTATGATCACTGGAGAGAAATCTTTGAGCACAGGAAGTGGCAAATCGAAACTTGAAAGATAAAAGTACAAAACTTGCCCCTGCAGCACAGGACAAACTAGACAACAATGATCATCCTGCTGCTGCCAAAAGCTCCACTCCCACCAGCCTGAGAGAAGAAATTCAGGTCCACAAAGACTGCATTTTAGTGACATAGGGTTGCATTACTTCTGGTGTAAACACACCTGCATTGTTTCAGCGTAGGGCTCATTGAAAAATGAGCACTGACTTGTTGAAAAAAATATTAAATGGTCAGCCAAATTTGGAATTACAACTTTGAAATCTGAGGATCATTTCAGAGCTGTGATTTCTCTGATTTCAGGCAAAGGAACATCATAGCACAGGCATGGTGTTAAAAAAGTTTCAATACAAGGGTGTTTTTTATATTTCAGCAGTCAACATAAACACAATGTGGTGACAAGATTAAAATTTACAAAATTAAAAATGGAAATTTTGACTTCTGAGTTGAAATGTTTAAGTTAAAATGAACTTGGCAGCATAAGTCCTTAAAAGTAAGCTACCTCTCACTGCCAACTGGGGCTACAAATGTGCAAAGTTGCCTGGTGCAGTTTTAAATGAGCATATCCTTTTCACTCATTTTCTGTTTCTGGATTCTACAAACATTGTTGCAAATTCAGCAGGGATTTAAAAAAAAAAAAAAAAGAAACTGCTCTAGGTGTATTGACATTAATGGGAGAGTTGAGAGATATGACTTTCTCTTGCAGATATCTTTTGTTACAAACATCCAAGCTTTATTTCCAAATTACACCCAAGGTGAAAGTACTGACAAAACCCAGAAATAAAATTTCCATTTTTGTGTTAGCAGTTTTTGAGAAAAATAATTTTCTTTCAGGTGTATACCATGTTGGCTGTGAAGAAAACAACTCTGGTGTCTCTGCCTGAAACACAACAGGAGGAAGGGAATAATGGCTAAGGGTTGACACCCACTTTTGGCAATCTGAAGGTGAGCTTCTTTTATTTTGTTGTAATAAGTAGATCATTTTTTGAATATACAATGAATGGCAGTGGCTCTCAATCCTGGGACATGTTGAGAACAAGATACTACTATGCCAAATATACTACTGGGCCTCCTACTTTCGCCGTAGAGTTACATTTTTCATGTAGTATCCTAACACAACCCTGGTCCTCAGGCTCCAGGAAAAGTGGTGCTTGTCATTGTAGCCAGTTAATCAGAGGCTGATTCACACTAAGGACGACAAGTGAATGCAATTAACTACTGGGTGTGAAAAAAGCTGCTTCTGGACATTAAAGGAAAAGTTTACCCAAAATACAAAAATTACCCCTATTGCAAACTGTCCATCCAGAAAGTTTTGTGTGATTTGGTGAGGTTTCCAGTCTGTCATGACCTTCCCTGTCTCCTGGTACCTTAATAGTGCAATGAAGCTGGATGGGCACTGTTTTGTGAAGCTCAAACGGTCAAAAAATTACACGCCTATGGCAGGAAATCGTTCTCAACAAAACTCTTAGAAGCAGTTCCAAATGAAACTCTGATCAACACTGGCAAACCGTATCTATCTGCCCCTCGAGGCCGATAAATACAATTTACCAGTGTTCCTCAGTGGTAAATGGTTTCCAGCGAAGCTCTTTGCCACTCAGGGCTGTGGATTATATGCCAGGTATTGCTGCCAATGTTTTTGGAAAGAGCTGCGGCGGCTGAGTTTCTCACATGTACATTTTTTTTTTTTTTTAACAACTTGAGTTCCACAAACAAATACGCATCCAGCCACATTGTGCTGGGCTGCCGTAAGATAAGAAGGTTGTGACAGATTGGAAACCTCACCAAATCACATAAAATCTGTCTGGATGGACAGACTGCACTGGGGCTAAATGGGAAAATATCTTTTTCATTATTTTAATTTAGCTCTTCCTGAAATGACAGGACAAAGTAACACCTGTTAGGAAAGCTTTTAGGCCTACCAGGGCCAAGAGTCTCCAGGTTTTAATTACAATACACACCAGAGGATTTTACCGATTGAAGTCAGGTTAACTTGTTAGGTCCAGGTTAGATGGGGTTGGTAGGAAATATTCTTCAAGACACCACCATAAAAAACTCACGCCTTCTGTTCTACATCGTCCACTAGGTGGCGTCCTTCCAGGCAAACTGCAGTACCACCATGCACCGGAGGCAACCCCACACCTGTAAGTCAATTTTAGCTGGTCATTTCCTTCACTGACACTGAGTTGGCAGGTGAAATTGTGTGTCTGAACCTTGAACTTTTAAAATAATAGCATCGAAATTCAACGGTATGACTTTTTTTTTTATTGGTTACAAAGACGTTTAACGTTACTTTTCCTCAGCTCGAGCTCGCTCTAGCTAAATAATATTAGTTAGCTAACATTTTCCAACATGTTTCTAACGTATCCGTCGTTTAAATTGTCTTTTTAGTTCACTGACAAAATTAGATTGGCATTTAAAAGTTGTTAAAGTGTTTTCAGGTTAATTTTAATTAAAGTTGTAGACGCCCTGCTCCTTACATTGCGGTTGTGTGTTGGCTGTCAATCAAGCCGGCAGTTGCAGCTGTTGCCAGTTTAGTCCGTGTGGTTCCCAGCAGACCAGGCAAGCACATTACTCGGGAATTACTCTTACCAGTTCATCTGATTTCAAAGGCGTTTACTCTGCTAAATCAGTGTGAGAGTAGTGAGGCACGTCAGGTTAGTGTTTGTTTTCGGTCTCTCTCATCACTGGAGCATGCCGGTGTTCGTGGAAGATCCCGCTAAGTTCTCCAAGTCCAGACTGAAGTCGGACCTGGTCGCCCACAACGTCTCGCTGCCATCCGCGGAGAGTAAAAAAGAGGTTTACGTGCAGTTGTACCTGAAACACGTGAATCAGAAAAATGCTGCCGATTTCTCCAGCGACGAGGAGGATCATGAACAAGATGCCATCGTGAGTCGAGCAATTGTGAAATTTCGTCAGATTTGTTTTAGAGTCAACTTGGAGATTTGCTGACTCGTGTAACTTCATGCATGTAGACTAACTTGCGCGTCGACTTGATGCACTATCAGCAGTGAATGCAGAGAAAAAATCAATAGCCTCTGCAAGGTGGTTTTGGTAGACCCACTTGGCTACCATGGTCGAATTTGAAATCAGCCACTTTTCACAGACCAAAACAGCGCTGCCCAAAGCGATCATGTAGTGGTGACCATGACCACCAAACTATTGCTTTCATATTGGGTTGAGATCACCAGATATCCCACCAGATATCTTAGCTCGGTGTGGAAACATCAGCCGTGGTGTCTTCAGTGGCACTGAGTTCAGAATGCACCTTTGCAACTGCTGTGAATACATCTGAACTGATACCCTGCAAGGTCAGCAGCTGTGAAGTTGGCCATGCTGGACTGCAGTGTGTGTGTGTGTGTGTGTGTGTGTGTGTGTGTGTGTGAGTGAGGAGCTCAATCTGGGTCACTCACCACCAAGCTGTCCCTCAGCCTGCCTTCACATTTGTTGTCTCATTGACTGCTGAACCACCAGCTGTATAGCTGGTATAGATTTACATGAGACATGTCTGCAGTGAGGGACTGCCTTTACTGTTGCCTGCCTTTCACACCTGTCACATTCATTTATTTGTGGCAGGAGCAGGAGCTCTACCAGCACTTAACGTCTAAAGCTATTTCTGTGTTGTGTCAGGGTGTAAAAGCACCGTCTGTTTGAGCAGATTGTGTTTACTTTGGTTTGGCATAGGTTTCACAACGAAATTAACTGTTTCATCAGGGCAGAATTTCAAAATTAGAATAGGCTGCGAGATTTGCATATTCTTAATTTAGTCTTCTCAGATTGTTCATTGGGTGTCAGGATAGGCATGTGTGAAAGCATGAGACTTTGACCTTGATTAGGTGAAAATTTTAGTTGTCCATCATATGCCTATGAAATCGTTGGCAGTCAAGTACTCCCAAAGCTATGGGTTGATTAATTGATTAGTTTATTGAGAAATATAATCACTGTATGGTTTTAGCAGAGACACTTAGATTAGTGTCTGTGGTTTCAGTCATTTATCAAATAAAATTCCCAAACAATTACCGATAATGGCTTCACTAGGATGACTAAGATGCTGAGATTTGCTTAGGTTTCCCTATTTATATCACAAGAAAAAATAATGTAATAAATATAATGTAATAAAATAATTTTTGTGTGTGTGGCTGCTGCTCAGACTAAGAAAGCAATTTGAAGACATTACTTTCAGCTCTGATAGTTTCCCATGAGCATTTTGTCAGTTTTTGAAACTGTATTGGCAAAAATGATGATTAATAAAAAACAATTGATAGATTAGTAGACAGTGAAAATAATCATTAGCTGCAATCTTACATTCAAGCCACAGTTTTTCATGTTTCAAGCATTTGTCAGTGGTATTCCCTTAAACAAAGACATTTATCAGTTTAAGTAATTTTTTTTCTGTTTTGAAAAGGACAAAGAAGAGCATGCCAAGGATCCACAGATGTTGGACCTCGCTGATCTGACTGATGATGACTTGAAGGCCATGCTGCTCAAACATGGGGTTAAAGCTGGACCCATTGTTGGTAAGCTTTCTCAGAGTATCATTTGTTAGGTTAACAATAATGAACTGAAGAAATGTAATATTAACCAAAATTATCGTGTAGCAAATACTACTAATAATGCATAAGATCATATTTGTACGCCAGGTATTTTGCAGGTCTATCAATCCTTGTTGAGGTAAATAACAAAATGTAACCTCTTGAGATGGATAAATTGCTGTTATCACAAATACAGTTTTTATTATTTAGTTTTCATTGTTAATTAAATGTATAGCATCATGCCTAATGTCCGCTTTTAGTCTGGATAGTAGGGTCTGTTCCGCTTGTTTTGCCTTTTCAGATGTGCTTGTAGTAGCCTCTGGAGGACTATCTACAAAAGGTTGAGGGTTGTGTCCGTGTGTATGTGTGTGCTAGGTTCCACCAGGGCTCTGTATGAGAGGAAACTTAAGAAACTACTTGAGCCTGATGCCCAGCACAAACCAAATGGGACAGGGGATGGTGCCCTCTACTCTGACAGTGAAGAAGAGGAGGAGGACAGGGAAGAAGAAGAGGAGGAGGAGTTGGGTATGATCATTAATATTGTAGGTTGTCTTTGTGTCAAGAATCCAGACCATCATCAGATAATCACTAGCATCTGCATTGTATTATTTTGCTATGACTTGTACAGATTCAGAACAAGTAAGACAAGAAAGAGCTGCACAGTTGGAAGAGGCCCAGCAAGAAATCAGCCAGGTGAGTTAAAAGTTACTGACATCGCCTGTATTTAAAAAACTGCATTTCTTGAACTGGCTAAAATTATTTACATATATTACATATTAGGTTTTGCACATTTATAGGCCTTGTATTTATTGTCTTACTTTATAACTATGGCCCATTACTGGCTAGATGGAAAAGTCATCCTTGCAGTGCCACTTAGTGGTCATAGATTGTAACTGCAAACTCAGGCCTCAGAGGACAGTGCCCAATCTGTGAAATAGTGCTTGTATCTTAAAGTGTTGTTTTTAACCTTTCACAGGCAGAGTTGTGTTTGCAGAATGGTGATTATGTTTACCCCCAGTGCTTTTTAATGTCCTCAAGACTGGTAAATCCAACAGATTCTCTCACTGTTTGTACAGAATTTTTTTTAGATTTGACTTCTCTGAAACTTACCTGTGTTTTGTGTGTTTGACCGGATTGCCACTGGCCTCGTCTAGCGTGCCTGTGCCTCTAGACACTGGGAACCAAGGCCCAAGAGGAATGCAGGGAATGTGGTAGAGTTGTCATCAGAGTGGAGTCGGTCTCAGTGCTCACAAATTCCCATTGAGCTTAGTCGAACATCCTCTCTAGATGAACCCACAGGATTAGGATCAAGGGTATGCAGCTCTTATTCCACCCTTCTTAAATCCTAAGTAGTCTAGTTCTTAGATGGACAGAGTACTACAAATTGACTTTTTTGGTGTAAGGATTGGGTGGTAATTACTTTAAACTCTTTTAAAACTAACCCCGCAGGTTCCACCTGTGTCTCAGTCAGACATCATCCATGTTCCCACCTCATCCTCCTCCCGGACCTTCAGCATCACTCAGATGGTTGAAGAGGGAAGCTTGGGCCTGTAGTCCACGTTTTTAAAAATTACAATTTAATTCCAGTGGGTATTGTGTGTAGTGCTGACTGAGTGCGCACATTTTCACTCCAACAACAGATGGAGAGCCAGAGCTTGCTCTCTTCTAGTACAGACAGGGAGAGAGAATTGAATGGGAGCATTGTGGAGGAACATTGGTCACGGGCCAACAGGGTCAGTATCACTCCCATCATTCAGTCATATATTTACTTCTAGCTCAAACTTTGGTGGTTAAAGAGTTGGAGAGTTTCACAGGGCACAGTCTGCTTTGTTGTATTTGGTTGCACATGGTGTTGGAGGAGATGGAGAATACAGGATTGCAGCATGTCATGTTTGATGCATCTCATTTTCTTAGCTGGACATGCTGAAGAGGGACAAGTGTACCATGAAGAACCAATCCCTGTACTATACTCCTAAGGCTTCCCCGTATGAACTGGCAGTGAAGGCAGATACATCTCCTTGCAGACTTGATTTATTTTCTTGTCATTGTTCTTTCTTTCTTATCACTTCTCATTCTTATCATTTAATGGGGGCATGTACAAAGTCTACAGGACACACACTGTTTGGTGGCTAATGTATAACTGTTTTAGTGTGTCACTTTTACTATACCAAATCCAAAGCAGAAAACTTAACAACCTCAGTATTTCAGCCCCTGCTCAACATAATAGGCTGCCTGGGAAATTGTTATAAGTCACCATATTGTCTTTGGAATTACAACAATAATGTTTGTGTATGTGTTCATTGATCATTAGGTGAACTGTCACCCTTTTTTTGCTTTTCCACCTGACTGGCTGGGCTTCTGTTTCCGTGGGACACTAGTGACTGGCAGCTGGGAAGTTTTTCTGTCTTGTCTGCTGCAGATTGTTGTTAATTTACACTTTTCTCTCTAGCTTACTCAGGAGCCAGTGACAGATATTCCCCAGGAGATACTTCCAGATTCTGAGCCCACACCCACAGGCATCCAGTAAGCACAACCAACAGCATTACACTGCAGCAATGATAAATTGTCAGCCATTGTTAGGATGGCGGTTGAATTACAGTCATTTATTTTCACCACAGAACAAGAAAACAAGACAGTTTATTCCAAAAAAAAAAAAAAAAAAAATTAAAATCAACACTGAGCAAAGTACTATATGAAAGAAGTGCAAGAGCAAACTGTATAGCAGTAGCAGCATAAGAAATTAGGCACATTCAGTGTGACCAACTGTGTGATGTACAGAAAGGTGACAAGTTACAGGGAAAAACCAACATAAAGAGCTGCTAGCTTCAGTGTGCCTTGGCATAGATTACATAAGTCTTTGGAAGTCTACTAGAGGGATGGAACACACCAAGGGGACAAGGAAATCCAAAGCATGCCACGAGAATTTTTTTGGGAGAATGGTGTTCATCCCTCCAGTAGAGTTCCAAAAACTTGTAGAATCTATGCCAAGGCATATTGAAGCAGTTTTGGCAGCTCATGATGGCCCAACACCTTACTAAGACACTTTATGATGTTGTTTTTTTTCTTTGTCAGGCATCTGTATTTAGCAATACATTCAACCTTTTGTATTCCAGTGTTACCCGTCGGAGGCCTATCAAGGGTGCAGCAGGGAGACCTATCCAGTACAAATACCCAGACACTCCTGTGAGTCCAATGACCCGGGAGAGACAGGAGGTGGAGCGCCGCCTTGTACCCATCTATATCCAGATTTTAGTCTTCCTCATTGTGGCATGCCTCCTCTACCTCATTTATGCCTATGTGGAGGACAACTCATTCAATCCATTTGTGGCGTTGCTGGACAGTCTGAACCAGGAGTCAGGCAGCGAGGAGGGGCACTTGCTTCAGGCTGAGACACAGGACACACCAGTGCTGGACACTCTCACTGGACAGGAGTAACTCTAGTTAATATTATCTCTCTACATTGGCATACAGTTGAGAGGTAATTGAAAATTGATTCAAATTTGTTAAAGCTTTTACCAAGCCAGGATGATGACCTTATATGTGGGGGGGTTCAGGGAAACCTGTGTTGATTGTGTTATGTGTCTGAGGGAGCACACCAGAAAATTCACCTTAACATTTTCATAACTTCTGTATGTGTTAGAAACACACACCTGTTCACAAGATGCAGTCAAGCCTTGACAGAATTTCAATTTCATAAGATTTTCTAAAATTTATTATTAAAAAAATATCCATGCTGTTTTTCTATTTCTAAATCCACATTGTCAGGAGTGATGGTGCCATTTCAACACTGTATATATTTGTATTGTCTTTTTTGGTTTTGTTTTTTAATGTTTGGACCATGTTTCAATAAAGGATATGTTGCTTCGTATAGGTCTTTTTTTTTTTTTTTTTACACATAGAGGTACCTAGAGTACATAGAGGACCACTGATTTTCCATGCAGCTATGTTTGCTTAATTATACAATTGCACAGGGAAAATTGAAAGTGCATATTGTCATTTTCAGATCTGGTGAACCAACTGACTTAATGTTTCCAATTAATGCCAGTGTTTTGACATTTCCAAAGTACTGTGAATCAGCCTGTGGTGAAATATGACACACACACACACACACACACACACACACACACACACACACACACACACACACACACACACACACACACACACACACACACACACACACACACACACACACACAGAAAACTGTCATTTAGCACAATTTTGTAGGCGGGTTTGGAGAAGTCTCCCAAATAGTAATTAAAAGAATGAAGCTTGCAGAAAGCCAGACATCCTGTAGGTTTTTGTGACATTGCCTGCTTCAGGCCAGCAGGGGGCTCTCACACGCATACTTCAATCTATCCCCCCTCATTTACATTGAGCGAGCTCTGTCAGCACATGAACGAACATGACAGACCGTGGACCTAAATTCAGAATAGCAAAGTTTCTCAAGATTATTATTTGCACTGTATTATTTATCACCCTGGTGTTATTTACAATAGCCTCGGTGAGAACACTTTCACTGGACGTGAATATCGGACTTCAGCTTGCACAGTGGGAAAAGGTAAACAACATCGCGCCTGACATAAACCAGCGTCAGAGAGAGGAGCTCCTCGCTAATTTCAAAGGTGATGTCTTTAGGTTGCATTCCGAGTGGCTTCCTCCATAAATGCCAAGGTTACGACCAGTCGGCACAACGCAGTATTTGCTGACAAGCAGTGCACGTCTCTCCTGTTTCTCCATGCAGAGGCTATCCGGATCCCCACCGTGTCATCCACAAACACAGACATCAACACCACCGCGCTGCTTGAATTTCACAAGCTCTTACGGAAAGGTACGTGCCCCAGGTGACACAAACAAACAGCCGATAAGTTATGAGGCACAGAATTGTATTTTTTGTTTAGAAAGGGCGCTAGCTGCCACGAAGCGAGGTGCACCGCTTTGTGGGTGATAACAGACCGATAACATTAGCTACTCATTACACTAAGCGGTGTGCTGGTGCTCGTGAAGAGTAGCGACACGGTGTGGATGCTCTGTGACACGTGCGACTGTACCCCGCGCGCGTGCACGTGTCCCAAAACTTTTCATTGTTTCATTGTTCAAGTGTTAGGCCTTTCCCTTCCTCTGTTTCTCCCTGGCTACTTTGAACTGTGTACTATTGTGTTGAACCTCATGACCCCCCATGAACATTTTGGAGAATTTGCTGATTCAACTTAAGCATCATAAAAACAGCCAGCTGATCAGAGCACACCACCAGCTGACCTCTATATTCTGTGAAACAAGCTTTTCCAGAATTACTCCATGATAGAAGCTGTCATCAGCTGTCTTGTGATCTAACTGTAGCTGAAATGCCTAAAGTGTTGAACTGAATTGCTGAAATACTCAGAAAGTAGCCTTACATTGAGCCAAAGTAAGCGATCACGTGCACTTGTTCCTGTGTCAGCCTTCCCAACAGTTTTCTCGTCAAGTCTGGTTCATCATGAGGTGGTGGCTGACTATAGCCACCTGTTTTGGGTGCCGGGCACCCAGCCTGCCCTGGCACCTTACATGCTGCTGGCCCACATCGATGTAGTGCCTGCCTCAGAGTCTGACGGCTGGGAGGCTCCACCATTTTCTGCCAAGGAGATAGATGGCTTCATTTATGGCAGAGGCACCATTGATGACAAGCAGTCTGTAATGGTGAGAGATGATGTGATGTTTTGAGTGATCTTGCCACTTAAAGAGTTATGTTACATATTTGACAAATACATGAACATCTATGCCAGTATTACTAAAATGCCTTTCTCTTCCTCCAGGGGATTCTCCAGGCCCTGGAGTACTTACTCGCAAAAGGCTATGCACCACGCAGAGGGTTTTACATTGGACTTGGACATGATGAAGAAGTACCCTATCTAATTATGACATAATCACACTAATTTCCCATTTGCTTTATATCTGACATTGCAAATGTAAATGAGAACTGATTTGAACGTATGTGTCTGTGTGCATATACATTTTGTTAAAGGTCAGTGGTTTCCAGGGGGCCATGAACATAGTGCGTGTGCTGAAGCAGCGTGGCGTGCGACTGGCATTCGTCCTGGACGAGGGCCTGGCTGTACTGGATGGAATCATCAGCGGTCTTGAGGGACCCGCTGCTCTGTGAGAACCCTACACCGCCGTTGTCGAGTGTAACGCCGCTCAGTGCCAGCTTTAGACATTTTCACTACTCTGATCAGTTTTGAGCTGTTAAAGAATAACCCATCTGGCTAACCCTCAACACATCCAACAACCTGAAAGCACTCTTTCCCTGCCACCATGATGTTTTGAGAAATAGCGCCTGTTAGCAAACAGATACATGGCTCTAAAATATATAGGAAAATTGGGGCTGTGTGTTTATGTTTTGTAGGATTGGAATAAGTGAGAAGGGCCAGGCTACACTGAAGCTGAGTGTGTTGATGACCCCTGGTCACTCCTCCATGCCGCCCAGGGAGAGCAGCATTGGTATACTGGCTGCAGCCATTAAAAGGTGAGAGGAGAAATTTGTCTCATTCGAAGCTTTTCTTGCACTTTGTACTTTAGTCTACTGGAACTAACCTCATTTAAATTTATGTGTAAGGTAATCTCATAACTCTCCCTTGTGTTGTCCCACACTGTTTCTTCAGGCTGGAGGAGAACCCCATGCCAAGGCTGTTTGGTTATGGGCCTGAACGCGGGACCTTTGAACACCTGGCTCATAAGGTAGGACACCGGCGAGCAATTTTAACATCTGATGCGAAAATGATAGTGAATAAGACACTCTTGTGGTAGAAAGGTAAAATGGTAATGAGTCTATTACTTTTTCTAAAATTACTATTTTACCTTTCTACCCTGAGAGTGCCTTGGTCACCATCATTTTTGCATCAGTTTTGTCACCCCCATACCAAAGAACACCTTGTTGGATTTATTCATCTTCCAAAGAAGACATGCTCCTCTCACTACTACTGTACTGACTACTGTATTTGGAAAAAACCTTATAGATATCTGCACTGGCATTTACACATTACAATGATAATTGTAATGTGAGTAGTCAGAATAACAAAGATCTTCAGCTACAAACTGACCATAAAGAGTGATGATTAAAGATATCTACTGTTTAGTTTTGAATAGTTGAAGTATCTAGAGTGACATCACAGATATTGTCATTCAGATTATTATTGTCAGACATGCTTGAGGAAGCGGCTAGGACTGTGAGCCTCCAAACCACACGTGCTTCCCATAACTTCTGACGTACAAGTAACACTTAATTGCAATTGAAATTTAACAGCTTGCAAGTAATTTGACAAATTATAGTTCTGACCAGAGAAAATGAGAATAAGAAATATCTCCCTGAGAATATCACCAGGCACTCCTTCAAATTCATTTGAAGATATCTCTAACTTGATTTTGCAAAACTAATTCAAATTTTACCAGTCATGTGATTAGATTAGATCTGAAATTAGTGTTTTGCCTAATTTGACTAAAGTTTTTTTTTTTTTTTTTTTTTTTTTTTTATAATTGATTTCTGACCTTACAGTTCAAGCTTCCATTGAAGTTCATAATGTCCAATCTGTGGCTGTTTTCTCCACTCCTTGGCAGGTAATTATGTCCCATAATTAGCCTGTTTTCTTCTGCGACCTTTTGAATCAATAGATATACATTTCTTGTGTTTTAGGGTAATGGAAAGAAGACCAGACACCAATGCTTTTGTAAGGACGACCACAGCTGTCACTATGTTTAACTCAGGAGTCAAGGTATAGCAAACAATGCTGAAAAAAAAAAGTAATTTACAGCAAATGATAATGTGCTTACGCAATTACATTCGCTTTGAAAATAAAGACCCTAATTATCTAGTTTGTTGCAGGTGAATGTTATCCCCCCTCTTGCTGAAGCTTATGTAAATCTACGCATCCATTCAGCACAGTCATTACAAGAGGTGTGTTCAGCAATTCTGGTCTGCTTTCTGGTAAATTACAAATTTTTCACCATGAATATCCCAAGGTGAACAAGATCTGTGTTGCCTTGCTGTCTAGGTCCTGGATCTGGTCCAGTCTACAATAGGGGACCAGCGTGTGAAGATAGAGCTGGTTGATGGTTTTGACCCTCTGCCGATCAGCTCCTATGATGAAAAGTCATTTGGCTTCCAGATCATTAAGAAAACTGTGCTAGACCTATTTCCAGAAGTCACAGTTGCCCCAGGTAAGACAGCAAATAAAAGTGGTAGCATACAAATGTCAGCTTACGCACGTCATGAAATTTTTGCTTCTTCGCCCGAAGAATAAAACAGAATATTAAACTTAAATATGACCTCTGAGTCTGACATGTGCTTACATTTGCATGTATAGGGGTATTTAAATTTAACATTTTAGTCATGGAAAGTCATGGAAAAGTCAGGGAATTTGACTTTTTAGGGTACCCTGAGATGTTGTTCTTTCTGTACCTGAAGGATTTTCATGTGTTGAATGTTCAGGTATCACTGTTGGTAACACAGACAGCCGCCACTTCAAAGAGCTGACCAATGCTACCTATCGCTTCGCCCCAACCTGGTTTAAACCAGGTGATCCTCAGAGGTAAGAATCTCTAATTTGATATTTAACACTGAATAGATATTATTTGACCAGGCTTGTTGCAGCATTACAATGAATCCTGCATGCTGTGTAATCACCTAGCAGACTGTGAGGGAGACCAAACAAAAGACAGCTTTCTGTTGTGGGTCACAAGACCACCAACCACCTCACAGCCTTGTGATCCACCCATGTGACCCTGTTGTGCTGTTTAGAGTTTAAGCACCCCTGAATAAATAAAAGACTTGTATGTTACACAACTAGTGTTCCCCAGTCCAGCTTTTTTTTTGTTGTGGTATGTAGCTCTTGTTTGCAGGAAAAATAAGACGGTGGATATCAGGAAAAAATATGCTTGTCTTTTCTTTTTCTTAGGTTCCATGGCATCAATGAAAGGATTTCTAAAAAGAACTATGAGGAACTGGTAGTGTTTTACTTCCATCTGATTCAAAACTGCGACACTGAGAAGCTCCCTGATCCACACAGCTCTGTCCATGAGCTCTGAGGGAAAGGTAGTATTGGTGACAAGTGCAATCTTAACCAGGGTTACTTGGTAGTAGCTAGTAATCTTATTTTCCACACATAAGGAAAGAAGGCAATCAATGATTTCACTCGTTTTTACAAACAGAATA
Organism: Myripristis murdjan; assembly: GCF_902150065.1. Taxonomy (NCBI): domain Eukaryota; kingdom Metazoa; phylum Chordata; class Actinopteri; order Holocentriformes; family Holocentridae; genus Myripristis; species Myripristis murdjan. Next base: position 21,762,470 of record NC_043986.1, on the reverse strand, counting down.
TTTGTATGATGGGGCCAGAAAGTGCAGTTCTGCAGTGCGTTTTTTTTTTTTTTTCCAGTCTTTTATAATTAACATGCTAATTTAGCTTTGCAGTGTGTGGGGAAACTAGGCACCAGTAACTACTGTATGTGGACCTACTATTTGTAATATATAATGACATGATTTTGGTTTTGTGACAGACAATGATAAAATAAATGATAAATGTTTTACATATCAGAAAAACGTCAGTGAAGTGGTTGTCAAACATTTTCTGCTTTATTTATTACAGTTATTACTTGATATTGCCTATGACAAATGATAAGAGTCTATTATAATATTGATACTTGAAATCATCTGTGTTACTGAAAAATACAATTATATATAATAAATTGTAATTATATACTTTGCATAGTCAGATTGTCCACCTGTTGTGCTATTTCTCCTTTTGCTTTTTTGCATACAGGATAAAATTACAAAATAAAATACTGCACTTTCCCTGACAACCACTGAGGTCATGACAGTGAATCCTGAATTGTAAAGGTCATTTGAATTTGCACACTAGAGCATGCATTGACATGCTGAAAAAAATGTTTTAATGAGATGCTTTACTTTCATGCACCAAATGCATTTTTAACACTGAACACAGCACACAGTATGAATTCTTCAAATTGACATTTTTTTTAAATAAATGAAGATGTATTTTCCACATAGCTGTGTACAACAAGTGCGTTATTCATTAGAGAATAATGCAGTAATGTTGAGATTAAAATAAATATGTCACAAAAGAAAAAATGTAAAAAATGTTTTTGTTTGTTTGGTTATGCACATTGCTCTCTCTCTCTCTCTCTCTCTCTCTCTCTCTCTAATGTAATTATATGTGAGTCTTTAGGCCCAGTGACAGCATTTGCAGCTTTCTTTAAACACCAGTCCATATTGGCATCTCAGGATCCAAGTCATGCCGTAGTTACAATTATAAAAGAAGGCGGAGGCAACTTGAAAGGCATACTGGCCATTTGGCTTTCCAGCACAGAAGTTATTGTCAGGTATCCCATTAGAGGCAGCAGTGGTGGTGGTTTTGACTCCAGCTGTGGTTTCTGGTTGGTTGGTGTCTTCAGGCAGAGTCACTTGATTTGGAGTGGTCGCACATGGAGGGGAGGGGCAGTCTGTGGGAATAAGAGTCAGCTTTAAATGCTGTGAAAATGGCAGCTTAAGGGGACCAAAGGAGAAGAATTAAGAGTAGGTTCATTAAGTTAATAAATTCATTGGTTCAAAATTTCACCACCTTGAAAATAGGGTAGGATAGGCTTGGCATCTCTGGCAATGTTTTGGTTTACCTCAAGCCTGAGGAGGTTTTGTATGTGGGTGGGAGGGGAGACCGAGATTTATCTTTAATATTCTGTAAAACCCCTGACACACTAAGCAGACAGCCTGCTATTGGCCCTCATTGGGCCTGCTGCATCCGACTCCAAGTCGGTGGTTAAATAAATGACGGAGGCCATCAGAATCAGAGCTTTGTGACTGGCAGTTCAGCCTAAGCAAATGAGGGAACTTTTTATTTTATTTGATTGTATCTTTTTATTCTGTATAGCTCTTTGAATTGTGTATGTGTGTGAAATGTTCCATATAAATTAAACTTAGGCCTTGCTTTGCTGGTGGTAGTAAACAAACCCTCTTCCACAACCGCATGGGCTGACAACAGCAGTGGCAGTTGCAACACCTCATCAGATATGTCCCAGATTATAAGGAAACTCTCTGAACAGATACAGACTGGCAAAAAGAAAATAGCAAATTACTTTCAAATTACTGCTGTCTCCTCTTTGCAATGACAGTTATTTTAGCTCACAGAGACACAGAACATGTTTGGATGTCGGCTGTCAGCTGTATTCTGTGCAATGCGAAGTACAGGACAGGCTTAACACTTCTAGTAGTGTTTTGGTTTACCTGAAGTCAGAAGAGAGTTTGAATGAACATGGAGACCTGGAGGAATAAGAGTCAACTTTAAATAGTCTATAAATAGCAATTAAAGGTAAGCAAATATAAAGAATTAAAGGTGTTAAAGGTATAAAGATGATTAATTGAAAGAATATCCCGTATTTCTTGCTGTATTCTTTGGTGTCTCAGGCAGCCTGTTGTTTTACCTGAAGCCAGAAGAGATTTCAGGTAGCTGATGAGGGGGTAGCTGCCCTGACCACAGGACATTCCAGAAAAATCATCCAGGTCCAGAGCCCAGATGAAGGCTCCTCCAAACCTATTGTTCTTTAGATAACTGGCCTGTGTGAATGAAGAAGAAAGAACTATAATAGTTCCTTCCATGTCTATGTACTGTTTAATTGTACTTGTGTACAACTGATCATCTTTCAAAGGATTTGCTAAGCCATAGTTTTAGAAACAGATTACTACCTTAATCTCAAAGCTGTCCTCATTGTCATATCCAGCCCATTCTTTTCCTTTGGTGGCATATGGAATGTATTTATTGTCATCCCAATGGACGCTGGCCCCATGAAGAAAAGTGCAGATCTAAAACAAGGGGTCAAATTTCACATTTTCATCCTACGCATTAAAATAACCAGAAAGCTGTAAAATACATTAAATGTGTTTTCTACAAATTCTCTTAAAAGCTTTTCTGAAAGGCCTTTGGACTTTAGATACATAGCTGACAATTGCACCTCATAATGAGACAGGAAGCCAGCCTCACGGGTGAAACGTCCTGCAGTCGCAGGGCCGTTTGCTGGCGCTCCAATCTCATTGGAATCAGAAGAGAGCCTAAATGTTTGCCCAAATGCAGCAAACCCCAAGTTCAGCTTTTCTGCAGGTGCTCCTTGGTCTCGCCAATACTTCATGGCAAAGTTCTGAAATGTGGAAAAAATAAGAGAAGGAATGCAAGGAGAGAGTAACATGTCTCTAAACTGAAAGACAGTCATGCAAACATGAATCCTTGAACTCACTGTATTTAAGTGAATTTGATCTCCAGTGTCACTGGATCCCTTATACAAGGGGCTGTGATGTCCTGTGACACTCTGACAGGTGCGATGAAAGTCATATGTCATGACATTAATGAAATCCAGGTATCTGATAAAATGGAAATGAGATCATTTTCGCAAACACGTAACAAGTGCACACATAACAAGTAGTCTTGGCAATGGTATGGAGAGTAAAATTTTAGATATACTTAGCAATCTCTGCAATTTCATAAGCTGCATCAATGACTTCCTTCTCTGCAGCCACAGCAGCAGTGACCATCAGTCTGGGGTGGCCAATTGCTTTTCCCTCAGCCTCAAGGGCTTCTAGGAGTTCCTGTACAACAGAGAAGAATGGGTTCTCTCCGTCTCTCGTTTATACTATATACATCTCTGATCGCAACTATCCTACGAGAATAATTCTGCATCTGACCTTGCATAAGAGCGTGAATCTCTGCTTGTCCTCTGGAGGACTTCCTCTTGCTCCAGGGTATTCCCAGTCCAGGTCTAATCCATCAAAGCCATGTTCTCTCAGCAGGTTGATAGAGGACTGGATGAACTTCTCTCTGTTGGCTTTGGTTGACACCATGTTTGTGAATCTGGTGAGCATTCAAGAAAAGGGTTCTCAATGGGACATATTGATTTGAAATGTTTTTCATCACTATGTTGTATGTCAAAAAAAAAAAAAAAAAAGTAAAACATCTCACTCGTGGGTGCCAAAGGCCCAGCCGCCGACCGACAACAGTGTTTTGAGATTAGGATTCCTGTGGGAACATTCGGTTGCAAGGTTGATCATTTCCCTTAACATTTCCTTATAAATGAAACATACCAAAATTTTGGTGGTTAAGGACTGACCTGTTTTTGAGTGCATTAAAGGACTGATAGAATGCCTCATCGTTCTCCTCGACAGGGACCAGCTCACTGGCATCATTAACTGCAGCAAAGGCGTAGATCAGGTGTGTGCACAGGTTTGGATCAATATTTGAAGGCACAAACTTCCCCTCTCCAGGTCTGTGTTGGGCCCAGTTAGTGAAGTAACACCCCAGTCTGGAGGAAGATGCTGAAACATAGAAGAATGAAGGTCTTTATTTGTCTTTGAAGAACACCAGGTTGTGATTGCATATGGATCTTCAGTTTAGATAGAGATAGATAGATAGATACTTTATTCATCCCGCAGGAAATTCGCATTTTTTCAGCAGTATCCACAGATTACAGATTAAATAAATAAAAAAAAAAAAATAAAGAAAAATAAAGAATAAGATCTAAATACAACCCAGTGTGCAAAACGCAATGTGCAACAAAAAAAAAACAGAAAAAAACGTGTGCATGGGTGTATAAAATGTGCATAGAGGTAGGTCAATGTGCAATGTTTACAGCTTGTAGACTCACCCAAGCTGCCAAGGGTTAAACAGAGACCTTCAAAATCAGGAAGTTTAAATTAAAAATCAAACTCAAGATAAAAAAAAAGAACAAAAAAATATTTAATATAAAATATATTATTCAGTATCATAATCCAAGGTAGTTTACCTGCAGCTAGAAGTAGCTTGCTCATGGTGTTATGTCTGAAATGTCGAACAGAGGAAACATTTTTGTTTCTCATGAAAAACATACACAAAGCATGATAATCAATAATTAGGAATCATGTGAGTCTAAGATGTCAAGAACCTGTTGCTACATCCATCTAAGTTAAAAAAAAAAAAAGAAAAGAAAAAAAGTCACACAAAGTGCATAACTTATCAAAGAAATCTTGTTGGTCTTTTCCAAGTGTCATGACAGTCATGTTAGTATCTACTGTATGTCCTCATATTAACTGAGTTCAGGTTGCTCAGGAAATTTAGCTCTGACATTAACAATTTATCAGTATTATATATCACTTAAGTATTATTACTATGCTGATATTTTGCTTAAGCATAGGGAAAACTACAAATTCTTAATCTATTTAGGCCTAAGTAAATGTAGCTCACGTAAAATGTACTGTAAAAGTTACTGAGCAACCATATTGTTAGAAATAATCTTTTCCATACAATTTTAAAAGGATGAGAGGACAAACAAAATTCCTTAGACTGGATACTTGGAAGTTCCAGTATGAAGTGCACAATCAAAGAAAAATAAAAGCTCGATTACTGTCCTCTTTACTGACGGCTCACAGCGAATGACTTCCGATCTGGGCCTTTTACAATGAAACAGTTTGACACTGTTTTATGCTCTCATTGAAATATGATTTAAAATCTGGTGAAGTAGTACAACATTTATGTAAAAACATACTTGAGTAGAAGTAAAATTACTGTGTTTAACAAATACTTACTAAGGCACGCCTGCTGTTTAAATGTAAATTAGAAATGAGTAGGCTAATGTACTTACATTTTGCATCTTAAAACAACAGCACACCAACTCCATTTCCAAGAAATGATGACTCAAGAACCAGAACGATGCAATAACAAGAAGATGAAAATACAGGAGCTCTCCATTATATTTTTACTGGGCCTAAGTTGTCTTTCCCTGTGCTGTACCCTTACTGGATCAGACACCAAAACCTTTACAGAGCTTTTAAAAAGATAAAGTTCCTATACTTCCCAAAAGCAGTTTCTGTTGATCTTACCTTTCCACTCTTCACTCACCTGCGAGTCCACCAAATGATCATTGAGTTGGGCGTCGTCACTTTCTATACAGTGCAATTAAATCTTCAGAATGGAATCTAAACAATGGACAATTACATATTTGAACACTGTATTCTGACAACCTGTTCTGGGCCCCTAATGCACGTAGAGCTGTTCTTTGTCAGGATTTACAGACCCTGTTTTGATCACGAATGCTAGAACCTGTACTGGTTTATTGTACTTCAGTTAGTATAATGCATGATGACATGACGTGATTCATTACACTGTGGGCCAACATTCAACGGCATACAATTTTTAATAGCAAGCTGACTCATTAATTAAATTTTTAGTTAAAATCAGAACCACTGGTGTCTCTGTTAATACTCAGCTTATGGCATGCCATTGAAATTACAGTTAAATGATGAATCCTGACAGAATAGTCGAGCAAGAGAACAAATTACATTATATACTGTCTTTTTTTCTATTACAGGAACAAAACTCCTTTAGAAACCAACTAATGTGTTTTCAACAGCTTATTATTCATGTCACAGTGTGCTCTACTACAGTCTACAGGCTGTTTTCCTTGTTTAATGTCATACTTGCCAACAATAGGTTCTGTAGTAGTCTGGACTGTATATACATACAGTAAGTGCGCATATAGATATTCATAAGGTAGCCTCAGGGTGTGACTGAAGATAGAGATAGTTCATGCACAATGTTCACCTGTGGCTGTAATGCTAGTGAACAGAAAGAACTGATGGTAAATGCTATGAGTTTTTAGTTGAATTAAAGTGCTGTTCTCTTAGCCATATACATAACATACACTATATTACCAAAAGTATTCGCTCACCCATTCAAATGATCAGAATCAGGTGTCCTAATCACTTGGCCTAGCCACAGGTGTATAAAATCAAGCACTCAGGCATGCAGACTGTGAAACAAGACATTTGTGAAAGAATGGGCCGCTCTCAGGAGCTCAGTGAATTCCAGCGTGGAACTGTCATAGGATGCCACCTGTGCAACAAATCCAGTCGTGAAATTTCCTCGCTCCTAAATATTCCACAGTCAACTGTCAGCTCTATTATAACAAAATGGAAGCGTTTGGGAACAACAGCAACTCAGCCACGAAGTGGTAGGCCACGTAAAGTGACGGAGAGGGGTCAGCGGATGCTGAAGCGCATAGTGCAAAGAGGTCGCCGACTTTCTGCACAGTCAATTGCTACAGAGCTACAAACTTCATGTGACCTTCAGATTAGCCCAAGTACAGTACGCAGAGAGCTTCATGGAATGGGTTTCCATGGCCGAGCAGCTGCAGCCAAGCCACACATCACCAAGTGCAATGCAAAGCGTCGGATGCAATGGTGTAAAGCACGCCGCCACTGGCCTCTAGAGCAGTGGAGACGCGTTCTCTGGAGTGATGAATCACGCTTTTCCATCTGGCAATCTGATGGACGAGTCTGGGTTTGGAGGTTGCCAGGAGAACGGTACATTTCAGACTGCATTGTGCCGACTGTGAAATTTGGTGGAGGAGGAATTATGGTGTGGGGTTGTTTTTCAGGAGCTGGGCTTGGCCCCTTAGTTCCAGTGAAAGGAACTTTGAATGCTTCAGGATACCAAAACATTTTGGACAATTCCATGCTCCCAACCTTGTGGGAACAGTTTGGAGCGGGCCCCTTCCTCTTCCAACATGACTGTGCACCAGTGCACAAAGCAAGGTCCATAAAGACATGGATGACAGAGTCTGGTGTGGATGAACTTGACTGGCCTGCACAGAGTCCTGACCTGAACCCGATAGAACACCTTTGGGATGAATTAGAGCGGAGACTGAGAGCCAGGCCTTCTCGACCAACATCAGTGTGTGACCTCACCAATGCGCTTTTGGAAGAATGGTCAAAAATTCCTATAAACACTCTCCTCAACCTTGTGGACAGTCTTCCCAGAAGAGTTGAAGCTGTAATAGCTGCAAAAGGTGGACCGACATCATATTGAACTCTATGGGTTAGGAATGGGATGGCACTTCAGTTCATAGTATGAGTAAAGGCAGGTGAGCGAATACTTTTGGTAATATAGTGTACATACCAGGAGTCTGAGACGGCATTGTACCATTGTGACATTGTCAATCAAATATACTGTTTTGTAAGGAGACAGGTAAGCCAGTAAATTGAGTCAGACGCTGCCTCTCAGGTGGGCAGAGTGAAAATTGGGTTGAGTCTACAATGCCCACTCCTGCCCACTTCTAGATCCAGGCCTGCTGTTGTTGCTCATTAAATGTTTAGAAATTACATGGCTCCTTGCCACTGTTCAGCATTTGTCTAAGGAAGGTCTGAGGACCGAAATGTCACATCAATAAATACTTTATGCAAGTTATTCAGTGTGCGGGATTCCTCCTCCTTTTATAATGGAAAGGAAAAGAAAAAGCTGAATTTCACCAAATGAGAGACTGAAACAATGGTTCAGTGAGATAGAGCTATTTTATTTGCAAGCCTTAGCATTGCCATTGCCAGCAAGATAAAATATGTTCAAGGGCAAAAAGTGATTGAAGTCATTAATTCAGTCAGTTGTGTGCTTTGGACCATGAAGGAAGTGAAAAAGAAATTGCATGACCACAAACGTGAGGTGAAGCAGCACCTCAGTGTGCCACAGTGTATAAGAGATAGAGAGCTGCTGGAGGAGAGGGGACCTTGCCTCTTCAGTAGATGTGCTCTCATCTGTCAGCAAGCTCTACCTATTTTTAATCCTACAGCCTGCATACCTCTTAGTAGGTTGTAATTCCTATTAATATACCGGAAATTTCCACTGCCATTGGTAGGCCTATATTGCTGAGAAAAAACATATCACCATTCCAGTTTTTCCCAAAATAGGTGCAACAAAATAAATAAGTTGGTTAATGTATAGATAATTCACCTAAATAAATCTATGCAGCAATAGAGATTTATTTAGGTCAATAGCGAGAGAGAGTGAGTGATTATATGGTTTATTTGTGTATCACTACTATATGGGCTGATTTGTCATTCTTTTTGGTGAAAGCTAATTCTTGGTGTTTCTCTGTCATTCATGCTGGCTCTGGCAGTGGAGCTGTTTATTTGGACTTGTGCTTCGGCAGGAGAAGGGGCATCGACAGGGGAGAGAAACAAGACCAGCCTATCTCTCTGATCTCTGCAGGTGAATCATTGCATTGAATCTCTGGCCAGGTGATTCTTTTCTTCTCAGTTGCCCGGGGGCACAACACTGGCCAGTTCCTCCTAGCAGGATCAAGGTGTGATCCTTCCTCTTCTTCTTCACCTCTACTCTTTTCCTGCTGGAAAGATGTGTTTCCAAAAGGCTGATCCTGATGTCAAAGGATATCAGCCATGTGAAACTTCTCCAACCCAGGCTGAGTTATTGTAATTATCTCTGTAAATACATATTACAAACTTCATTCAAACACAACTGTGCAACTGCCACCCAGGCATGAGGCGTGCAATATGCAAATATGAACTGAGACAGAGCAGCAGAACTAGTTAGACAAACACAGACATCATCATCAGACATCAAACCTAAATCCTTCACTGTGAACTAAATTCTCTCTGCTCTGTTACAACTCCTGATGTTTTATGCCTTTTCTTCTTCTAGATAGTGAAGAGCCCTGGTCACACCCATCCAGATTGGAAAATCCTGTATAAAATCCTGTAGAGGTCCAAAAATTACACTTTCAACACATTAACGAACGCAAACAAAGCAGATTATGCCCATGTATTGTTTTGTGTGTTTATGTAAAATTATTTGTTAAAGTACTATTGGATTTTTCCTTCCTTGAACAAGGTTACTATGTGGAAGTTACCAGCAGATACCAGACAGACTTTCCAACTCAAACCGGAAAATAACAAGAAAAGAGCCCTTTAATTCCCTCAAAAAATGGCCTGGGTGCTTTGTTGCTTGTTATATTGACATAGTCAGCTAGGGTGTATGAACTCAAGTGTTATTGTGAGATGGGTTTTGACGCGCTATGGAAGAAATTTGAAGAGGTATAAATTCAGTATTCTGGATTACCAGCCCACAGGAGCAGAGAGCATCTAATGAGGACATTTCACCAACATACAAACACCAAAATGAATCTGACTGGCCCACAACAGAGTTATCAACAAGGTAAAAAGTTGTCAAGCTTCATGCAGCAATGTCAACACCATAGCATGTAAAAATAATTTAAAAAAAAAACAAAAAAAAAACACCCAGAAAACTTTGCACTAATTATGCAGCACGTTATGGTCACTGTTGACTTGAGTTTGCTTATTTTTCTGTCTCGCCCTTCCTCTCCCCTTTCCCTTATTTTCTTTGGTTGGCCTATGCTGATACCACACCTAAGAGGGTGTTGACTAATCAGCACAGATGCACGTGTGAGTGACAAGAAAAAGGCAAATTAAGGGCGTGGTGGGAGAGAAATAAGGGGAAGCATGCCACGTGTAATAGCTATTATTACAGGAGTGTGATTCAGTGTAGGATAATTTTTCCCTGAGCTGTAATCTCTGTAATCTCTTAGGGTGTGATTTCTGACTTTCTTAACTGATGGATAGATCATGCATTTTTCATCATCCTTGTCAGTGAATGGGTGTGATAATTGCTTCACTGCTCTCTGGAGATGACCACATAGCTGGGACCAGTTAGTGTCTTGAATCAAGAATGAATTTGTGTAAGACATACTGGAAGATAAATAGAAACAATAAGAGACACAAACAGCAGCCACCTGAGATGCAGTACGTTGTCCAAGTCGCTCTCATGCACACTTGTACATGTGGCTCTGATGCCATTCTCTAGTTATGCTAAGCCACAGTAGCAGAGCTAAGGTATGTCCAAGTTTAGGTTTATTTAGAGCAGAAAATCACCTGATTACAGCCTGAAAGGGCTTTACAAGCTCACAAGTTTACACCAGACTTAATCCTCATAGTGGGCAAGAAAAACCCCACAGATAATGGCGAAAAAGGGAAGAAATTTAGAGCAGAACCACAGAGAGGGCACCTACTCCTGGCCAGACAAGAGTGCAATAGGTGCTGACCCAGTAGCCTAAGCTAATTTTCAAGAGCAATACTGTCAAATTTAAAAAGAAAACACACAAGCAGACATAGTAAAGAACAACAGGCAGCAAGGGGACCTCAACCAAGGCAGGTGACAAAGGTTTTTTGCTGCACTGCTCTGTTCAGCTCAGATGCTGTGTGTGTGGCTGTTCACCCAAACGCTCTCTGTCTTCTCATGATCCTGGACCTGAAAATGTGTTGGTGCTCTTCGGCTGAGGTAATGTTCAGTGTGACCAAAGATACCACTTTCTGTGGTGTGATGTCTGTTATTCCCTCACTCTTTATCACCGTGTGCCAAAATTCATACATAAGGAAGAGTTTATAAACTTTAGCTTCACCCGAGCCAGTGTTATGGGATGTTATGGGAATCCATGCTGTATTTTTATAGGGGAGACACCAAATTTCTCTTTTGGGTCTGGAGCTGAAAAAGATTGGGAACTTCTGTTGTAGCGTAATGGAAAGAATACCAGAAACCAGTGCTTTTCTGAGTATGACCACTGCTGTCACCATGTATAATGCAGGAGTCAAGGCACAGGGAGCAATTTTGAAAAAAAGTAATTTACAGTAAATTATAATGAAATGTGTTGTGATGGTTTTGACCATCTGCCTATCGGCTCCTATGATGACTGCCTTTTGTCTTTTGGGTTCCAGAGCATGAAGAAAGCTGCTGGGTTTGTCCCCACGGAGCCACATCTTAACAAAATAAAGCTGATGGCATGCAGGTTTATTTCTAATTAATAATATGTCAAGCATTTTGATATAAATGTTGATTGTACAAGACAGCCATCATTTTGCCACTGTTTAGTTTAAACCAGTTGATGCTCACAGGTAAGCATATCACTGGCTTATTTGCCACTGATTAACATTTTATACAACCAAGCATAAGTTCTGAGTTTGCATAGAAGAGCCTGAGAGTGGTATTGCTGGAAAGAATTTTTTTTGCTGAAATGTTTGCATTTTAGTTTGATGGTTTACATTGATTTCCCTCTGGTGCCCGTGTTAATTCTGCCAACCTACTGTGTTTCCACAGTAGGTTGGCAGAATAGGTTTCCACACAAATTATTACATTTAACAAGAAATGATCTAAACTATCTGAGGTAAATTAACACAGTTTTGGTAATACATGTTGTTTTGTGTTAATAAGCATAGTTGTTACAGCTTATGAAACATGACGTGTGACTCTTTAGGGCCAGGTACAGCATTTACAATTTTCTTGAAACACCAGGCCAGCTGGACAGTTTTGGATCGAGGCAACGCCATTAGCACAATTGTAAAAGGAGCCCGGGGCGTCGGGCTTGGCATAAGGCCCCGCTGGCTTTCCAACACAGAAGGTATCATCAGATGCCCCGCTGGAGGTAGAGGTGGAGGATGTGCCACCATTTGCAGTGTCAGGTGGATTGTTGCTTGAAGACGGAGTCACTGGACTTGGATTGGTTGTATTTACACCGGTCACATTTGGGAGGAGATCTAAAGGAATTAGAGACAGTTTTAAATATTCTGTAAATTGCAGTTAAACATGACCAAAGGTGATGGACTAAGCAAAGGTAAGATAATAAAAAAGAATGTATTTGTATTTCTAGCAATATTTACTGATTCAAAATTTTACCACCATGGAGATGGCATAGGATAAGCTTTTGTTTTTACCTGAAGCCAGAAGAGATTTCAGGTGGCTGATGAGGGGGTAGTTGCCCTGACTACAGAACTTTCCAGCAAAGTCATCCAGGTCCAGAGCCCAGATGAAGGCTCCTCCAAACCCATTGTCTTTTAGGTAACGGGCCTGAGTGAATGAGGAGCAAAGCACTTCAACAATTCAATCCATGTGCATTTTCTCTGTTTAATTGCAGTAATCTGGTTTTATAGAAACAGATAACTACCTTAACCTCGAAGCTGTCCTTATTGTCATATCCAACCCACTCATTTTCTTTTGTGGCATATGGAACTTTTTGATCTACAATCAAGTGGACACTGGCCCCTTGAATAAAAGTACAGATCTGAAAACAGGGGTCAGATATCATATTTTTATCCAGTACATTCAAATAACCAAAAACCTGTAAAAGAAATATGCATGTGCAGTGAAAGGCTTTTTGTCTAAATCCTCCAAATGTTTCCTTATGACTCCTTATGAGGCCTTATGACTCAAGAGTTCAATTCATTACAATACATACAAAGCAACCAATTTTACCTCATAAAAGGACCAGAAGCCAGCCTCACGGGTGAAACGCCCTGCAGTTGCAGGACCGCTTGCTGGTGCTCCAACATCACTGGATCCAGAGGACAGATGAAACGCTCGCCCATATGTAGCAAACCCCAAGTTCAACTTTTCTGCAGGTGCTCCTTGGTCTCGCCAATACTTCATGGCAAAGTCCTGAAATGTGGAAAAAACAAGAGTTTGGATCTGACAAGAGTACAACATTTCTCTCAATAAACAGAAAAAACATTCATGCGGCTAGTAACAATATAAATCCTTGAACTCACGGTATTGAAGTAAATTTGATCTCCAGTGTCAGTTGATCCCTTATACAAGGGGCTGTGATGTCCTGTGACTCTTTCCCAGGTGCCATGAAAGTCATATGTCATGACATTAATGAAATCCAGGTACCTGATCAATTGAAATTAGAACATTTTCACCATTGCATGATTACATGTAGTCTTAGCAATGATGTGGAGAATAATATAATAGAATACAATTTCCTTGTACTTTGCAATCTCTGCAATTTCATAAGCAACATCGATGGTTCCTTTTCCAGCAGCCACAGCAGCAGTGACCATCAGTCTGGGACGGTCAGTTGCTTTTCCTTCAGCCTCATAGGCCTCTAGGAGTTCCTGTACAACACAGAGGAATGGGTCTCTCTGTGTTCAACATCAAACATTTACGCTATATACATCTCTGATGGCAACTATCCTAGGAGAATAATTCTGCATCTGACCTTGCATAAGAGCGTGAACCTCTGCTTGTCCTCTGGAGGACTTCCTCGTGCTCCAGGGTATTCCCAGTCCAGGTCTAATCCATCAAAGCCATGTTCTCTCAGCAGGTTGATAGAGGACTGGATGAACTTCTCTCTGTTGGCTTTGGTTGACACCATGTTTGTGAATCTGGTGAGCATTCAAAAAAGTGTTCTCAATAAGAAATATGTGCATTTTGATTTAAAATGATCTTTGCAGGTGCAATTTGGGCAAAATATCTCACTTTAGTGTGCCGAAGTTCCAGCCACCAACTGCTAGCAGTGTTTTGAGGTTAGGATTCCTGGAGGAATATAAAAACTTCCAGTTGACAGCTGTTAATTTTTTCTCCTGTAGCATTTCCCTCTAAATGAAACTTTCCAGAATATTCTTGGAGTAAAAGACTGACCTGTCTTTGAGTCCATTAAAGGATTTGTATAGGGCCTCATCGTTCCACTCCACTGTGACCAACTCACTAGCATCATTAACTGCAGCAAAGGCGTAGATCAGGTGTGTGCAAAGGTTTGGATCAATATCTGAAGGCATAAATTTTCCATCTCCAGGTCTGTACTGGGACCAGTTAGTGAAGTAACACCCCAGTCTGGAAGAAGATGCTGAAACATAGAAAAAAAAAACATGCTAAACTGATGCTTTTCATTAACCATGCAGTGACAAATAACCAGTCATACTAATTGTTTTATTAAATTAAAGATCATCTTATTTTATTATCATTACAACATGTCACCATTTCAGGAGTTCATTCAGATGCCAATAAGACTGTTAATGAAAGTGATGTAGACTCACCAGAGCTGCTGAGGGTGAAAAGGAGACCTTCAAAACCACACACTTAGTCAGTAAAACAGAAAAAATGGAATTCAAAAAATTAAAACATTAATTTCCACCATACATTACCTGTAATCAGGATTACCGTGCTCATGATGTTACTGCTAAGAAAGAAAACAAGAAAAAAATATCTGTTGCTCATGATAAAAATACACAAAACTGATAATCATTAACCAGGAACAAATAACATGACACAACAGCTTGTGTCATGAGCCATAGTCCATGCATCTAAGTCAAATGACAGAAATTGCCAAATTGTTAAAAAATTAGGGTTATAAGCAATTTTATCAAACATGTTCAAATACACGTTTTGACTGAAGTAGTTTTTGACCTTCAATAAAATACAGAAACCTAATGGCTCCCGTCAGTGCTTCAGTGCAGCAGCCTGTAAATTATGTTTCATACTATCTACTTTTAAACATTTATTAATTATTATTTTTGGATCCTTTATGGTGTTTTTCTCCAAGTAATCATGGAATAGCCTAAAAGGAGCCTCCACAAAAGTTTTGATCAATGTTTTGATTGATCCATGCTTGACAGTCGTGGACTGCTTGTCCATAATTAATCGAAACATTATCATTAGCAAACGCACATCAGAATTTCTTCACCTGCGACTGGAGTGAACAAGGCCACAATAGGATAAAACAAACAAGTAAGGATAGAGTCTATATGCTGGGGAGTGTTTGATTAGTTACTCCATTGTTTCTGTGCATTTACAGAGGAACTTAGTTTGCACTTGCTGATAAAATCACCTAAGTGCCAGTGGAGTATAATTGTTTCAGAAATAGACATGGTTTTGTATCTACTGTCAACACCAACAACTCACTTTGCACTACTTTATCTGAATAAACACCCCCACCAGTTTGTTCCTCTCCTCCCACCTGGTGCACAATGCATTCTGTGCTTGCCGCCAAAATACACAGACAAACAAAACAAATTCAAGAAATGGTTCGAGCGTTGCTGGTGTTGGTCACTATAATCGGTGTGATGGCTGCCCTGCTGCCACACAAATTTTAAGTGTCCCTACACCACACTGCCTGTTCCACACACCTTTTTTGACCACCTCATTTCTGTTTAATTTAACTTATGCACATTGTTTGCAGCCACCATGCACATATATACAGTAATCAGATAAATGACGGGAAACAATATTTTTGTATCTTTTTTTGTTTCTTGTAAATTTCAGTATAAAAGCATTTGTTCTGTTATTCTGTTGTCTTTTGAGTTACCTTTTAGTTCTTGGCGTGTGGTCCAGGCAGGAAAAGAGGAGCCGATGTGTACAGTTGCTTTAAATCCCCCTGATTGGAGTAGTTGGGGGGCACCATCAATGGCTTTGTCCAGTGGAAGGGAACTCCTTACTTCTATTTTGATTTACAGTTATTTCTGTAATTAGAATCAACATTAAGATCAACATTAAGTTGATCTTTGCTATATGTTACACATTATTTTCTGTATTATTTTTCTAAGAACCTGAAAATTTGTTTGATGTACTTTTGTTTAGTTACTTTGTCTTTGTCTATCCCCCTTGTGTCTTATGGTCTGATTAGCCAGTATTTAAGTCGCCCTGTGTGTCTAGTACTTAGGTCGGTTTCTGTTTTGTTCAGTTCGGGTTAAGTTGCTGGTCTGTTTAGTGACTTCATTTTAGGGCTTAGAACCTTTTGTTAAGTATCTTTGTTTTTTGGTATTTTTGAACTAATTGTGGATTTTTCTTTGCATTTTGGCTAAATAAATGACATTTTTTTCTAATTAAGTTGTGAATCCTTGTGCCAGCTTGCTTGGTCCCTCACAATTGGTAATCGAGTCTTCATGCATAATATTTCCAATACCATTTGCAGGGAGTTTAGCCTCTTGAACCATGTATGAGTGACATGCCTTTAGCAAATCAAAGTTCCTTACATAGTATATATATCTAGGGCTTTTATTGTGGGGAAAAAGTGAGGTACTGGAATGAGATAAACAGTAATATACGAGGAGAGAAAGATGGTCGAGCGAGCTAGACAGTGAATTAAGAGAGAGAACGGAAGTAGCAAAAACAAACCCCTCTGAGATTAGACACACACACACACACACACACATACACACACACACGCACACAAAGTCATACTGGCTGGCTCATTGCCAGTCAATCAATGTTTTCCGTAGTCAAATGTGTGTCAATACTGTGTAGGTGCAGTGCAGAGCAACACAAGATCTGATCCTCTCCACTTTAACTTTGTGTATATCAGATCAAGTATTTTATTCTTCACCTAATTGTTTAGTAATGAATAGACTAACAACTTCCTTATTTTTGTTTGGCTTGAATGTAGAATTAAATTGATTGAGTTGCATATTCTTCTCTTCTAGACTCTTACTTACTGGCACAACCTGTCCGGTTATCCAAATTAACTAATGACAGAGCTGACAAATATCAAATGTGTATTAATAAGCCTATAACAACATCAGCTTTCTGTTGATGTCCCACTGTGTTCAACTGACATGTTTGTGTCCACTCAGGGCTTTTCTTTACTGAGCGGATGGTTTGTCAGAGCAAAATCATGTAGCTCAGTGGGAGATTATTATTTCCAGAATTCTCCTACTGGTTTTGGTGGTTGGTTATGAGGCAATATTACGCTGAAGTTAATAGTACACTAAAAATGGGGTATATTATAGAAACAAAAGACATAAAAAATCAATTAAAAAAAATAACTATTGATTTTATGACATCTCTTAACCATCCAAACATCTGAAGCGGACATTGTTTCAAAGGAAACTTTAATTTGCAAGTAATATCTGATTAAAACAACAAAACAATCTCATCAACAACAGATATTACACAACTTGGAGATCCTTCCCTTTCAAAAGAATTCGTCAAATGCTATATAAGAATGCTGTTTGTGTGCACTAGTCTATTAAAAGTTATATTATGTATGTGTTGGAGAACTATAGCCTGCATAATAGATATGAATAAATAAATTTTCAACGCATAGCATTTATTTATACATTTATTTTCTGTGACACAAATTGCCTGTATTTATTAAGGCCAGTTGCAGCACTTGCATTGGTCACTGAAAATAAGATTTGCTGGGCATCTCTGGAGGTAAGTGTATCCTTGGAAACACTGGTAGAAAGAGTTGCCGTCTCTCTCATTTATGTAGAGGCCGTCAACCTTCCCCCGACAGAAATCTGCACCAGAAACAGAAGTGGTAGTCCTGGTGGCAGCAGCAGTGGTCGTGGTGGTGGCAGCAGCTGTAGTGGCAGTGGCAGCAGTGGTTATGGTGACAGCAGCAGCCGTAGTGTTTGTGGCAGGGCCCGGGCCATTCGTTGTGATCACAGGCCGATGGGTTGTTGGGGGAGGAAGAGTTGGCAAATCTGGCAAGACAAAATGAAAACTGTAGGTGGAGGGTCTGTCTGTTGAAGCAGGAATGATCAAACGTTTACATGATGAAACCAGTGTTGAGATGTAACTTCAGTTTACCTGAGGCCAGAAGAGAGCGTAGATGGCTGATGAGGGGGTAGGTACCCTGACCACAGAACTGTCCGGCAAAGTCATCCAGGTCCAAGGCCCAGATGAAGGCGCCTCCAAACTTGTTGTCTTTCAGATATTGTACCTATGGAATAATAATACAGTTTCACAGTGACTTTATGCCTGATACTGCACATTAATACATCATATACACAGCCATAGAGAAACGGAAGCTGTACATATAAAAGCTGTATGATTTCATTGTTTAACCATTAGTCAGGCTAACGCAAACATTGGCCTATGTTACAAGAATTCAAAAATTTTAATGCAGTCACACTGGAACCAAGCAGACTGATGTGTGACCATACACATGTTTTGTTACCATATAGTAGAACCGAAAATACATGCTGTCCAAAATCCTTTCCCCACCCCAGCACCTACAATGTACTAATGCACTTATAACTGTTTTGCATACTTTTTCACACTTGCTCAGCTTTGCTCCAGTAAGCTGCATCTGGTTATCACAGTTAGCTGCCTTGTCCTTATAACAATATAGATGGAAAAGATGCTCAAAGCTGGTAATCATGTAATTTGAAGTCAGCTTGTTTTCACTTGTGGATAGTCCGTTATCACAGATATTAAGGCTGGTATGGTGTGTATTACCTTGATTTCATAGCTCTGCTTGTTATCGAATCCAACCCATTCATTGCCTTTGATGGCATAGGGTACCTTTTGCTCATCAATCCAATGGATACTGGCTCCTTGAACGAAGGTGCAAATCTGTGGGCATAAAAAGAATAAACATCTGCTTACACAATCTCTCCATATTAAGTCATTTATTTGGGAAATACTCATTTCAGTGCAATTTGTATTGGGTTTAAACCTGTGTTGCACTAAACTGTGTCTTAGGCTGACAAAGTTGCCCTGGTATTGAACACTCACTGACCTCATAGTAGGACCAAAACCCAGCCTCGCGAGTGTAGGGCCCGGCAGAGGCTGCTCCACTGGCAGGTGCTCCAACACCATTGGCTGCTGAAGTTGTGCGAAATGTGCGTCCATAGGTTGCAAAACCCATCATAAGCTTTTCAACAGGGGCTCCTTTGTCTCTCCAGTATTTCATAGCAAAGTCCTGAGGGGAAAAAAAAACCCAAAAAAACATATTCACATTGAAAACAATCAGTTGTTCAGTATGCAACTTACAGGTGCTGTGATAAGATGATGTTGTCTGAAATTTGCTTAGGATGTTACGCACCACATTGAAGTAGATGTGCTCCCCAACATCCACAGAGCTGCGGTACAGAGGGCTGTTGTGCCCAGTGAATGGGTCCCATGCACCATGGAAGTCATAGGTCATGATATTTATGAAGTCCAGGTACCTGTTTTTACAGACCCAGTGTTAGACAAGCAAAATCAAAATAAGTAGTGTTTCAATTTTAAAGCAAGGACCCATTAAAAAGACTTTTTGTCACATGGTCTTACCTTGACACCTCAGCGATTTGATATCCATTGTCAATATTTCCCTTCCCAGCAGCCACTGCAGCTGTGAGCATCAGCCTCGGTTTTTTTGTGGCAATAGCTTCCTTTTCAAATGCATCAAGTAACTCCTAAATCCAAGAGGGGGATTGTTGAGGATAATCATGACTTTGATGTGAGAATAATTATTGTCTGAATCAACATGTTTGTTATACTTAGGATACTTATACTGAGGATGCTGTGTTGGTGGGATAATAAATACTCCAGTAGAATCCAGCTGGTACTCTGATCTGAGGTTCACCAAACTGACCTTGCAAAGCACTGTGAATCTCTCCTTGTCCTCTGGAGGGCTTCCCCGAGCCCCAGGATATTCCCAATCCAAGTCAAGCCCATCAAAACCATGCAATCTCAAGAAACGGATAGAGGACTGGATGAACCTCTGACGGTTGGCAGGGGATGAAACCATGATGGTAAATCTGTAGGGATTTAAAAACAACAGACAGTCATACTGTTTATGAAATTCTTCCATATGAAAAAGGTAGAACGAATATGAATATGAATAGAGTAATCCGGTGACCTCAAACCTATGTGTTGTCGAAGCTTTGTAAACTCACTGTGTAGATCCAAAATTCCATCCACCGACAGCCAACAGAGTCTTCAGCTCAGGGTTTCTGTAATGTAATGAATGCGCTGGTGAATAGATTTTTTGGCGAAACTCCAATTTAGGAAAATAAAATGATGACATTCAAGCAATTTGTGTGATTAGTTGTTAGATGTTAAAAATGTGTTAAAATAACAATTAACACAACTACAGGCTGATTACTTACCTGTTCTTGAGGGCGTTGAAGGCCTTATAGAGAACATCGTCATTCCATTCGTAGGTGGTCAGCTCGTTGGCATGGTTGATTATTGAGAAGGCATAGATCAGGTGCGTGCAGAGGTTGGGATCAACATTGGCTGGCATATATTTGCCAACACCTGGTCTGTACTGGGACCAGTTGGTGAAGTAGCACACCAGTTTGGTAGATGACACTTTTGGACAAGGGAGAGATATTTAGAATAAATATATTCTTCTGAGCAATGGTAATTAAGAAGAATATAATTGTGCTAATTACAGTATAATTTCAAGAAGAATGCATACCCATTTGAAGGCACATTAAAAGTGACAGCCCTAAAAAAAAAAAAAAAAAAAAAAAAAAAAAAAAAACATATTCTCATTAAGAAATTGGACCATTCTTATAGTAGTAGTAGTACTGCCAATAATAATAATGATTTATTATCATACTCATACAGGAACTAAAAGAATCTAACTTACCAGCCAAGATTGTGAGTCGGGCCATTTTTTTTAGTTGGGCTATTTCCCTAAAGTGGCCTGAAATAATGAAAAGTGTGTGTCATAAGACTGCATTACAGTATGTCTTTGTATTCTGAAATCATGTCTTCAGGCTATCACTTGTACCATGTAGTAAGTAATTCTGCTATACCTAATTAAACACCTGCCTTTTTTTATTTACATTAAGATACATATAAAGCCGTGTTTGTGGTTGATCTGACTTACCTGAGTCTAAATGAGGAGCTGGATGTGCCTCTGAACCACCTGTGAGTCATTTATATAGCTGTGATAACACAGGGACAAAGGCCGCAGTCCAGCAAGGATCAATGGATGCTCCAGGGCAGGAAACTGATGATGTCACTGTTCACTTATCCATGTTACCCTGCAGTTAACTCTCACAAGTGTACCAATGTGAGAGATTTATCTTTACTGTCTGATAAATCTGAAGCATAGGAGTAAGGTTATGTAAACTGCTCTTCTGTGTAGTGGCTCAGGTGATGAAAACTGCCTGATTCATACAGATAAGATGAAGCCTTGGCAAACATATGAGTGACTGCATTGTAATATAGGTTACTGTATTTGGGACTTATAGATACTGTTTTTGTTTGGGAACAATGGCAGTTTCCATGGTGCCGATACAAGGTGACACAAACACATGGCCTCATTTTTAGTTTGAGTAATATTTTTTGAGATTCACCCTTTATAGTTGAAGGTCCTGACATTTTAGTGAATGTAAATTGGCCTGTTCTTGAGTCTAGTCTTGAGGTCACTTTTGTGACACCTTGGACTCAATCACATGCCTATTTTGACTGACTCTTGGTTTCAGGTACCACGGGATACTGACCTGACATTTTCTGGCCTTTCCAAAACAAAATTCAGAGATACATAATTTTCCACCTATCATCTTTGTTTGCTTCTCCCTAGAACTTTATAAAAACTAAAAGATTACACTTGTGCACATGATATAGCTTGGACTTGCATCGCATTCTCTTTACTCTGATTTCAGTCTTGACTCCCCTCGCACCTGGTCTTGGATCAAACTTAACTACACTAGGTCTTCGGGCTGATTATGTCTCCACTGATTCCTACGTTGATTTGATTTGATTTAATTTGGACTTTCAGATTTTGACATTCATTGCTGTAACCAGTGGTTTACAATAATAAAACCATAATAAAATGCAAGTCCAAGGGTATTACATCAGTGGATTAGATAAGATGTATTCTTCCATTAAGCTCCAAGAGTGGAGTAAAAGCCTATGAGTTATCTTGCATGGGTAGACCAGGGTCCAGTAGGAAATAGCCAACATTCTTTGCTTCATGCCATATTTGTAGAGCCAGTAGTGCAGTCTGCCATTTATGCAATTGGGTGGGGCCAAATAATGATACTGATGTTCATATTTTATGTCTAAACTGCAAATACTGCGCAGTAGATCAATACATCAACATTACTCAACATGAGCATATACTACAGTTCAGTCTATGTGAAGCCACTTATAAAGACCATACAAAAAAATCCTTCTCAGGAAAAATACTGCTCATTTTAACAACAATCATATCAAGCATGCTGGAATTCTGACATGTCCTCCAAAAACAAGATATTTATTTACTTTAGGGCACATGTTATGAGTCAAATAAAGTAAAGACACAGTTAAGCTGTTACATAAAGATTAATTATGTACATTTATCTCCATTCTGTGAGAAATGGAGGAAACAGTTATGCCATTTCATAGACAAATGTCCATGTCTGTCTGATTTTATAGCTGGTTTATGGCCATTTACTGCTCACTGATTCCCCAGCTGGCTTGACCTCTTGTCCCCCATCATTATTAACCAACAATATTAAACTGACGGTGAATATGAATCATTAGTCCCCAGAGACATTTTATTACCCTGCACCTATCACCAACAACATTTTGATACAATGTACTTTTAACACCAGCATATAAAATGAAGCGAAGGCAGTCCAAAGTTTGGAATGAGATTATGGGTTATGTGGTCCTGAAAGGCATGGGGTGTGCTCCTTATTTCAAACTATCAACATCAGACAAAACATGAATGATATTATTGAAATTTGCAGAAAGAAAGAAAGAAAGAAAGAAAGAAAGAAAGAGTTAAGATGGTCCTTTTTAAAGTTGCAGCTGCTTTTATCAACATGATAAACTCTTTAACTTCTATCTCCTTTGATGTGAAGTCAGTATTTCTTGGTTTAGTGGTATAATTGAACATATGTACCTGTACACGCACTCATATACACACATACACACACTCTCCTTGCAATTACTTACAAGAAATGCAATACAAGTAACAAAATGTAAAGCTCCCTTTTTATCACACGAGTGTTTCATCTCCTGGTGTATCGTCCCAGCTGTTCCTCCACATTGTTAAAATGCTTGTGTGCTGCATTGTCAGTGCTGAGAAAGGTGTGAGGAGATGGAGGGCAGTGGCACTTCAGGCTCCAGTTGTTCCCTCTTGCAGGCACAGATATACCACAAGTCGCATATTTCCTCTGAGTTCTTAAGTGGAGGATACAAGCGTGGCAATGTCAGGCGACGCAGAGTTGAGTTTACGTGAGAGAGAGACTGTTACGCCAGGGAGTAGATGGCGTTCATTGGAGAGTGGAGCTCCAGACTCCCTCCATAGTCCACCTCTCTGACATCTCTCCTGCTTCCTGTGTACTCGCCAATGAAAGAGCCATCCTCGTTGAACTGGATCTCCCCGCCTTCTCCGTATTCCACAAGACTGTCGTCACTGTCTGTTCGCTTCATCATTGCCTCCACAGATTCTTGGCCTCTCTGGAGGCCTCTCTCCTCCTCTCTGCAAAAATGGCATGAGATAAATATTTGAAACCTCGCTGTTACCAGCAAGAGATTCCTACAAGTATCATGACAATATAATTTCTTCTTGGTTTTAATTTTGTAGCAATGCACTGACAGTGTACATACCGCCGCGGATAAGGAAGAGTAGAGACACGTGCTATCCTGAAATATTAAAAAGGGTTTGTTTTGAGATTCATATTGAAAGGGTTTGTTTGTTTGAATGTGCGCGATTTGATCATATTTAATTTATCACCCACTCAGTACATGCCTGCAGTAAAACCAGGAGTCTGTTGAATATGCTGTTTACAACTCTTCCAAACTAATGTCAGTTCCATATAAATAAGTGATTATAGACCGTATAGAAGCATACAGCTGTACATGTCAATAGTGTCAGTATGTCAATGTTTAGTCTTTTCATACCTTTCAAGAGACCTTGAGTAGTCCAGTGAGAAAAGAATAGGGATGGAAGTTTTGTGGGGGAAAGTAGGTTTAGATAGAAAAGGTAGAGTAAATAGAAAAATGCATTAGATATTGAGAATATGATCAAAGAGTTACCAAAAATAAGGACATTACTATTGTGGGCAACACTTTACATGAAGTTTTTCTGTGGTATCTGCAGCAATAACTTTTGTGCAAACTTCAACTCACCAAACAGAATCCTAATGCACAGCTACAGTTTAACCAACTTGATGTAAAAATATGCCCCTTGTCAATATATTTTTTAACAGTGATGGTGCTGTATGGTACAGTGCTGTTAGAAATGTAATGGCTCATTCAGTACTGGGTATTATTACCATGCCATAAATACTGGTGCATAAATCAAGACAGCTTGGAAATTTCAAATTAGATGTTATGTAACATTATGGTTGATAAGAGATGGCACAGATTTGATAGTATTGTCTCCAATCAACTATGTGAAGATGATAAGATGATGAGGTCAGTCATGATCTCATCCTAAGTCATGATTTTATCTCATTTGTTAATTACCATTAGTCTGTTGTAAAGCTTACCGATAGTCAAATGATCCCTCCTGATCTTTGTCATCCACTGGCTCCAGTGAGATGTCTTTTTTGTCTCGTACTGAAATTTAAACCAGCTACCATGTAAGTTACATGAACTTCTACCCTCTCTAGCTCAGAAGTAAGCATCTCTACATAAAAAGGCATATTTGAAAAAGTGCAATTGACTGGCCTACTGTACCTGGGTATTTCCCCCCTCGGCTCCTTTTGATAAAACAGACTATGAGAAGGATGAGGACAATAACTGCTACAGCGCACATTATTCCTATAAACCAGCCCTGAGTGGTGATGTCCACCTGGTCCCGAGCATAAGCTGTGGACACACAAAAAGACAAAGACACACATGCACATACACAAAAGACACACATGCACACATATACAGAAAACACATCATCATTATGAAAGTCATCAACCACTTAGCACTTTACACATGCCAGCAGTAGTTTCATAGACTAAAGATGTAGCCACAAAATGGATCAAGTAGTAAATTACCTTCAGTGGTGTAGTGCGGTGACTCCTCAGTGTACCATTCCCCAATGCCAACCTGAGTTCGTGCTGCCAGGGAAAATCTGTATCGAGTGTAGCGGTCATATCGCCGAACAGAGAAACTTGTCACATTTGCAGGGAACTCTTCAACTCGTAGCTCCTCTCCTCTGGTGGCATTTACTGTGGAAAGAACAAGCATTTCAACAAGAACACTCAACGCTACAGTGCACACACACTGAGCTATCAAGTACCTTACCTGCTTTTAGAGCGTCCACATTATTGCCCCCTCAAGAACACACTTCAGAAGGTTCTACGAAGACTCTGATCTTTGAGTGCATATTTAAGTGTACTATTTGTGCACTTAAGTGTCATGTGGAACCTTGTCAGCAGTATTAGGTTAAAGATACACTCTTCCCATCTGTTATAGAAGTTTTGTTATTTCTCCACAGAGGACTGCAGAATAATACATTATACTTTGATTGTATAGTTTATGAGGGCAGAGAAATCTCAGCAGAGTGTTTCCAGTGATGAGTTGCCTTACCTGTCTGGTACTTGAGGGAATACCCAGTAATGATTCCATTGGGTTCTGCTGGCGTTTCCCAGTCGACATAAATAGTGTCCAGATGTCTCTGCTGGATCCTGAAGGATCTGGGAACAGATGGTACTACAGACAGCCACACAGCAGGAGTCAAAACGCATGTTTGGAAATAAACATATTTGTATGTACTTTGCTTGCACTGGGAAAAGGACAAATAGGGCAAAAATTGTCTTTTTAATATCTATACTTTCAGTTTTTTTTCCTTGCAAGGTAATATTGGTAAGGAAAAGCCCTGAACTTTGGTTGTGTGGTTTTTCTTACCTCCTTCGGGTGTTGAGAATTGTATAGTATTACTGGGTGGCCCTTCAAATCGATTATTAGCCACCACTATGTACAACTTGTAGTTGCTGTAAGAGAAGAGGTCAGAGAGAACCCCAGAGGGCTCTGGATCACTGCCTGGGAACGCTTTTGATTTCATAGCCCTGCTGACACTCAGCCATCTCAGCTGGCTACTGTCCCTCCAGTAGTACACCTGAAAGATGGAGAGAAAACAAACTCAGCCTTTTGATTCTGCTGCAGTCAATGTTGATACTGAATGATCTAGAGGTGACAAAACCTAGATGTTCAATAAATTCTAAGTGTATATGAATTGTCTGAGCCTGTACAGACTGTAACCCTCACCATGAAACAAGTTTTTGCCCAGCTGGCATGTAAGGGCCTAAAGATGGCCATGCTGGTTTGTCTGTCCATTCAACACTATAGTCCAAGACAACACATCTTAGAAGTTACTGCTCAGATTGGCATTAAATTTGGTGAGACATTAACACCCTCCTGTGTGAACCCTGCCAATTTTGGTGACCTCATCTTTTACATCTTATTCTGGTCTTTTTCTGGTCTTTTACATAACATCTCAACATCTACTGGGCAGATTACCATGACGTTTGGTGAGAACATTGATGCTACTCAGGGGTTGTACCCTGGATGAACATGGGATGATGGGATGAACCCTGTTAATTTTGGTGACATGATATCTAGTGCCACTCTCAGGCAAAACCATTTGACCTGTACAATAGAGTGTGGATACCTGACCAGAACCCATCAGGATCTGTCAGGACTTTTTAGGAATTTAGAAATTATGTTCGGATCGGCTATTTCAGGTGGTTAATCTAACCTAGTGATAGAAGACAAGCAAAATCTCAGGCTTGGGTTCGATTCGGACACAAAAAAAAAAAAAAAATAGCTGTCGGGTTCAGGTCAGGCTCGGTTACTATGCTCCCATCTCAGGTCGGGTTCGGACAAAAATATGTGGTCTGATCTGCACTCTATTGTGCACAACGCATTTATAAATATGTCAAATGGATTGCCAAGCAATTTGCTGAATGTATTCATGTTTCCCAGGGAATGAAACGTTTAAATTTTGGTGTCACATTGTAAGCTGATAGAAAGTTCAATATCTCCACAGGATAAAAAATAAAGCTGATCAATCCTTACCCCACCAAAGACTCCATAGAAACCAGCCCCACTTGACATACCTACCTAATGTTACCCCCACAAATCTTTTACATCACCATACCAATAACCACTGACTTTGTATGCTACTGTATTGCTTGAAACTCAGTAGCCTGTTTAGTTTTATGAACAGGTATGTTGTGTTTATGAACAGGCATGCGGCTTGTTAAGCAGCTTGTTAAGTCCAACTCATATTATCAAAATTTACTGTAGACACACCTTGTATTCTTTCAGTTCTCCCATGATAGAGCTGCGAGAAACTGGGTCCCAGTGCAAAGTCACCTCAGTGCTCTGTATGTCGGACACCCTCAGGTTGAGGGGTGCAGCATTGGGACCTGGCAAACACAGAGGTGATAAACTGCTTTGTCTTTACTTTGTGTTACAACTGAATACCATCTGGGCTTAAGAGAACAAGTTCCTAGGGAGACAAAATGCTTGAGACATAAGGGGAGGTATGTTCAGAGATGTTTGAGTGATTACATCTGCTGCTTCTAAAGCAGTAATTGTTCCCCCTGCTGGCCACAGATGAAATTCAGGACTTTCCTTAAATAGGGCAATGCAGTACATATATTACAATGAAATCAAATAGTTCCTGACTTTGAGCTTTAATAAACACTGCTCTTTTTTCAGTAGAAATTGTTCTCTCTCTTCACATTTGCAGTATTGTACTGAGTACAATACGGAATATCCATGTGTGAGAGAGGAAACTGTTAGTGTAAACTGTGTGTAAATTGTAATTGTAATGATAGGCATTGCTGTATTGGCAATATATGATGTTGATACTCACGGTCTTCTCCAGAGTAACCAATGACAACAGGAGACTCCGGGCCCAGCCCAAAGTCATTGACAGCCTGAACCTTGAGTTCATAAGGAGTGAAGGTGTCCGCATCATAGATGTAATATTTCAGCCACTTGGTGGTGGCATTTTTCCACTCTTCTCGGGAATCTCTCCTTCTCCACCATACCAGATATTTTAGGTGAGGCCCATTCCACTCTCTGTAGGTCAGAGGCTGAGGACAAGATCAGAAAGGACAATCATATTTGACAATGACAGGAATCGTTCGATCTTAGTGTGATAAGAAACACAATATAAACACAGGAATCAAGACAGTTGAGATGTGTTATGAAAATTTAGCAGTTTCAGATATAGTACTAATTACCTCCCAGCTGATCTCCATGTTATTTCTCCATGTACCCACTCCTTTTAAGTTCTTTGGGATGACATCAGGAGCTGTGCAGGAAAATAGATCTAGTGGTGAAATCACTGAGGTTTGGCTGCAATATGACTACACATTTGTCAGAGAATAGAGCATGAGGCAGATTTGTTTTATGAGCATCAATCTCACGTGCACCGCTGGTCTGGAAGCGCATGGATGGACGACTAGGACGACTTGGTCCAATGGCATTGGTAGCGATGACGCGAAACTCATAATAGGTGAATGGTGAAAGCTGCAGAACGACAGAGTTGAGGTTCCCTGGGTACGTTGACAGGTTTCTCCACTTCCCTGGCAACCAGTCATCTTCATCATACTGCACCAAGTACTCTGTAGGAGGAAAAATCTATGGATTATTTGAGAAGTATTTACTGATAGCAAATACACAAAATTAGTGATAAGAATGAGTATTTAAAAAACAGCATGCACCATAAATATAGAATTTTCATTGGTTGCGGGGTTGTTACCTGTGATAGGGCTGTGGTTGTTGTCTCCAGGAACCCAAGTGAGTCTTACACTGCGCTCATATGGATCTGATAACTCTAAATCAGTGGGAGGATCAGGACGGTCTGCACAGAGGAGGATGAAAGATTAAAAGGCATCATGTATATTCAGTGAAATGTCTTTTATTCTAAATGTGCCATACCCATCACCATTAGTTGTGCTGAGGCAGATTTCTGTTCCATTTCGGTTTTGATGATACAGGTATAATTGCCCTCATCCCCTCTGTTCACACTTGTGATGACCAGGTTTGATTCATCCAGAGAAATCCTGAGGATTGCAGATAAGTTATATTTGAGACACCAGGGAGGTCATTGGTTTGAGCAACATTCTCTTACTTCATTAAAATAAAAAGACCTGTCAGTGCAGCATAACCGCACTGACAGGTCTTATACATGCAGTTTTTGCTGGAAGCTATAATTAACTTAAAAAGGCTCACCTCCAGCCCAGGGTGACAAACTTTTTGTTTTTCATCCAAGAGGTTGTGACAGGTGTACTGACATCGTGTTTTACACCACATTCAAAGCGCACATCAGTTCCACGCAGGACTTTCATATTCTGTGGTCTTTTGATAATCATAGTTGGCTCTGTGAAAAAAGGATGAAAGACTGGATCAAAAACAGTAAGGCATTACAAAGTCAAAAAGTGTTGTCAAAAAGTGTTGGGTGTATAATTCATCCTTGGTATGAGTCACTGTGCACTTCACCTTTAACTTCTACTCGGACTTGACTCTCATCTCTTCCTGCGATATTGCTGACGATACACAGGTAAGTCCCCTGGTCATCTACCTTTATGCGCTTGATTTCTAGGGTCCCGTTACCGTGGGTCTTAAAACGATTTCCTTCAAGATTCCCTTGCCCATACTTAGACCTGTGTGAAGAGACAAAATCACACACATACACACAAAGAAATGCACTTATCAACTCCTATAAGCTGATGTGTAAAGACACTCTTTACAGATCCCCGTCAGAAAAAAAGCATATCCTCACCATCGCAAATCAGGCACCGGAGAACCAAAGTAGCGGCAGTGTAAGAAGATACGGCTGCCCTCTATCACCTTGATGAGCTCATTCCTGGGCCCCATTATACGTGGTGTTGCATCTAGAAATGCAGAATACAGCGATTTACTGTGCAAGAATAGTGCCAAAATAACGTTTATGCTGTTATATGAATATTACCAGTTTATGATGACATACATACGCTATCATCAGCTGCTTCTATTATGGTTTTTAATTAAATTCCTCACATATCCCATGCAAAATTACTTTCAAAAACCCCTAAAGCAATGAATGTTTGCTGTGGATTATATGTGTAAGTAGAGAGAGAGGCAATGGCAGTTTTAACAGTATTGAAGTGTTTTACAGTGTATATTTTCTTCAATATCAAAAATCATGACATGGCTATCACTATTATGTGGCATACATGATATTCAGTGCTTTACACTATGATGTGGATGACAGTATGGCAACTTACGTAGCACGTTGACAAAAGCGTTGGCAAATAAATAGCCATACTGATTTGAAGCATTGCACTGGTAGACACCAGTGTTTGCAACAGTCACAGAGCGGAGAGTCAGTGTTTCTCCTGAGACATGTCTGTTAGGTTGTGGTGTGGCAGCTGGAGATGAGACACACAGCAGAAAAACACTGCAGCGATTACTATAGTATCACTTCATTCAAGTCAACTTTGTTCATATAGCCCTTCATTTCAAAGGCAAGTTTCAGAGGACCTTGATGATCTAACTAATCAAAAACAGTTGCAGAAAAAATACACTATGCATCAAAATAAATAAAACACAAGGAAATGACACAAAGAACAAGGTGTAAAATGTCATGTGAAAAATATCATGTAAAGGTTGATTCAAAAACCTACTTTCAATTGGTTCTCCATTGATAAACCAGCGAATGGTGGGCCGAGGGGCACCATCAGAACGACACACTAATTGCCCATTTTCCTCAGGGGCCAAGATCAAATCGCTGGGCCTCTCCAACCAAAATGGTGCCGCTGTCAAGTACAAGTTCTGTATTAGTTGTGTAAATGTTGTGTGGCAAAAAAAAAGGAGGACATGTGTCTAAAATGCGTCTCACCTTTAACTCGGACAGTTATTGTGTGCTCGATGTATCCAATCTTATTCGTAGCAGTGCACACATATTCGCCTGCATCATCAAAAGATGCCTTTGGGATTTTAATCATCTTATTGAAGTTCTTTACTCTCATGCGTGACGTAACCGAAAGCGCCTCACCGTCCTTCATCCAGCTAATGTGAGGTGTTGGCCTTCATCAAAGTAATAAACAAGACTTTAGTTAAGATGACTTTTAGGAAATCAAATGAGGGTAAATTTAAGAGATACAAATTCATGGTAAGTGGCTGCAAGTCAAGTACATCACTTGATCTGGCTCATTAATTTAACGCTAGCATTGAATAAATGACCAAAACTGTCCTACAGGGGTCTTGAGTTGACTCACACTCCTGCAGCGATGCACTCCAGGAACAGCTCCTCCCCTTGAAGGACCATGACGGAGCTGGATGAGCCTGTGGGAGACAGCCAGGTGGGGGCAGCCTCGGCCACCGTTCGAGCTGCAGGAGGAGCACACCACAGCACACCAGTCAGACAGGCCTCGTGCGTTCAATAAGCCTGTCTAACCATAAAGGCAACATAAGACAACAGCGTAGGTTGGCGAGCAGAGGAGGTTATTTCTTTCAGAAAGCAAACTCAGAAAATAAGAAAGGACAGCTGAAGCGGAGCACACACTCACCACACTGAGTAAGTAAGTTTGCAGCGAAACAATGATGCCTTTTTAGAGATTGTCTGAAATAAAGCAAAATTGTCTATAAGTCTGTAAGTATATAAAAAAAACAGGGGTTACCAACAGCACTGGGGAAGACAGACATAACCATTGTTTCATTAGTCCACTGTTTACAAAAAAGATCAGTTAGTATCACAAAAAAAGAAATAAAACACATCTGTTAGTGTGTGAAAGTATAGTTGGACAATGCACTGATCAATCCATGTTTATACTGCAACACCACATCCAGCCCATGTGGTGCCACAGTATGTATCCAAGTGTCAGTACACAATCAATACTCACTTGTAAGCACCTTGACAACCACAGGCATCTTCTGCTGGATGATATTCTTGTAAGGGAAGCGAGCATTACAGCAGTAGTCCGTGGCAGAGTCATTGATCAAGACATTAGAGAAGTACAGATCTCCGTTTACTCCCATGGAAACCCTGCGGTCCTGCCGCACAGCCTGCATAGTGGGGAAAGCAGTCTGAATTGGCCAGTTAAAAGGCCTCGCATATGAACCTGAAATGAAAATATGGTGTTGTGAATGTATCATCATCAGATCATAGGAGGTGTATTTCAGCAGCCAGACTTCCTAAAATTCCTTTTTTTTTTTTTTTTTGTTCAGAAAATGGATTTGTTAAGCATACGCATTTCACTCCTTTATCAAGACTTTAACATAAACAAGAGATGGCTAAAGAGATGCTTACAGCTGGACATCCAGTAGGTCTCAGGTTTAGGCGGGCCAGGTGGTGGGTCGCAGGACAGGACCAGAGGCAAGCCGACACTGACCACCACAGGCTCCAGAATCTCCCTTGGCCAGACTGGAGCTCCTACAGAGACACACAGTAACACCTTTATTTGTATTATTGACTCAAGTTATATTCTGAAGACTGAGAGACATGTATGGCAAATATGTTTGATAATTAATGTAAGTGGGAAATGTTCATTGTTGCCATACAGTGAGCTCTTTAAGTATCTGGATAGCAACAAAAATTAGCTGATGTTTGACGCCATGTGTTCTTCAGTTGGTTGCAAAGCGGCAACCAAATGAACAGTTCAAGAATAATAATCCTTTCAATACATGGTCTACTAGTTCAGTGTGTTCAGAACCATAGGATTATACCTGAATTTAAATGTATGCTCAAAATAGAGCCAAGCGTGATACAGCTCCTTGCAGAAACACCTCACAGAAATGGAAAAAAAAAAAAATGGAAAGACAACCTTGTCAGATGTCACATCTGCTGATGCTTATGCAATGCAGATTTTTACAAGCCATTGCACATTGCAAATTTTTGACTACATATGAAAATTGACTCTTTTCACTTGCAAAGTGTTTACCATCTGGAGTGTGTCGCTGCCCAAATGTCCTACTGAGATCACTGTACATCTCCTGTAGGTGGTAAGTCAGTTGTGGATACATAGAGTTATTTTGTTCTGTAGCAGCTGCTGCTGCTGGAAAAAAAAAAAAAAAAAAAACTCACTTGATAGTTGGAGTCTGATCTTGTTGGAGTATGCAGAGCCATACTCATTGGAAGCAATGCACTGATACTCTGCTTCATAGTCTCCTGGATTGTTCCTGGCATAGATATCCAGTGTCCCTGAGCGTCTGCGCATCGATGTCTGAGAGTCACGTGCTACATTGAAATACTTCCCATTGCGCCTCCATGAGAAACTTGGTAATTAAGCAAAACAAGAAGCAAGACAGAAAAGAAAAACAGTGAAATGGTTTCCAGAGAATGAAGTTTGTATTAACCAAACTGTTGGCAGGGCTGCATCAGCTCTTACATTGGATGAGGGTTTCCCTTTGCTTCACATTCTATGACCATGGTGTCCTTGGGGTCAACAATATGCTCCTTCAGAGACTGTTTGATGATAGTTGGGGGCTGTCTGACTGTAGGCAGAGGAATATATTGTTTCAGTTTAGCCACTTATGCAAGAGGACAATCTGTACCATAAATTACAAGATGCAAATGGTCACACTGTTAAGTTGTTGACTCACTTTCCAGTGGTACGTCCAAAGCCCATACACCCTGCCATAAAAGCAGCAGTACAGCTGGTTCGAGCAGTGTCCCCATCTTTACAGTGCATGGAATCCAGCAACACTCTTGGTCTGCCAATTCTCCTATTTTAAAAAATGAACAGGAAAAATGAAAGAAAAGACAGCATCTGTAAGACATTCCTGTTGTTCAATATCAATCCCAAACAACAGATGTGACACTTTGCACCTTAAACTTTCTCCACACATTTACCTTGCAGCCATGAACATCTCTCCCACTTGGATCACACCATCACACTCTCTAACAGAGTAGCTCATTGTTATTTTCACACAACACATCCACCAGCACAAGAGCAAGGGGTCAAACTCTGTTTCAAGCCAACTGCATCCCATCCATGAAAATGATCCCCTTGTATGCATTATGGGATTAAACTGTTGTGTTTGATTGCACAGTGCCTGTTTAGCTTGAACAGCATCTGAAATTAAGCAGGACAAAATATACTCTCTGGGAATAGAATAATGACTACTGATACCAAATATCACAATAAAATGCACAACAAAGAGACCCATGCAGAATCAGAGTGGATTTCACAATATGTTATCACAATAAACACCTAATAAACCATGACTCATGTTGCAGAATATCTATCCTTTCATCAACTATCTTTTGTAACACAATTGACATCAGCGTACCTTTTTCTCATGTAAGGTCAAATCAGGGATTCCTCCTCCCCATCTTTGTGGCTTCCCCAATGCATTGATAATTCAAATTAATTTCTCCAGGAAATAATCCTTGTTTGTGGATAATACCAATTTATTCCTTAGTCCTTCAAATATCAGGTCAAGAACCCCAGAGGAGTGGATAAGCTTCAGTAATAGAGTTTCTGTCTGTCACTGCCACTTACACTCTGCCCACCCATCTCATGAATAATGAATGAGCGCCATACGCCACCTACACCTCACCCACTTCACTGTTCTTGCCAGGCTCTCATAATTCTTAATAACCCATCTCCATCCAACACAATCACAAAGTTTGTCCGGGAAAAGACATGCATGCATAACAGAAACGGAAGTTCTGAGAAATATGATAATAACTGTTTGAACTTCTTGCGTGAAAGAATAATGAGGTATTTTAATCATTTTTTGCTGAGAAAGGCAAGGAATTATATTTTCTAGAGCTTAGCATAAACCACATAGAATTACCTCAGTGATTAGTCAGCTTCAAAGCTGACTGTTTGCTTTAAATTGGTGTGATTCAGTATGGTTTGCCAATACACAGAAATATTGTGGCCTAATGAAAGCACAATACAGCCCATATTCTGTACAATGTGCATTTTTGTTGGTTTTGATGACATCAAAATGTAGGCTGTATTGTTGACTGGGGAAAACCAGGGAGATGAGTGTGAAAGCAGTATTTGTTTCTCTCATGTAAAATTTACATGGGGCACATGACTTCAGTTTAATAGCCATGATAAAAGAGGGGAATATCAAAGAACATTTAGACGTTTCACATCAAGGATCTGATTATGACTATAAAAGCTATTTCTGTGCAAAGCCTTTGTGGCATGAAAGTGTACTGTACATTTAATTCTTCCTACACATCCAAAATCACAGCAATTAGCATTCATCCACTTTTGTGTGGAACAGAGACTTCAGTCAGCCATTCAGATACATATCCTCAGAGGGGGAAAGGTCATTACCATTCAGCTGAAAAAACCCTACTGGGAAGAAAAAGTTTTCTTTTCCAGAAACAGCAGCAAGGATCCAGGACAAGCTGTATTTGAGCCAGACAAAAGCCATCTGAAGGCTGAACACAGAGGTTTGACCTGTGTAGGCGCTTAGGCATCCACGTAGGCCCCCATATACAAACCAGCATAAACTGGGCAAAACAATGGCTTTGGAAGATAAAAAAAAAAAATAAAAACAATTATTAAAAAAATAAAATAAAAAAGCTGTGGATAACACCATAAAGATGAAATCAAACCTGTTAATAGCCTACCACTAAAACTGACTTTAAAAAATTAAAAATATTCTAATGTGCATTTCTCATCATAATGGATGGACTGAATTTCTTCTCATCTATATTGTTTTAAAGCACATATTACGACACGGACCATTAAGACACATTATTATTACCACAAATAACATATCTCCAATCACTGCAGCCTCAAATCCCACCTCTGACTTCATGACTCAGATACAACTTGAGTCGCCTCACACAGGAAACAAAAGCAAAAGAGTATATTGAGCCACTTGGCTGCCAGAATGGGCTTTTCTCCCCATACATTGGACTGAAGCAGGCCTGGCAGCGAGCAGTGATCAGTACCATGCACCAGATTGCACAGTGAAGAGGCAGAGAGGCAGACAGAGCAAGCTCAGTGACGACAAGAAGGTCTCTATGCTCGCGGGTCTCCTTTGGCACATGTGCCCAGCACTTGGGTAAGAGCAGATGGCATGTGGGAGTGCTCAGCCACACAGGCTGCCTGTTCAGACTCAGACAGCACCTATCACTCACACTTTGACGTCACTACATCAGGGGGAGCACAAGAAGGGGTAGGAGAGAAATTCCTGTTGATCAGGACCCTGTACTACACACAAAGACCTATTCTGACCTTACTACCACAGCACGATCAAAACATCAGCGTCTTGTAGACTGTAGTGCTGCGATCCTGGCTTCTTGGTTGAGAAAATTATGCAGTTATCTGCATTAATATTAAATGCACTAGGACAACATGATTTTCTCAAAAAAAAAAAAAAAAAAATCCTAAAATAAAAATATGTTGGGACCATGTATGCTCTATAGATGTGTGAAATTAAAGGTGCACTATGCAAAATTGCCAGGCTTTGATTTAAGTGAGACTCAACCAACAAAAAATATGGAATAAGTACATAATTTGATGGTTTAGACTACATGGTTCTTATCATCAATAGCCTGACAGTTAAATTATATACTTGTCCTCACTTAAATCGACCCTTGGTCAGTTTTGCAGAGCACATCTTTAAACACTGCCTAACTGTGATATGAGTATGGAGGTATATAGACCATATGCAAGCTGCATAAGTGAAACACGTATGTGATTGAACCTTGAAAAAGACCAGTGGCACAAGAAAGGGTGACGTAAATGCATATCAAGTGTGAACCAAGCTACATAGTATGCACTCTCAAACAAAACTGCTGATTCAGATTCAGACCCACCCCTCTTCTCGATGAAGTATGACATCATTAAAAGCTTGACTTTCAATGATGTCTGTCTTGAATGACAGCTTCAAGGACTAAAGCACTTCTTCACATGGTGATAAACTCTATGCTGTACTCATACAACATTCAGAGGTTACACCTTCAGTATCATCAGGTGATCTAACGCTTTACTTTACACTCACCATGGAGTAATATCGGCTGAAAGTTTAAGGTCATACCTTGGAGTTTTCTTTGCTGCTTGGTCACTCTTTCCACTCTCTGCCTTGACAGCTGGCTCCTACATTGTCGAAAAGCAAACTTCTGTCATCTTCGGTCACAGTAGATTTAAGGCAGCATCTCCACTGTGAACTTCACTTTACCCGCAGCATCTGTTTTTAGACCCTGAATTGTTAATCCATCATGTTAGTGCAGGTGAGTAAGGATGATGGAGGAGATAACAGAGGTCCATCAGGAAGGCTGTCCCAAGCTCTGGTCACACGACTGGCAAACAGGGCCTGAGTGCCTATTATAATAAATCCTTTGTGAAAACCACACATAAATATAACGTCATCTCCACTGTGATAGGAGAGCGAGTAAAAAGAACAATGCCATCTACCAGTTAAGACAGCACAACTGCCATGCTATGCAAGTTAATCTATCAACAGTGAACTATAGCTTATTTAAGAGAATTAATTTCATTTTTATCAGTGCTGCTGTTTTTCAGTGGAGTGAACTGTTAGGTGGGGGGTGGGCCACTGACCTTGTATCTTTTCTCTGGCTGGCACGAACACACGCTCTCTCACACAAAGCCTTTCTGTCTCAGACAAAGTCAGTCTATTGTGGACAGGGTGGGCACGGCTTACAGACACAGGGGGGGCTGAATTTAACCCCTCACACTCAAGTGATTCTTGGTTAAAACTACAGATGGATGGCTTCTTAATTGGAAAACGCTTACATCATTAGCTGAGGTCTGGGTGAAAAAGTGGACTTCAGTGCTTCAGGGTTAGTACACCAAACAAAAAGAAAAAAAGACCATTCACAGTTCATAATATCAATTTATTTAAAATATATTCCCACAAAATGCCCAATATGTTATCACTTCATAAAAATATACAGTGAAAATGTACATCACAGTGGCAATAACCTGTGAACACTGGCATAACATTTTCAAACACTGAAATAATAATTACATTGTGGTTGCTTTTTGAGGTAAAATGTACTAATTACCCAAAGAACATGCTCTAAAATGCTAAAGTGTATGAGTGTGCATCTTTTTCAGTGTATGTCCGTCTCAAGCTTTCCTCAAAGAAACCACATACAAGAGACATATCCATAACAGAACATGAATTTAGTGTACATACACGTGCGTTTTGTGTGTATATTTCTGTGCATATCTATGGATAAATGCCCAATACCCGCTCATACCCATCTCTGCTTCATCTCCCAGGCCCTTCCACTGATCCAGTCCCTAGTTCGGCTAACAGTGGATCGCTCTGCTCCCAGGACCAAACACAGCCTGGCCAGCTTGGGCCGGTTTCTCTCCAGGTAGACCTGGGTGTCCCTCTGCAGCTGGTCCAGGGCCATGGGCCTGCTTTCATCCAGGGACACCTCCGCACTCAGCATGGGGTTGAAGCGGAAGTAAACATCTGGGGCCAGCAGGTCGTCCAGCAGGGTGTGGACCCCCTCAGTGTCGGTGGCGCTGCTGATTAGGTTGCTGATTTTGGCCCTCAAGCTGGTAGAGGTGGCGGGACCCCTCTTTACATTGTCATAGCGACCAGTGCCAAGTGACAGCACACACTGGAAGGGCTGGTTTGGCCACAACAGACGGCTCTCATTCACAGCCAGGGCGCAGGGGTTGTTGAGGATAATGCCTCCATCCTTCAGAAAGACACAGAAACAAGTCACTTGCTATGGGGCAAGCATTTTATTCAATTTTATCCAACTCTGACCCATACAGCACAAAATAAAAAGCAGTGCTCCTTTAGTCTCCTGATTCTGATTCCCCTGTTTAGTTGACCATCTGGTACGTAAACAAATCTACTCTAAATCACTGTAAGTCACTGTCTCCCAAAAAGTGAATGGAGTGCTACTGTAGAGTGGAAAAGGCTTTGGGCTTTGGTGCTAATTTATGCTTCAGTTGTGTTGAGGCACTTTGAGGCGTGAACATACATCTTAATAAGATCTGATCAGCTTCATTAGTAACCTTGGCATCAAAATATCTAGTGACGATGAGTCTTGATGTCACTTCTACTCCACTGTGAGCCAAAAAAGCAAACAGCAATGTCTCTTTAGTATCCAGATTTTGATTTTATGTTGATTTATCAAGCCGGTATAAATGATCAAACAAGTGCATTCTCATACCTCGAAGGCAGAGATTATTGTATTTCCCACCTGGTGGACATCACTTTGTAGTGTGAACTCCTGGAAGTAGCCTGGAGCAGCTGAAGATGCTCGTACTGCCTGCCACATCTGGTAGCCAGAGCCTCCTGCGTAGCGGCTGAGGCAGCCTGGAGTGTGGTTGTAGTTACGGAAGACGAAGGCCTTTGGACTTTTGCCCCAGTTCACCACTGCGCTGACTGCGGAAACCTAACCAGATACCAACAATAACAACAATCTGTTGAAGTACAGAGGGATCAGACTATATGTGGCTTTGTGTTTAACACATAAATTGCTGCTATCTGTAGTTTGACCACAAGGGGCACTACAGCCATTCTAGCTTCATCAACCAAAAAAATATTACATTACAGCTATAGGGCTGATGGTGACTCTGATCATAAAATGAAACATGTTAGTCAAGGGTCCTTACCTTGGGGCTTAGCTCATCTCTGGCTGTTTTAATTAGTACTCTTTCACCCAACTTCTCGCTGTAAAACAAATGAGATTACATTGAGGGCAGAATGAATTACTGGCTGGAGTAATGATTCAAACCTCTTCACTGAAGTACTTGTGAAGTGTTTCTGTGATCTATTATGTGCATACCGTAGTATCATCTCCCAGGTCTCTGTGTTATAGTAGGAGTGACTCCAACCCATCTTCACGGTGCCGACCAGCGGGTTCTGCCGGAACACATCAGAACCAAAACGGCGGTACATTTCTTCACACTCGGCAAGAGAGAAACGGGCCAGACCCAGCATGAAGGCTAGAACAGCACCTTTTATAAATACAGGCAGAGAAAAAAGTAGAACAAGCAGACATGAGACATTTAGGCTGTGAAGCACGGAGCTGTGTATAAGGGTGCCTTATAATTTATGTTAATCCTGCTTGGTCTCCTCTATCCGGTTGTACCTCACCTGTGCTCACTCCACAGATGTAGTCAAACAACTGGTGGATGTGCTTGCCTGTCTCAGCCTCCAGCAGCTTCAACACCTGCAGAGGAACCACACCTCTAGAAAAGGAATATACAAAATTGTAAAGGAAAAAAGCAAACGGTAGATGGATAATAAAGGCTTGAAGAACCTGCTTTAGGTTTAACATTGGATTGTTGCCATGGTTATAAATGCATTTACAGAGGATTTAGACTGTCTTAATTGGAGCGCTACATGCAGCTTGTACTCTGCATAAGTTTCTCTCCAAGTTACCTTGTACCACCACCGTCAATTGACAGCACCCTTATTCCACGACCTTTGACTGGATGAATGAAGCCAATCAGAGCCAAAGTTTCCCTGATGGCACTCTGAAGATTTTCATTGTCTCTATAGCTGCGCCGTTTTTTCAACAGTGTAACTGCAGTTTTCTCCTGGAAACACAGAGACAACTTTAAATAATTCACTGCATTCTGCATATATAAATGCAGAATGTTTCACTCTCTAACATACCTGCCACAGCAAAGCTTTGCATGATGGGTAGCGGATAAGATGTTCATTGAGAGCCTCCACACAGGCAGTCAGAGCTTCTGGAGACAAGGCCTGACCCAGACTGCCAATCATCCCATGTGTCTCTTCTTGTGCTTGCCTGCTATTTAAGACAAGCTAAAAACACAGAAACATGTATTAGTTATCATATCTGGGTTACTTTTAAGTGCTTTATCCTTCTCAAGTGCACTTTTTACAGTCTTTAGTCTTTTGTTAGGCAGGGTACCTGAAATCAGACCACACTTTTTCCAGTGTACAAAACACAGAGTAAATAATGAGATTGATGAAGTTATTATATTTAATTTATGTATTAATATCATTATGTTGATTGCAGTCAGTTTTTATCTTGAATTTAGTAAAGGTGAATTAATCAAATTCTTCTAGTAATTGTTGCTGCTGTCAGTATTGACCAATTAATGTAACCTTGCTTATATTTAGTGTATCTCACCCTTCTCTTAAATGTGGTCTTGAGAGAAGCCGCGGCAGGTTTGGGCTGATCAGGCTGGACCCAGGTGCCAAGGTTTAAATAGCCACCCAGCAGGTTAGGGATGGCACTGGTGGGATGTCGAAGGCAGTCCATAAAGGATACAGTCTTCAGTTCCTGGGTGGTAGCAGAACGACGGTCCATCGCTATTGCAGCATTTCCATCCATTCCATCCCCCAAAGCACCTGGGCCCTTGAAATAGTTATTGATGTGAGTGGCCATTTGGAAGTAGCTCTCTCCAAAATCTGTTGTGTGGCTGCTGGTGTGGAAGAGGCCCCTGGAATTCGTGCTGAGATGTTCCTGTTTCAGTTTTAACGGGACTGCTTGAGTTTTTGAGGCAGATTGTGCTGAAAAATGTTCTTGGTGAGCCCTACTGTTCTCCACAGCAAAATGCTCTTTATGTTTTCGATCTTGACCAGGTCCATCCGCAACTTTGGCACCAAAGTATCTATTGATGTGCCTTGCAAAGTAAAGGTAGCTCTCTTCCCAGTTACTGGAGATATTGTTGCTTTTCACTGTTGCTTGGTTAGCATTCATTTTTGAGTTTTCAGAGTGACTTGTTGGCATTCTTCTCCTCTGCCTCCTGATTGTCCGTCTGTCACTGGACAATTTTCCCAAAGTCTTGTGAATCTGGACTTCTTTGGCAGGACCCCGGGAAAAAACTGAGTTGATGTGATTGGCAACATAACTATAGCTTTCTCCGAATCTTGTTGCCAGAGAGCTGATGTGAAATAGCTGCAGTCCAGGATACACATGGAGTGAAGTACTTGTATCTGGCTGGGCTTCTGAGGTCTCTTGTTTGTCTTTGCACTTCAAGGTAAGTGTGTCCTCAAGTGGTCGTCTCTCTCTAGCTGCCCTTTGATTTTGACTGCGTCTCTGTAACCTGCCAAGATGTTCTGGAGTTGTGACAACAAGGTTGACATTCCCGGCAAGAGGGACAATAGGTATGTCCTTTCCTTTGAAATAAATATTAATGTGTCTCGATAGTCGATTAAATGATTGACCAAGACGTTCTCCCAGTGACCTCAAGTGAAAAGTGCTCTGTGCATCCTGAACGATCCCAATGGGGGCCTCCGCTCTGAGTGTGTCTCTATTGGAGGATGAATAAAAACGAACAGCCCTGAGAGGTTTCATTTCTAGGGTACCATGTCTGAGGAAGTGACCAGATGTACAGTCTCTATTACTGTGTTTAAACTTAGTATTTGTGAACACGGCTATCCTTGTGCAACTTGAAGCACGAGGCGAAGACAGGACTGAATATCTGTGGTGGTTCAGGGCAAAGGGCGTTTTAGCCAGACGAGGGAAGTTTCTGAGAATACTTATGAGGTGCTTGATTTTGCAGTACAATCGTAGCGTCCTTCCATCCAAGGAATGTGAAAGTAGGTTGGTGCTAAGGTAGCGACCCATGCTTAACTGATGTAATGAGCAGTGACAGTCTAAGTAATATGTTTAACCCTGCATTGATTTAGGCTGTAGAGGCATCATCATCAGGTATCTAGGGAAATAAAGAAGACACAATTATTAATATTCCTTTCAAGGTCAAGAGACCATCAAACAAAACTCCATGCAAACAGTACTAAATTAAATTTCCATATGCTCATCCTAAATATAAGGTATGAAAAAACCTTCCATTCCTTGAAAAAAATGACAAAGTTTAAAGGACAATGATACAAAAAAGAAGCAAAAAAACAAATAACAAAACAAAGCCTATGCTCTGCACGTGGGCCCCCACCAACGTGACATATTAATATCTCTGTGGCATGACTGGTCATAGCAGAAGCACATTCTCACCAGTACAAACAGGTCACTCTCCTAGGGGAGGGTATGCTTTTATTAATCAAGGGGGATCACATTGTGTGTGTAAACACTGCGCGTCCTAAAACAGGACTGCACTTCCACTATATCCTAGTGTTGTGCCTCCTCGGAAATGTAACATGAGGCCTCTGAGCAAATGCATCAGTCTATATGGTCTGTA
This sequence comes from Myripristis murdjan, assembly GCF_902150065.1. Classification (NCBI taxonomy): domain Eukaryota; kingdom Metazoa; phylum Chordata; class Actinopteri; order Holocentriformes; family Holocentridae; genus Myripristis; species Myripristis murdjan. The sequence goes on along the minus strand of NC_043986.1, from coordinate 21,719,501 downwards.
AAAATAGCTCTCTACCTTCTGTCGAAAGATCCGTGAGCAATGTGACACAGAAATTTGAGATGACAAGTGACTGTGTCCTAAGCTGCTCTTGTTTGGCTACATATATGAACATATACATATTAGTCAGTATTTTTTTTACTATAAAATTCACATAATCAAAACTATCATTGCATATATAATCATTAACTAAAGCAAAAAAAAAAAAAATTGAAAGCACTGACAAAGAGAGACAATCAGTTTAGGTGCATTATAGTCAAACATTTACTATGGCTGGTCTTCACATGAGTGAGGGAAGGTCATGCACTGATAGAGCTTGTAGCTAGCGTGTGGCTAAAGCTGCAGCTTGTTGGGCATACACATACAGTATATAAACACAGACACTGAACAAGTATGTACACACAGATCTACTTTATTGTATCTATTATTCTTTAATCTTATTTAATGTTTTACTGTAAAGACTTTTTGATGTGTAGGTATTTATGGAAATTCCTTTCTCTGATGTTAAATACGCTCCCTTGTCCTGGCAAACTGAATCTCCCCTATGGGAGTTCAGTAAAGGAACATCTTACTTCATCTTATCCTAGTCTCACCATGAAAGAAAATGTTGTGCTGAAAAAATATAGCAGACACAGTACCTAGTTCTTCTGTTTGCACTTCTTCTTTTACCAGCTGTCTGTCCTTTGATGTCCAGCACACCACTCCATACTGTCAGAAATGCTGTTCCTGCCGTGTTTTGATACTTAATTCTATCCTTGTTTTGTGCAGGGCCCTAATCCTATTGGCTGAGCTGGGCCGGGGGGTGGACGCACTTGCCCTCTGGCTGACCAATGCTTTGTAAGACCACACAGGCTTAAGATCATGTGTAGTCACGGCTGACGGCAAGAATGGAAGCACATGTCTAAAATTAGGGGAGGTGATAACTCAAGGGTCTCAGTGAGCTGAGGTTGGCCCTTCCCTTACGTCACTGCATGTCAAAACACACTTCCCTCCAATAACTGTGTAGGACAGAAAGGGTGTGAGTCTAACCAGTACTGTGATTCTCAGAAAGTGTGTGTACTTCACTGGGAACTCTGTATGTGACAACACATTTAATGATTATTCTTACATGGTTTACCAGAATACTCAAATGTACTGCATGTATGGAAGTCCTTTAATCATTACTAGTGTGCTAAGAGATACATGTACCCAACCTGGCACAAAATGTCTGTCCACTAAACTGAAATGGCTCTGCCCCATACCACAGAGATGTTTTGTAAACACCACTGTGTGTCACATGCATTACTCAGTCTTTGCCAAACACGTGCTGCTCTCATACTCTATCTGCTTTTCAGTGCTGTATGTATTGTAATGAAACATGTTCGTGACAACAGAGGCTCATGGGAGATTAGACAGGATTGAGTGTCTGTGTCTGTCTACCCAGCACTGACTCACATTCACAGTAATTTCAGTTTAGGATAGTAAATGACTTAACCCAGCTTTGGTTTTATAGTTGATTTTACTGTCAGATTGACTTAAATGGTGGCTTTCTTTATGCATCCATTTGTTAGCCTTATAAAGAAACCTCAACACTCAATGAATGCACCAATTATTATTTTCATGTCTCACAACCTCTGAGAAACAGTAACAATTTAACACTCACCGGAAACCATTGTTTTTAGAACTGCAGTGACATCTAGTGGCAGCTTCAGTAAGTAACAGCCAGATACAGTCAGTATCCACTGTCTAAACAATGTTACTCAACTACAATAAATCTCAAGGAAATTGAATCAGGTCAACTGGACTTAGTTATATGTCTACAAGACGTTTCACCCCATATCCAAGTGGCTTCATCAGTTCATGCTGTTCAGCTCAGGTATTTAACCTCAGTGGGTGTGTCCCCCAAGGTCTCTGATGTTGATGGCCCATGGGGCCCAGGGTGTGGCTCGTTAGTGCTCCATTGAGTTGTAACAACTGTTGTTGCAGTGGTTGGAGACACGAGGCCAGTTGTGAACGGTCGTTGTCAGAGGCGTATGAAGTCATTTGTGAGTGGCCTTTCCCCTTTGAGGCTGAGTTGTTGAATTCTCTTGGCAGAGATAAAAGGACAATATTGTAGATAGAAGATAGCTGGTGACATAAACCCCCTCCTCTGTTAAGAGAAGTTTTTTCCATCTTGACATAGATGGCTTCTTTTCCCCCTCTTTCAAACCATCTGCCTTCTCTGTCCAAAATGTGCACATTGCTGTTCTCAAAGGAGTGTGCCTTCTCCTTACGATGTAAATCGACAGCTGAATCCAGACCTGAGGAGTTAGCCCTTCTATGTTGGGCCATTTGTTTGTTCAGTGGTTGTTTGTTTCACCAATATAAAAGTCACAGTTTGCTGCACTGTATGGCATACACAATATTTCTTTTCTCTGTGTGTGGTATGCAGTCCTTGAGATGTAACAGTTTGGGACCGCACACCACACACAGAGAAAAGCAACATCGTGTATGCCATACAAACAGGTCAAGGCCATTCACAGTTGACTTCATGCGGCTCTGACGACGACTGTAACAACAGTTGTTACAACTCAATGGAGCACTAAGGAGCCACACCCTGGGTCCCATGGGCCATCAACGTCAGAGACGTTGGGGGACACACCCACTGAGGTTCAATACCTGAGCTCCCCACCAGTTAGTTGAACTACCAGTCTACTCTAGTGAACAGCATGAACTGAGGAAGCCACTTGCATAAGGGGCGAAATGTCTTCTAGACATATAACTAAGTCCAGTTGACCCCATTCAATTTCCGTGAGATGCCTATGACCTGGACAAATGAGAATATGCACAGATAACTACAATAAAATTACTGTATTTTACTTCCTTAAAGGCACCAGTTTGAGCGATGATTTTATCATGTTTAGGTGTGAAGTTTATTTGGTGTCAATTGTTTGTTCCCACATTCTCAACTTGTGCATTTTTTTTAATCACTGTTTAGTCAAATATTTTTCTTTATAGTTTACTTATGTGTTTTATCCCTGTGCAAATAACTAAACTGCACTAAATAAAGTCAGTGTATTCAATCTTGATGTTAAATGGAAAAGAAATATACAGCAAACAATTTTCATCAGGCAGTGTATATTGTCCTCCAGCAACAGAAGAATCTTCAAAGTTCATGGTAAAAGCCTAATACAGTACTGATCCAGTGCTTATTAATAATATATTTCATTACTTAACAAGATTCATTTTCTTTCTGACCCAGTGTCAATGTGTTTTCTTTACACAGCGTCCTGTTGTGCACTCGTCCCCACGTCCTGTCCACTTCAGCCGATTCCTGGCAAATATGGCGTAAGATTTGTCCATAAATGGCCTCACGGGTGACCACATCATGAAGCGACCCAACCAGCCAAGGCCCACTGCACCGTACATGACTGCAAATGCTGGAACCCCACGATGAACCTGTCAAAACCAGAGGACTTTAGCGGACAGGCAAAATACTACTTGTAACCTCACCCTGTATTACAGTCTAAAGGTATAATGAAGGCCTGAGGTGTCTCTATGGATAGCCGCTATCTTCTTCACATCTTCTTAGGACTGACACCCAGTCATAGTCTGCGTGTGGCTGGTTATTTTCAGAAAACACAAAGAGCAAAATCATGAATGAGTGCTAATGGGGAAGGCAGAGTGTTGACAATCAATCAGCCCGGCAAGATATTGTCAAACTACATACTGCCAAAATGGTACTTATGGTGACATATGCCAGTCTTTCAGTTTACTATGCTGATGGGGCTGCAGTGTACCTTATCCTTCTCGTCAATCACGTGCATCTCATCCATGGCCATCTCGTAGCTGACTCCCTTGTATTTTTCTCCATCATAATCCGGGAGGGAGATATCGATGAAGTCCACTTTCCCGGGCCGATTCTTCTGCAGATACTGGAGGAAACGGATCTCTGTCACACATATCGGACAGAGTCCATCGTACAGCACCTGCAACAGAACAGGTGACAGATCATAAAACCACACCATCCTTCATTTTTGAGTCAAGGTTCACACAAGACCGTCAAGGTGACCATAAAAGCGACAGATGGCAACAAGGAAAGTGGGTTTCCCTTTTGTAACTGAATACTTCAGTGCTTTTTGATGAGCAACTCTTTAATTTGAGACATGTTTCTGCATAAAACACAAACATAAACTGAAAACATTATATTTAATTGTACAGCACTGGTTCTGGAGGCCATTTTGTTCCCCCCCAAGATGGTGAAGTCATTTGAGTGGTAATTTTGGCTTACTGGTTAAGGACAGAGTCAAGATTAGGGTTAGGCATAAATTGGTTATGGCAACGATTAAGGCCATAGAGAATGAATGTAAATCATTTAGGCTGTGACTTCGCCATCCTAGGATCAGCCTGTCCAATGCAATTTCATGCAGCTATTAAAATAAACATATCTCGTGGCAATATGATCTTTGCTCACCCTGACACTTGCAGACTCAGTGGTGAAGGTCCGGTGCTGATGGGAGCAGTGGGCTGGTGTCACCCTTATCACAGCCTGTGGGTTATAACAAGCAGGCAATCCTCTGGCCAAAACTTTCAAAGAGGTCAAAGATATTCTCACTTTGGCCAACATCTGGAAATACAGCGAATCCACCACAACTGCGAACAAAGTGTAAATAGTCTTTACAGCAGCCACAGCAGGCTGAATGAAAAAGTAACGCCAGCTAATGTTAGATAACAACAACACTAGCTACACACCACGGCTGGTTACACAACTGGTTGAGTAACGTTACCACGCTGGAGGCTCACTAACGCTAATTCACAACAAACCACCGCCAGGAAACACTAACTACTATCATCAGGATGCATCCGCCTGCTTTGCTTTATGACATTTAGTCAACACAAGCTGTAAATTTAGGGTTTGGTAGCTTTATGGGTGCCGGTCACTTCGCTAACCTTAGTGTTGCTGCCTGCTGGTGTGTCATAACAGAGGAGAGAGTGGCTGAAGCTGCGAGATGTCTCACTCTGCTCGTGCTTCCGGATACCGAAGATACGTCATCGCGAAGTGTGGCGGGGCAAAAATGCTGCCTACAAATATTAATAACATTACTAAAATCGGGAGAAGAAGAAGAAAAAGGAGGTTGTAAATGCTATGAACATTCTGAGTAAAAAGAAGAAAATGAATGAATATCAGTGTAATTTCAACATCCATAAAAAAAAAAAAAAAAAAAAAAAATCCTAAATAATGGAAGCTGGAACAACTCACATTCTCAAGTTGTATGCTTTCTTGAAATGTAAATTCTGGCCATTAACTTCAGCATATCTTACAATATCATTCAACCATTTCTAAATTGAAACACCAGAAAAGGAAGAAAAAACAATTCTGTGATATACATGTGAAAAATATGAAATATATAAACGTTTTCTAATGAATCACTCAAGGCAGTGTATTTTGGTGTGTGACAGCCATTTCTACCTCATCAGTTGTTGGGAAAGTTCTTAAATGAACACGGAGTCACCAGAGTCAAAGCATTTGGATTTATTTCTCTCAGTACAATAGTACAGAGTTATCTGAAGAAAAAGTTGAGCATGTGAGTCTTTATGTGCATGATTGTTGTCCAGTCATACACGTCATTGTTGCTATGGAGACTCACCTTGGAGGGAAGTAAGATAAATGGGGTGCAGTGCAAGATGCTACAGTGCAAGATGCTACAGTGCAAGATGCTACAGTTGTGTTCTGTGGTGAGGGCAAACATGAACAACAAGAAGAAGATACATGAGAACACAATGTTTGAACATTGTGCATTGACACTCTGTTCTTTCTAATTTAGTATAAGATAAGAAGCACATTTTTCAGACATCAGTGTCGTACTTTTGTAATGATGTCTGTATCATTTTTTGAGACAGGTCTGCACAAGATAGCTGTGTTGATGCCCACTTTTAGAGTGGATTTTTTTTTTAGTGAGTGGTTCATCTTCTACAACATATACAATCTTAAGTCATGACAACAGATCCTTGAATGGTTCTTATGAAAAAAAAATGCTGAAAAACACAACAGTTAAAAATTTATATCTTCATCCCCAAAGACCTTAACATGAATCACAGTTCTCACATTCTATCTATCTATCTATCTATCTATCTATCTATCTATCTATCTATCTATCTATCTGTCTAATGTAGCCTTTGCCCTATGTACAGTACAGGCCAAAAGTTTGGACACACCTTCTCATTCAATGCGTTTTCTTTATTTTCATGACTATTTACATTGTAGATTCTCACTGAAGGAATCAAAACTATGAATGAACACATGTGGAGTTGTGTACTTAACAAAAAAAGGTGAAATAACTGAAAACATGTTTTATATTCTAGTTTCTTCAAAATAGCCACCCTTTGCTCTGATTACTGCTTTGCACACTCTTGGCATTCTCTGGATGAGCTTCAAGAGGTAGTCACATGAAATGGTTTTCCAACAGTCTTGAAGGAGTTCCCAGAGGTGTTTAGCACTTGTTGGCCCCTTTGCCTTCACTCTGCGGTCCAGCTCACCCCAAACCATCTCGATTGGGTTCAGGTCCGGTGACTGTGGAGGCCAGGTCATCTGCCGCAGCACTCCATCACTCTCCTTCTTGGTCAGATAGCCCTTACACAGCCTGGAGGTGTGTTTGGGGTCATTGTCCTGTTGAAAAATAAATGATCGTCCAACTAAACACAAACCGGATGGGATGGCATGTCGCTGCAGGATGCTGTGGTAGCCATGCTGGTTCAGTGTGCCTTCAATTTTGAATAAATCCCCAACAGTGTCACCAGCAAAACACCCCCACACCATCACACCTCCTCCTCCATGCTTCACAGTGGGAACCAGGCATGTGGAATCCATCCGTTCACCTTTTCTGCGTCTCACAAAGACACGGCGGTTGGAACCAAAGATCTCAAATTTGGGCTCATCAGACCAAAGCACAGATTTCCACTGGTCTAATGTCCATTCCTTGCATTTCTTGGCCCAAACAAATCTCCTCTGCTTGTTGCCACTCCTTAGCAGTGGTTTCCTAGCAGCTATTTGACCATGAAGGCCTGATTGGCGCAGTCTCCTCTCAACAGTTGTTCTAGAGATGGGTCTGCTGCTAGAACTCTGTGTGGCATTTATCTGGTCTCTGATCTGAGCTGCTGTTAACTTGCGATTTCTGAGGCTGGTGACTCGGATGAACTTCCTCAGAAGCACAGGTGACTCTTGGTCTTCCTTTCCTGGGTCGGTCCTCATGTGTGCCAGTTTCGTTGTAGCGCTTGATGGTTTTTTTGACTCCACTTGGGGACACATTTAAAGTTTTTGCAATTTTCCGGACTGACTGACCTTTATTTCTTAAAGTAATGATGGCCACTCATTTTTCTTTAGTTAGCTGATTGCTTCTTGCCAGAATATGAATTTTAACAGTTGTCCAATAGGGCTGTCGGCTGTGTAGTAACCTGACTTCTGCACAACACAACTGATGGTCCCAACCCCATTGATAAAGCAAGAAATTCCACTAATTAACCCTGATAAGGCACACCTGTGAAGTGAAAACCATTTCAGGTGACTACCTCTTGAAGCTCATCCAGAGAATGCCAAGAGTGTGCAAAGCAGTAATCAGAGCAAAGGGTGGCTATTTTGAAGAAACTAGAATATAAAACATGTTTTCAGTTATTTCACCTTTTTTTGTTAAGTACACAACTCCACATGTGTTCATTCATAGTTTTGATTCCTTCAGTTAGAATCTACAATGTAAATAGTCATGAAAATAAAGAAAACGCATTGAATGAGAAGGTGTGTCCAAACTTTTGGCCTGTACTGTATCTATGAATCTAAAACCACACACACACACACACACACACACACACACTATGGACTGACTTGCAAGGGACACATTGCCCAGTCTTGAAAAGAGATGAAAAAAGTTTTCAAAGTTTTTGTTTGACACCAAGATGTTAATGCCTGACTTTGTCTGGGATCAACTTTTGCTTTTTTAGTCTGCCTTGCCAAGATCACAATCACCAGCCAGGGTTACTGCTCCTTTTGTGTATGGCCACTCGTAGGCTGGTTATCAATAGAGGAGCAGGCTGAGCACACGTGATGAGATCAAAGACCTTGCAGCAGGGTCTTTCTGAGTGAGAGAGCCACAGCCTGGCACATCGATGTGCTGCAGAACTTGGACAATACTGGTTTAAGGACTGTGCCGAGGTGAGCTCTTAAAATACATATGCAGTATTTCCATGAGCATTTGCCATTATGTTATCATTACCACTGATGTAGCATTACCTTGAAAATACAGATTTGCTTGCAGTCTGATCACCTCTTTTAACACTTTGGTCTGTCCAGCCGGTGAAACAGACATGGCCCCTGCGGCAGCCGCCAATCTGGGCTACACCCCGCCTGACGGAGGCTGGGGTTGGGCTGTAGTCTTTGGTGCTTTCATCTGCATAGGCTTCTCCTATGCCTTTCCCAAGTCCCTAACCATCTACTTTAAGGCGATTCAAGAGTATTTTTCAGTTTCCTACAGTGAGATTGCATGGGTGTCCTCAATTATGCTTGCTGCCATGTATGCAGGAGGTAAGTGGCTCTTGTTCAAATTTCTTATCCCTGTGTCTTAGCAGATTAGTGTTGTAAACTGTTACACAAAATGAAAAGTGGCACCAAGAAGGCAGTGTATCTCTCTCCTATGTGCAGGACCTGTAAGCAGCATACTTGTCAATCGCTATGGCAGCAGACCTGTGGTTATGCTCGGCGGGCTCATGGTTGGGATTGCCATGGTGACTGCTTCTTTTGGAAAATCTATCATGCATATATATCTGTGTGTAGGAGTAATTGGAGGTAAATATTACTTTTGCTTGTTTTTCTTTTATAATTACCTTGTTACTGCTGAGGAAAATAAACCCTGAATGTTTATCACATTCATACTTTCTCTCAATTAATTGGAGGATTTAGATTCCCAGTAAGTTGCAGCTGCACTTTCGAATGTTTGTTTAATGTTGCCTAAGTTTGACTGGTTGGGGAATAAATCCTCCCTCTCACACAGGAGTAACGCTTTCAGGGCCAGTCCACTACAATCCTCTGTGTCCCTGTGTGGGGTCATCTCAAGTTAACTGTGCACTGGGTCAATATTTGCTGTGGTGAAATCTTAGTAATGCATCAGTGCTACGCAAAAAGACATTGTTATGAGCTCTAATGCACTTGCTAATAGACGAGGATTAGTGTTTGTCACTGTCTTATTTGGAAAGTCTACATATTGAATCCCTATCAAACCCAGTGAGTCCTTAGTTTCACCTTACAGTGCACAAACAACTGCACAAACAACCTGCTCAGACATTAATCTGAATCTGTAATCTGGTGTAAGCCATAGTGTAAGTAAGAGTAAGTAAGTTTCAAAACAACAGTACGTGTGAATAACTGCTTTTTTTGTTTTATGTTGACTCAACACATTTTACCACTGTATATGTAGAAGATAATGTCATGAGAAATAAGACAAAAAAAGTTGTACTTGAGAATTTGCTTGCAGCCAGACAACTCATTTTGTATAAGTTGATTTAATTCAAAACAAACTATTCTTTTATATTTAAGATTATAGTTTGGCAAAAAGTTTCTATAAAGACTTGATGAGTTCTTTATAATACCAGGAGGTATTTCTTCAGTGTATTTCTTTTTATGCTCCTGCCTTTGGTGTGTTTATTGTTCATATAGAGCTTTACAATTCATGTCAATGCACATTTTAGGTGACTTTTTAAAATCCTTAATCAGCTTATTATTGCTTATCTTGTGACCGGGTTTTCAGTAATCCAAGTCACTAAAAAATGTCACCCTGCTAAGTGCCTCTTCATAGTGGACATGGGGCTTTCCCTGCAGGGGTTGTCCAAGGCTAAACCCTTCATCAGCCTGAAAGACTGATGCAGCAGAGCTACAGGCTTTTCAGTTTGCTTATGGTGTGGCTTAAGGAATATGTTCATCCATCTGTGTCACACATTCAAAAGTAGTGCAGGGCAAAGATGATCTTCTGAATGCTTTTTAAAAAATAATAACACTGACAGGGAATTTGGACAAGATTTACACTAAAGTTGAAATGCAGTGTTCTGGCAGACAATTCCTTCCAGGCGGTGTATGAGACTGATCAATACCCAAATTATTTTGCTAAAGCAGTTGCTATTAATTTTTTTTTCTTGTTATCTGCACAAAAGATTCTTTTTCCAGATAATGTAATTATTTGTCTCTATTATTTGCTATAAAACTTTATCTAACCTAGAAAGAAATCATGTAAAAGTTTGATACAATACAATAAAATACAAACAGCTTTATTAATCCCACTAGGCGCAATTTGTTTGCCAAATAAGACAAAAGGTCACATACAAAGCTTTCAGAAATGTTTTCTTGTCAATACACACGCAGCGGCCACTTTATCAGGTCCACCTGTACAGTATAATACAATCCAATACAACTGTTGTGCCATAAAGTTTACTTTTCTGATGCCTGTAATGCTCAGGTTTTCTTTTGACACAGTAATAGAGGTGTTCATTCAATTCTATGTTTGGCATTGAGCTCATAGTTAGTGCAGCTGTTGGACTGGACTGCATTTCATTGAGAGGTGTTTCCAATATTCTGTGCCCCCTCATGTTTATAAATTGGGGGGACAAAAAAATAGAAACACCTCTCAATGTAATGTAGCCAAGTAAAAGGCCGTTGCAAACTACAACCTCAGTAATAAACACTAAATTAAATTTACACTTGAACATTATAAACTTTCTTAAAAGGTATAATTTATGGCAGAGCTGCATTAGATTGTACAGGTGGACCTAATGAAGTGGCCGCTGAGTGTATTCATTATATTCATAAAGTGTTAATTAAGAATAATGCTGTTCCAACAGGTTTTGGCCTTGCCTTCAACCTGCAGCCTGCCCTAACTATCATAGGTACTTACTTCCATGTTAAAAGGCCACTGGCGAATGGGCTGGCCATGACCGGCAGCCCAGTTTTCCTCTCCACTCTTGCTCCTCTCAATCAGTTTCTATTGGACTCTTTTGGCTGGAGAGGGAGCTTCCTCATTTTGGGATCCTTTACTTTGAACTGTTGTGTAGCTGGTGCACTAATGAGGCCAGTCCACAAACAGATAAAACCCAAACCTAACGCTGAACCACCCAAGTCAAATGGACCAGCTCATGAGAAAGCTGCTACTGAGGATACTCATGCACAGTCAGCTGGCCTGCTCGCTGAACAAGAGCAAAGCAGGAGCAGTAGGAGTCAGGGCTGCGCCAGCAAATTTGTAGATTGGTCACTTTTCAGACATCGAGGCTTCATGATCTACCTCGTTGGTAATGTGATCATGTTTTTTGGCTTTTTTGCACCAGTGGTTTTTCTGGCTCCATATGCCAAGCATCAAGGGATCGATGAATATTCAGCTGCTTTCCTGCTCTCTATTTTGGCCTTGGTGGACATGTTTGTTAGACCAGGAACTGGTCTCATAGCCAACACCAAGTGGATTAGACCCAGGATCCAGTATTTTTTCAGTTTAGCAGTTGCATACAATGGTGTATGCCACCTTTTATGCCCACTGGTACCTGGATATGTGGGGCTGGTTCTTTATGCTGTCTTTTTTGGTGTGGCTTTTGGTATGGTCTCTTCGCTGCTCTTTGAAGTTCTCATGGATCTAGTCGGAGCTCATCGCTTCTCCACTGCAGTTGGACTTTGCACCATAATCGAGTGTGGCCCTGTGCTTCTTGGACCTCCAATTTCAGGTTAGTAAACTTACAACTTCATGGAAATTGTGAGTTTTCATTTGAGGTACACATATAACTTGAAAATTCAAGAATCTCTAGGTTGCTTTCTTACTACTTGAGCAATGAAGTTAACATGCATCCACTGTTTTCATCCTCTCAGGGGCACTGGTTGATATTTACGGGGACTACAAATACATGTACTATGCATGTGGTGTGATGATGCTGGTGCCTGGCATTTTCTTCCTCATCATGCATTATTACAACTACAAGAAGCTCGACGAGGAGGAGAGGAAGAGGCAGAGTGAAGCCATGAGGATGAGGAGTGGACTGAGCGTGAGGGTGGAGGGAGAGGAGGAACATGTCAAAATGAGCCAGGTTGATGAGACAGCAGATGAGGCAGATGGCTGAACCTGCTGACCGTCATTTCATTCTAATGAGTGTGTGAGAGACGATGCTGCGTGGGCATTACTAGAGGACATACTGTATTCTGGCTATGATTGATTAAAACAATTTTATATTTAGGACTTGAACTGCTGGATTGTTTGGACTGGTTATATTTTCTGGCACATATCTGTAGATCAACATTTGGTATTTTTAATGGGTATTTTATACGTGTAGTTATTCTTACATTATGAGACAGCCGTGTGTGGCCTTGGAATACAAATCATCCAAAAATTCCCTGTTCATTCAGTGATATTATTGCTATGGCTATATATATATATATATATATTGATGTGATTCCTGCTTGCTGCTTCAGAATAAGTGGAACTGTCCTGAGGGGCCGGTGCAAAATAATGAGTCAAAATCTACAACATACTGAACCAGGCTTGAAAGAGGGGAATGGGTGTATGCTGTACGGGTTAATGCCATCTTTTCACCACTAGATGGCATTAAACACTATCATGAAAGATGTCAAACTGCCACCACACTACACAAAAACAACAGGCCATTTCATTGAAGTAATTTGGCCTTTAGAGTACAATGTGTCACACACCATGTAATCTCACTTTTTCTGGCATAAAGGGTACCCAAGTAAATTTTTATTTATTTATTTATTTTTTGTATTTCCCATAATCGAGCGTTTGTTTTGTGTATTTTATATACATCCAAATGTGCAGGGCAACATCCAACATATACAGTAGGCGTATTACAGAAAATAATCCGTGTGTGTATTATAAAGAACCTAATAGCCTTTAAGATGACTATGTACAAAGATTCTGGTTTGTTACAGAAAATATCTGACTGCAACTGTTGTGTTTGTAATTCCACCAAACACAGAGGAGTATTTACAAACGATCACATGTTAGGTCACATGATTACATGGCACAGAGGTCTCAGATGAGACCATCCTTTTTAAAATATTATATGAGCCTTGAGCAAATCCAGTATGAAATCCAGTACATGGGACAGCCATTTCAGAAAAGAACAAAGCTATTATTATAGATCTTCAAATGATCCCACCTCATCATGTACCTGTAAGGCACATATTGATCCCCTGTTCCACATGGCAGGAAAATTGCTCATCTGAGGCAATCGATAAGTTTATTTATAATAACCTTTGATATCATTAATAGAGGAGCAGACAAACAGTGTAAGCTGGGAGCAGTCTTCTTTTGCCAGTTCTGCCTTTATTTTCAGCTTGAATTAAGCCTCAATGATTTGCTAAAGGTTCCTAGAAATGCAGGTGTTATTATTTGCATGTACGGGCAAAATGGATGATTGGTAAAAAAGAAAAAGAAAAAAAAAAAAAAACAGGTTATCTGAACTGTCCTGATGGCATTTCCAGAGAAGTTCAGTGGGCGGGCACAAGCTGAGAAAGTGAGGGCCTCCAATTAGTGGCAGCTGTGTATCATCTCCTCACTGAACAGCTTGAACGTAATCACTGTGATGAACTGGGACTGATGTCTGTAAATCTGACTTTAATTGAGACCCAGAAGATTGAAACCAGGCAGCTCCGCATTCAATCCCTTTGATAGCCATACAGTGCGAGCTGCGCTAAAGAAATGAAGGGTTGTATAAAAAAAAAAAAGTAAAGGCAAAATTCAAATAAAAAAATTAAATAAAGATTAAAAAAAGTCAGCACATTTTCAGCAAGCATTCATATTATAAAATAATCTGCCATATCAATCTATGCACTGTACTGATTATGGTGGAAGATCATTATCCTGCATCTAAAGACACTGGACCACGTTATATCCTAATGAGATTACTGACTCTATCGAGGGAACTAACTGGGCACACACTTTTTGAGTTCACTTTCCATTTGGCGTCACTGTTTAAAGTTTATGAAGCCACCGTGGACCCATTTAGTCGGCGCTCCAGCAGTGAATCACTTTCAATTTAAACAATTGCTCCTGCAACTTCTGTTTTAACTTCATGGTTGGGATTTCTGAAAAGTAGGGGAGTGATACTGTCTTTTTAATCCAACATGCTTGTTAATAATCTCTTCTAATCGTCTTTATCCACAGCAGCAGAACTAATCTGTCTTCACAGTGTTTACACTCTGAGGGAAGGCCACGTCATGTGAAGACCAGAGACTTGAGACTTTATTTCCAGCCCTGTGGATGGAACTATTAACTCTGATACACTGCTGGTTTGAGATGCACATGGAAAGCCAGGGCATCTAACATGGATATGTGGGGGATGTTGAGTTATACTAGCAGACAGAAAAGCAATTGCCATGTCAATCTATCCAAGGAGCTTTCAAGGACTCAATCACCCTGCTCAGAGACTAGAGACACTGAGCTCTATGCTGTGTTGTAGTTGATCTTTGTCTTCATGTGAACACTGCATCTGGCTAAAATAGGGCACGGGAGCATTCCCCTGCTCTTCGGTCAATATCAGTGATCTCTGAAAAACAATGGGCATAATATAGAAAGTGTTTCTATATATAGCGTGTTATAGTGTTAAGTTCATTTTCATCAGCGCCAGAGGTTTACGTTTGAGTTTCCTCAATAAAACATCTGAATGTAGAGCGTGTAGGAGGGAGAGCAAGAGATGTGTAGAATTTGTTTTACCTCCAACAATCCCTAGAGGGCAGGCTACATCAGTTATCCAGATGGAAGAGAACTGTTCAACAAAGCACACAGATGGCTGGTTAAAATAGATACTGTTCATTTTGAAGTAGAAAGATGTCAAGAGCTATAAGCTGTGTACTGTACCGGGGGTGTTATAAACTGGCTGTTTGTCAAATACATCACAGGAGCATGATATTGTAAGAGTAAACCTCAACAACATTAATTTTGGATGCTCACCAATTTCAGCATAAATCCCTCTTTCTACTGTAAATGTCCTTACCAGAGAGAGGCAGTTTGATATTCTGGGCTCTAGGCTAGGCAAATTGTGCTACTGCTAGCACAGGACATCTGGCTTCCTTCTGGAATGCAAATGGGACCAAATAGAGCCCTTATGAAGGAGCCCGTTTTTGAACTCAGACAAAAGAGGAACTTAAACCCCCAAACTACTCAATTATGACTAACACTTGTTAAAGAAATTGAGAAGCAAAGCTAAAGGGCTTAATGAGATTATGTTACCCATAATTAACAAACTGTGAAACACAGTTCCCCAAACTGAGAACAGTGTATCTTTTTTTTGTCTGCCGTTAAGTCTAAGAATGTGTGAATTATCATCCGCACACACATTTACCCCACTTTTCAGAGTTGACAATACAGAGCCCCTGACCAATATCCTTAATCTGCCACTCAAAATACATTTAGCCTTTGTGAGAACAAATGCGTGTCTCGGAAACACTGGTTGCGGAGTCTCTCTGCAGCCTATTAGAACCATTGTTCCTCTTTATCTGGCAAACACAGACAACCACTAAAGCTTGCATGTCTGGGAACGGTGGAGCTGTTGTGCACATATTATGGGAAGACTCCGTGGATTGCCCCATGGATTATAATCTATCCCCCGAATACGACACTCAATTATATTGTTATATATACAGCACATGTAAGCAAATTTAATTGAAGCTGAAGAAGTGAATGCCACGATAAACCAGTATAATATACACAGGCGCACATTGTGCACACATGCCCTCAGACAGATGCAATCTACAGCATCAGCGTGGTAAAAAACTAAGTGGGTTGTGTTATCAGTCTATCAGGGCCGTGTCACCGAGCGACCAATTTGTCCTGCGAGATAACGTTGTAAGATTTCCCTGAATTCCTCAGACTTAATTTGGAAAATCGTATTGAATCTAAGATAGTTCCCAATGCCCATTTGAGATAGCCATTCCAGTGTCATGTCCTTAGGGATCGACACCCAAGCCTTGGCTGAGACTGAAAGCACGACAGAGAGACTGGGCATGGAAAAGGGAGAAGAGCAGAAATAATTATGAGAGCAACTGAGGCGTATCGGCTTCTCCTTGCCTCAAAATGAAAAGCAGGATGGAACATGATGGCACAAATCAACGGCAAGCCCATGTACCCGTCTCAGTCATAACATCTGTGTAATTACATATCAGGAACCTTGTAATACTGGGATTCTGTTACCAAACTGTGTCATCTTCACATTTCTGGCTTGGACACAGAATGATTAAATGTATCATTACTGTGAGATGATACCTAGTAGATGAACAGGAAATTTCCATGGATGACACTGACAACAGTAGCCATCATGACCTCCCTTGGAATTTGGGAGGTTTTTGTGAAAAATGTATTTTCGCATAGCAAAGTCAACTATACCATTTTTTTTTTTTTTTTTGTCTGCTTTTTGTGCTAAAAAAGATCTTCAAGTACACTGGCAATTAGAATGGTGAATGAGCGCTGCACCGTCTGAAGTGAGCCGATGTCCTCAGAGGGTCTTTGTGTTTCAAGGGCAGTCTCCAGAGTCTCAGACAGACATGATGAGGCTGTTGACTGTAACAGCTGCCTCTCCAAGCCCGCCAAAGGTGTGTGATTAAGTTCCCATTCTTTTCCTAAAGAGAGGTGGAGCCATTTAGAAAACCATAAACTGTATGGGGAAGCCAATAAAAACTCTTGAAATTGGACTGAATGGGCTTTCTCAGAAAGACAAAAAGGATAATCTCAAGAGGGATACATGGTGTTTTTTCCTTCAGCTATACTTGTGGAGAAGGAAGAAGACAGATATACACGGGTAATAACCACACAGGCAGAAGATACATGAAATGAAACCCCCATGAAATCTTTGACAAACATAATACATTTCCAAATACTGTTTTTAATAATTCATTTAATTAATTCATCCAAGTTGGCCTGCTGTAAACAAAAACCTGGCTACTGAGCAGCAGCTTGTACTCAAAACCAGACTGTGAGCACCACTTCTTTCAAAATCCAAAAATGCTTCTCATTCACAGTGACAGAATATTGGGAGTTATTTTTGATGTTGTTTAAAATTGAATGGGAGCGAATGTCACAAACCAAACTATTAAAGTTCTCACTCAGTTTTGTTTTGTTTTTTTGCATTTCACTCCTTCTAAAAAATAACTGCAATAAAATATCTTTAAATGGTTCAAAAGTAGTTCTGCTTTATTTCATGGAGTTCAAAATACCATTCACATGTCTCAGCACATTCACACTATAATAAATAAAATAACACTGTATTGAGCTGACTGCATATGTTCCAAACACATTGGATCCTAATTTTATCTTATGTCTGATGTTGAACAACAGATTCTGCATCAGTTCACAAGTCATACTCGTGTTAATTTTCCCCCCTGAAATGAATCCAGACACTCCTATTTGCCAAGGAAGACAAATCAATTCCAGATCAACCTTAAATTGCTTACCAGAGCATTTGATTATCAAAGTCTTGTTGGTAGCGCAATATGCAAAAAGGCTCCAATGGAGCCTGAAGTAAGAATTGCAAATGCAAATAACTTTTTCCTCATTTATATAGGTAGATTAAGCCCATAAGAATTATTCTGATGGTGATTTTCATTGAGATTTGAGAACAGAGGCACTGAGGTCTGGCTAACTTTATATTAACAGAGAATAGTATGCATGATCACCTGAGGGAGCTGCTGCTGCTGCAACAAACTCAAACTGAATACAAACCACATAACTCACAAGTTACCTCCTGCGCAGCCAATCAAGTTTAATATATTGTAATGTATTCATAAGGTGGGTCAGTGGTGGTGGATTGGCCCTGCAGCAGGAAGTTTTTTTTTCTTTTTTTTTTTAACAGGAAAGCTAATAAACAAATCGTCTGTCTCTTCCTTTACTACCTGTTGAAATCTTTTCAGTCCCTGATCTAATACTAAAATATGTGCAACTTAAATTACTCATTGAGACACAATTTTTTGCAGTCCAATCAATGAAGCCAGATTCTCTTAGTGCACACCTCATAAGCAAGCTTATCACAAAAGGTTTCAGAGGAGCACATAAATAAATAAATAAAGACATCCAATTTTAATTTAAAAAGAAGACCAAAAAGAAAAGCTAATAATTTTAAGCGATGCATCCAGGGTGTGTGTACGTGTATGTGTGTGTGTGTGTGTGTGTGTGTGTGTGTGTGTGTGTGTGTGTCAGTGTCTGTATATGCATATGAATGAACTGGAGAGCAATGGCAGGTCAGGTTGGTTGGCTCTGAAACCCCTCCAGCAGGTGAGGATGGGATAATAGTTTGTACAGTACAGCTCTGGTAGATTTCAGGCCGCATTACATAGATGAGACTTAAATACTGAAATGGTGTCTGTATCCCTGAAACGGGCGGTGATCTGTCACGTAATAATGTCATCGTTAGTCATGTCATAAGCAGTGTTGACCACTGATTTTGAAACATTAAAACCAGCTTCTGTTGCAGCTGAACAAACAGCTTATGTAAACAAGCAAATACGCAAAATATACACAAAAGACCAAAATTAACCTCATCAATGCAGAGTGAAGAGCATGATTGCAAGCACAGGCAGCATTATACAATACCAAAGTACCACGTTTCAAAAAGCAGCCCTCTCAGCTGTCTAAATAGGATGATTGCTGCTGGTCTGAAGGGTCCTTCAGTGAGACGAGTTTCAGAGTTAAAAAAAAAAAAAAAAAGAGGGAGGGAGGAAGGGAGAGACAGAGAGAGAGAGAGAGAGAGAGAGAGAGAGAGAGAGAGAGAGAGAGAGAGAGAGAGAGCACATGTGGGAGGTGCCAAACTGAACATCTCTGATTAACTTGTTTGGTCGGCTGTGCAGGGATCCTGAGGTTTGTGTGTGTGTGTATGCAGGTTTATGCATGGATGTGTGTGTGCGCGTGTGTGTGTGTAAGAATGCAACTATCCAGCTTTATTGATTCAGTAAAATGAGTGATAAGCAATGTTTTCTTTAAAGTCTGGCTCTGGATACAGCAGCAATGCCCAAGGCCAGGATGCCAGAGAAAGATTGCCAGTCAAGGGAGGCCATCTTTTGTAGCAAGAATAGGCTCATCCTTATTAGCCTTTAACAATGAGACAATCTAATTATCTCCAAATGTAATTGCCTAGTACGGATCTAATAGCAGCCATTTATCAGTTAATAGGTGCAGATATTAACTGAGGCAGACTCCTTAAATTATCAGATGTTTTTGGCCACTATGTCTCTGGCCAGAGCACAAGATCTTCTCTCACACAATTCAATTATTATTGTTATTTTTCTTTATTGGCGAAGCAAGAAGTAAATACCTAACAAGCAATTTAACAAATATGGACATTACATGACATCACCTGCACACATGCAATAGCACAGTGGGACAACCATTATATTAAACACAGACTATGGCATTCGTGTAAAGGATGAGTTGGTGTGGTAAACCACTGTGTAGGAAAGAGAAAAGAACGTGAAAAAGAAAAGAACAAGAGAAAAAGAAAAAAGAATCCAAACTAAAACAACTTGACAGCTTTTCCCCCCCTCCTCTTCCCTCCACCCCCCCCACCCACCCTCTCCCCCATCCCTTAGCCTTAATGATCATATCTCTATATTATATATTTTACAGTTGGAGAAAAGGAGAAGAAAAAAACCCAAACATTTTGACAAATGGGATAAAGAGAAGAAAGCATAACATGTAAATACACACAATATGTGAATTTCCCCATTGTGGGATAAATAAAAGACATATCTTAATACTCTTAATAAATACATACAATATAAGGTAAATGTAACAATAGAAATACAAAATAAATGGGGGTTTTGTATGGGACAGGAAGAGGGTTAAATGATATTATGTAATAATGGTAGTAATAACAATTAGACCAGTCTTACATAATACATAATTCAGTAATGTGGCTGCTTCTTTCTTGCATTTGTAACAACATGGAAGTGGATCAGTGAAAGGAGTGGGAAAGCTCTTGCAGGCCGTTAGTGGATATCAGGTTCACATACAGCATGCGATCTTTGGTGTTGATATTTTAAAGAAATGCTTTAATGAATACACCTATCTCACTTTTCTCGCCTGGTTCACCTGCATTATGAAAATGAAGGAGCGCTCCTGTCCCTTGTGCCTGATCCAGCTCTCCGTGTCATGGATTAGCATGCTCATTAAAGCTCACGTCCGTTCTGTCTTGAGCAATTGTCTTCCTCTCATCAACCTCCACATGAACTCAAGTATCAAACACGGGGAAAAGCGGTTCATGACATTGACTTTAATTTGATTAGCCAATTATTTTCTGCAAACAGGAATTCTACAGGGGGATCGCTCTCTTTAACATATGTGTATGATACAAACTATTCCTCTGCAAACGTTTCTTCTCAAAAAAAAAAAAAAAAAAGAAACATATTATCTCGAGGGAACCGAAAACATTTTATTTCTGAAAAAGGTCAAAGTTGTTTTATAATACTGTACTGTCATAACTCTGCTGTAATCACTGAAAGTTCTCTTGAAATAGCCGTGTAAAATACAGCAGAGAGAGGAAAAGAGGGAGACTCCAAACATCCATATGTTGTTTTCTGCTGATGATTTATGGCAATAGCACACAATAGATGATAGGACCATAGACTTATCAATAATGCATAAGATAGTAAGAGAAATGACAGGCACTCTCCTCGTAGGTTCTCTCCAGAAGCAAGCCATAAATTTGCAGGGCAATAATAATGACTCTTCTCAGGGAAATAAAGGCCACCCTCTGCTCCCCATAGTCATAAACCTGACTCACTCTTCCATTGGTTGGAAGAAAAATGCTTCCTCTCCCACCACACAGGAGTCATACACAGGAGGTACTTCAACCAGCCAACTTGATATGCAATCATCTCTCTTTACAGAGGAAAGAATACAATTTCTGGTTTTATATTAGCTATTTTCCTATTATGCCTGTGGAGGTGGGGAGGAAAAGTGAGCACCGTCACATTGAAATGAAGTTCACTTGAACAGCTCAGGAAAAATACTCATAACCTACTGCAGTCTTGTGCTTTGATGTATTATAATGAAATGCATTTAAAAAAAAAACTGTTTAAGAGACAGGGTTATCATTTGCCTATCTTGGGCAAGAAAACTCAGTGTCCTTTTCGTCTGAAGCAGATTTTTCACTTTGTCCCCTTTGCATTGTCAATCAGCCAAGATGGTTGAACTCCCAGAAAAAAAACAAATTGATCATCACTCGCAGAGTCGATGGTAAACACAGGGCCAGATTAACCAACCACAGGGGCTCCAGGCGCACACATCCAGCCTTTTAACAAACGATACAAATGCATTTTTACAGGGTCAAAGTATAGCATTTCAACTTTGTGTTGAGCTCATTCAAACAGACATTTTTTTGTATCTATACACAATTGAGGCATAAAACATGTTTTCAAAGGTTTTGAATCGCCGCAACCATGCCATCATACTGTCATAACTGTGCAAAAAAATATTAGGCTGCTAGTCCCAGTAGTATGCGAGATCAGCTGCAGACAGATACACACGACCAAACGCAGTATCTCCTCCAGGTTACTGCCTGGCAGAGATAAAGAATGAGATGGGCTTTCATTCTGGATTTTAGAGTATGTGTGAAAAAATGATCTCTGAGCATAGTTGTTATTGTGAGGCGCTACTGGAATAAGTGCATGTGAAAGTGATCTAGTGCTGCATTTCTGTTTGGTGTTGTGTCTTGGAAGTAGAGCAGTGAGTGTTGGAGGAGAATTGTTGCTTTGGATCTGAAAGTAAAATTTAATGGCTACATTATTGGTGTGTTTCTGAAAATTCAGGGTGTTAGAATGTGAGAGTGCTGCACAGTGCTGAGTCCTTATAAGCTCTATTGTATAGTCTTACTGTTAGTTCAATGGTTTCCACCTTGGTGCAGGACCAAATTGGCAGTAGGATGTTGCTGGCGTGGAATTGTATGTGAATATGTGTTTGAGACAGTATGGCTGAGAAGGTCTGCTCTTGTTATAAACATAGTATCTCTCGTTGAGCGTCTTTGTTAAATTATGTGGTTTCAATATGCAGATGTGAATGTATATATATATATTTGTATGTATATTATATGTATGTGTTTGAGATTTGTATTTGTTTTTGTGATGGTTAGTGTTTGCCAAAGTGAACGGGGTTAGGCATTGACATAGATTTCTTAGGAGAATTGAAATAAATGCTGTTCATTTTGTTCGATTAGATTTCAACCGGTCATGTCAATAGCTTAGATAAGAGAAGGGTTTTGAGTTTTTGACATCAGGTTTTGGACAACCTAAATTCATAGCAACATGTGAAATGAACTTGACTCTCTTAACAAAGAATTGTGTGGCAGTGCAACGGATTTAGTTAAAATGATGTGCCGGCACCACAGAATCAATGCCAATGCAAAGTCAATTACGAAAAATTACATGCCACCACTGTGCCAAAGAGTTCACATGTGCACGAACATAAGCCCAACACTAGCAAGCTAACATAAACTGTATACACAAGTTTGGTTAGGTTTACGCACCAAAACTACTTAGCACGTTTAGGGAAAGGTCATGACTCATATTAGAAAGCTAACGAGAAACAAACAAATCGTGGTGAGGTGTAGGCACCAAGAACACTTGGTTAAGGTTAGGGAAAGGTCATGGTTGATGTTAGCAGGCTTTACATGGGAAACAAACAAACAAATAAGATACAAACACTGGTCTTGCCTTGAAGTGAATTCAAACTTGTGTTGACTGACCCATCCACCACCCTAACCTGCCATCCTAACTCAGACTCTGCTCCTCACTCCAAATTGTGTAATAGCTACGTTGGTCCACAAGGCAAAACGTAGTCATTCCACTAAAACGGCTCTGAAATTGTGACATGGGTACGTCTTATCTGCCAAGTCTTTTCTGCGGGCATACTTTAGGTTTCGGTCACGTGACTGCCCAGTTTCTCCCCGGCGTGAACAAAAAACATGGCGGACATCCCTTCTACTTTTGGTGGAAATTGCTATATTTTAAGAAAAAACCTTGTGGCTTTAGCTTTGTTTTGATAACATTTCTAGCGACAAATGTACACTTTATTTTCATAGTATTCATTCGGTTTGTGTATACGATCCGTAGTTTTGTCGTTTCGACGTACATTCTTTCAGATCTCCCCACGAAACTGTAGTAAAAATACATTTTTGTTGTTGCTACGGTGGTAGCTAAGGACGCTATTAACAACGAACCGGAAGGAAGTTGATGTCGGTCACGGACCGAGTTGCTCTTAAAACCTGCTTTTGCTATTATTTTAAGATAGCTTGTGGCTTTAGCTTTGTTTTGATAACTTTTCTAGCGACAAATGTCGGCCGTGCCGCTTCCGCGGGCGCCCCCCTAAACACCCTGGGACTCTGCGTTGTGTTAATGTGATGTGCGGGGTGTCGTGCGGGGAGGAGAAGCACGGCGCACACACAGGAGAAGTTCGATTTGTGGCTGGGACCCGTGGTTTTTATTTGCACAAAACTCCGACAACTCCACATGTCTTGCTGGCCCTTTCAAAGCAGTGAAATAAACATAAAACACTATAGCGCCCGCACGGAAAAGAAAACTTCAATTACGGTGTCCTGTAAGAGACAAACTACAACAAAACGCAAACTACGGTGTCCTGTAAGGGACAAACCACTGCGAACTCTGGGTTCTCTGTTCTCATTCAATGTTCGTACAACTTCCTGTTGCTCTAGAATTCTTATATAAACCCATGTAATCGGGAGCCAGAAAGTTGCGATCACGTGACCTATGCGCTGCAGTCTGGTCTTTCTGTGAAAGCAAAATAAATGGCGGACATTCCTTTTATTCTCAGTGGAAAATGTAATATTTTAAGATAGCTTATGCATTCAAATGCGTTTTGATAACATTTCTAGCGGGAAATTAGTATTTTATTTTCATAAACTTCGTTCAGTTAATGTATATGATGTTTACTTTGTTAGTTATTATGAAGATTCTTTCAGGTTTCTATCGTTGCTATGGCTGTTGCTATGGACGCTGCTACCACTGTCGCTGATGGAGCTTCCGCTCGGAAGTCCCTTCCTCACTGTCACCGTGGAAATCTGGGGAGGGAGGCGTGGGGTGAAATGGGTTGCTGTGGAATGAGCACGACCTCTTAATAACGCATTGCGTGCTCCTCGCACATAACCTGTTATAATTACTTGTGGTCACCAGGCAAACAGTGCCCACTGAAAATCAGTTAGGATACCTGTCCTGGTGGACACGGATTCTCGGCTTCAAAGACGTCACGCTATGGGTGGTGCTTCACAGATCCCGGAAGTGCAAATGTAATCGATATTCCGGGAAAAAAAGATCTGATTATTAGCCATAACGTTGTAATCATCCAAGGCAGACTTGCCACGAGCTATGAGGATGTGTAACGATGACATGTGCTTCTACCGAGTCCACAACTCCCGTATAATATCAACTTTATTTTAAGAAAACACGTTTTATTTGCGATGTCATATCACGGAGAAGCACTACATTACCCATAATCCTAGTGTTTATCAGCGACGTGTCTGACTTGACTTTCATCAATAAAGTCTAATAGAGTGCATGAACTTTGATCATATGCTGATACGTTACGCCACTGAACACAACCCTTTCAGTCAGCGAAACACAGCGGGTGGAAAAACGTCAAAAATAGCACTAAAGATTTATAAATATATATATTTTTTATTTTTCATAACACATCTTTACTCGTAATATAGCCTAAACATAGTCTACATGTTAAGGTTATGCTTTTGCTGTTGAAAAACTACCGTATGTATGTTTTTTAAACCTAATTTCAAAACTTATACCCTAACCCGGAAGAGGGGCACCAGAACTACAATGTACGCGAAGTTGCAACACACAGATGATTCCTGCGCCATAGATTTTGTAGTTCCAACATGTTTTGTCTATTATATGAAGTGGTGATCACTAATTTTGCAGTCTTAATCAAAGTTTTTGGGTGTGGGAAGAACGCCTGAATGGTCAGATTTTAAATTTGTTTTTCTTAAGACAGTGAAATCATGTTTTTTCCATGTTTTGACACTAGTCAGTGGCGCCCCCTATTGGTTTGCCATCGGACATGACAGTAGAGGTCAAGAGCTTTCCAAAAATGTTGACCCCATGTCTCTACCATTTTTTGTTGCTGCACTGTAAGCCTTTAAAAGTGTCTTAGGTGGCCATATTAAGTTAATGGGGAAATATGAAATATGAAACACTGAGTATTTTAAGGGGAAAATAAGCTTTGAAATGGTCCAAATTGAAAAGTGTGACTGTGTATATGACTAACATCATTATTATAAATAAATTTGGCCATTAAATACCCCCTTAAAGAAGTTTGACTGATTTTATCAAGCTTGGCCCTAAAAGAGGTCTGCAGATGTACACCTGAGACAGCCTTGGCTTGGAGCAAGATGAAAATCAAACTTTGTCACAGAACAACAATGAAGACATCGTTTGAAAGGTCTTGACCTATGGAGTAACATATCTCAGTGTGAGACCAGTGGGCAGTTCCTGCTCCCCACTAGTGCCCTTTGAACCTTGCACCTGAGACACTTTTAAAGGCTTACAGTGCAGCAACAAAAAATGGTAGAGACATGGGGTCAACATTTTTGGAAAGCTCTTGACCTCTACTGTCATGCCCGATGGCAAACCAATAGGGGGCGCCACTGACTAGTGTCAAAACATGGAAAAAACATGATTTCACTATCTTAAGAAAAAAAAAAAAAAATCTGACCAAACAGGCGTTCTTCCCACACACAAAAACTTTAATAAAGATTGAAAAATTAGTGATCACAACATCACATAATAGACATAACATATTAGAACTACAAAATCTATGGCGCAGGACACCTCTGTGTGTTGCAACTCTGCAAGAATTGTAGTTCTGGTACCCCTCTTCCGGGTTAGGGTATAAGTTGTGAAATTAGGTTTAAAAAACATACATACGGTAGTTTTTCAACACCAAAACTATAACCTTAACATGTAGCCCATGTTTACATCATGAATAAAGATGTGTTATGAAAAATAAAAAAAATATATATAAATCTTTAGTGTTATTTTGACGTGTTTCCGCGTTTTTTCCACCCGCTGTTTCGCTGACTGAAAGGGTTGTGTTCAATGGCGTAACATATCAGCATATTATCAAAGTTCATGCACTTTATTACACTTTATTGACTTTATTGATGAAAGTCAAGTCAGACACGTCGCTGATAAACACTAGGATTATGGGTAATGTAGTGCTTCTCCGTGATATGACATCGCAAATAAAACGTGTTTTCTTAAAATAAAGTTGATATTATACGGGAGTTGTGGACTCGGTAGAAGCACATGTCATCGTTACACATCCTCATAGCTCGTGGCAAGTCTGCCTTGGATGATTACAACGTTATGGCTAATAATCAGATCTTTTTTTCCCGGAATATCGATTACATTTGCACTTCCGGGATCTGTGAAGCACCACCCATAGCGTGACGTCTTTGAAGCCGAGAATCCGTGTCCACCAGGACAGGTATCCTAACTGATTTTCAGTGGGCACTGTTTGCCTGGTGACCACAAGTAATTATAACAGGTTATGTGCGAGGAGCACGCAATGCGTTATTAAGAGGTCGTGCTCATTCCACAGCAACCCATTTCACCCCACGCCTCCCTCCCCAGATTTCCACGGTGACAGTGAGGAAGGGACTTCCGAGCGGAAGCTCCATCAGCGACAGTGGTAGCAGCGTCCATAGCAACAGCCATAGCAACGATAGAAACCTGAAAGAATCTTCATAATAACTAACAAAGTAAACATCATATACATTAACTGAACGAAGTTTATGAAAATAAAATACTAATTTCCCGCTAGAAATGTTATCAAAACGCATTTGAATGCATAAGCTATCTTAAAATATTACATTTTCCACTGAGAATAAAAGGAATGTCCGCCATTTATTTTGCTTTCACAGAAAGACCAGACTGCAGCGCATAGGTCACGTGATCGCAACTTTCTGGCTCCCGATTACATGGGTTTATATAAGAATTCTAGAGCAACAGGAAGTTGTACGAACATTGAATGAGAACAGAGAACCCAGAGTTCGCAGTGGTTTGTCCCTTACAGGACACCGTAGTTTGCGTTTTGTTGTAGTTTGTCCCTTACAGGACACCGTAATTGAAGTTTTCTTTTCCGTGCGGGCGCTATAGTGTTTTATGTTTATTTCACTGCTTTGAAAGGGCCAGCAAGACATGTGGAGTTGTCGGAGTTTTGTGCAAATAAAAACCACGGGTCCCAGCCACAAATCGAACTTCTCCTGTGTGTGCGCCGTGCTTCTCCTCCCCGCACGACACCCCGCACATCACATTAACACAACGCAGAGTCCCAGGGTGTTTAGGGGGGCGCCCGCGGAAGCGGCACGGCCGACATTTGTCGCTAGAAAAGTTATCAAAACAAAGCTAAAGCCACAAGCTATCTTAAAATAATAGCAAAAGCAGGTTTTAAGAGCAACTCGGTCCGTGACCGACATCAACTTCCTTCCGGTTCGTTGTTAATAGCGTCCTTAGCTACCACCGTAGCAACAACAAAAATGTATTTTTACTACAGTTTCGTGGGGAGATCTGAAAGAATGTACGTCGAAACGACAAAACTACGGATCGTATACACAAACCGAATGAATACTATGAAAATAAAGTGTACATTTGTCGCTAGAAAAGTTATCAAAACAAAGCTAAAGCCACAAGCTATCTTAAAATAATAGCAAAAGCAGGTTTTAAGAGCAACTCGGTCCGTGACCGACATCAACTTCCTTCCGGTTCGTTGTTAATAGCGTCCTTAGCTACCACCGTAGCAACAACAAAAATGTATTTTTACTACAGTTTCGTAGGGAGATCTGAAAGAATGTACGTCGAAACGACAAAACTACGGATCGTATACACAAACCGAATGAATACTATGAAAATAAAGTGTACATTTGTCGCTAGAAATGTTATCAAAACAAAGCTAAAGCCACAAGCTATCTTAAAATATAGCAATTTCCACCAAAAGTAGAAGGGATGTCCGCCATGTTTTTTGTTCACGCCGGGGAGAAACTGGGCAGTCACGTGACCGAAACCTAAAGTATGCCCGCAGAAAAGACTTGGCAGATAAGACGTACCCATGTCACAATTTCAGAGCCGTTTTAGTGGAATGACTACGTTTTGCCTTGTGGACCAACGTAGCTATTACACAATTTGGAGTGAGACTGGGTTGCCTTATACTATCAGTGATGTGTGTGTCTAACACAACTAAAGATGCTCATTGATTTTGCATTGAAATTGTTTCTGTGGTGCTTTTCACTTACTCATGACACCACCGTGTGATGTGCTGTTAAGAAAATTGTGGTCATGTCATATATTTCTGTGAGACCAGCCTGGTTTGGATCAGAAAGAAAAATTACTGTGTCATTGACATATAGTTGACGATTAGAATATGTACACACACTGATATCCAGAAGCAAAGTAAAAGACCCTAAATGCTGTCAATATGGACCAAGCAGTTTTTAAAGTTTTAAAATGTTATTGAAAAAGGTGTCTGTACACAGATGCATCAGCTCACCAGCAGTTAGTGCTGTGTCTCAGTTTGATGGTACTCACATGGCGTGAGGTGGCCTCTGCCCCCAGTGAACTCCTTCAAGCTGCTCAAGTCATGTTCAGTCAGCGCTGGCCCAGAAAAAAGGCTTTGGGTGTGCCAGTTCAAGTGAGCCCGGGTTGGTCTACATAATCAGCTCTGGAGAACTGCTTTTAGAGTGAACAGCAGGCACCAAATAGTTTAGGGTCCATTTGTTGTGCTGAGAGCCTTCCACAAAAGGTTGCATGAGATAGCCTGACCTTGTCAGAGGGGTTAGACTGAGATTTCTTCAGAATCCCTGTCAGACTGGAAAAGAGACTTATGCACATCAGAGATTTGACACACTACAGTGACCATCTCTCATCGATTTCTTCTCACAGTATGCAGCTTTATCCCACTGCAACGGCTGTTTCACATCACAAATAAAAACACAACCATTTTATGTCCTTGGTAGAGAGTCACCTCACAAAAATATGATCTGATGTGCATGAACGGCTGATATATTGTACATGTGACACGTAGATGTTACATGAATATAGTCAAATTATTATGTTTACCCTGTGCAGATGGCAATATGAACATGTGAAGAGCAAACATGGTTTCGTTTCAGGACATGAATTCATGCACAGGAAAAGAGCTGGCAAGTGCAATCACGTGCAAAGCCACAATTTTTTCGCTTGTCATGTGATATGATGGAGCCAACACAAACTGAATGGGCCACGTCAACCACATGAACAGCGCCAAAAGGACACAACAGTGGCAATGAATATGATTGATTGGATGATTCTGGGAAGAAAATGTCTCCTCTCCAGATTTCTCCCCTCTCATAATCTGTGAAAGGGGAGAAACTGTGAAAAGTGTTTAATGTTTTCTTGTCTGATGCTACAATCTTATTAAGAGTAAAAGAGAAAAAATATAGGAAATGGGTAATTTAATGATGCCACAAGTTTGAGGAACTGGAGACCAATAACATTACAATGCTGTAATATAAAAAATCTCGGTTTACGGTAGAGCTAATCACATTAGAAAAGTGGATTTATCAGTCAGTCGGGCTTTTTGGAGAATTGAAGCAATAATATAAAGCAGAGACAGAAAGTAATGGAATGTTATAATACCCCAAACAGTGAAATGTTTGGCTTTATTTTATTTAACAAATAGAACAACAAGTTTTATTTTGCTGTTACAATACAATCTTGAATAAGAGGGTACAGCAAGAACTCAGGTGACTTGAGGTATGCTGTGACTTAAATTAATAATGTTTTAATAATCTTTGGGATTTTATATGCAAATCAGACTCACAATGGAGGCTGGGGTTTGGTTAAAATTGTTTCTGAAGCAACAAAAGGGTTTTTAGAGAGGATCCACAAGGGATAAATGGCAGAGATTTTATATGGGATGGGAAGATATTAGTCAGGAAAAGTGTTGGGATATTGACCCGATATGAAGTGTCATTCTTGGCTGTGGTGTCCCAGTGCTTGAGAGGTGGTGTGTGTGTGTGTGTGTGTGTGTGTGTGTGTGTGTGTGTGTGTGTGTGTGTGGTGTGTGGTGTGTGTGTGTGTGTGTGTGTGTGTGTGTGTGAAAGGGGGGGTTGCATGCTCTGTGGCTCCCTTATCTTTAGTCTGACCTTGCACAGTGACTCCAAACAAACAAGGAATTTAAGTTCGAGCATTGTCCTTTTGGGTGGGTGGGTGGAATTTCTGGTGGGTTTATGCTACCTGCATGTGTATGTGTGTGTGTGAGTATATGGATGGATGGACTGCATTATTGTTTTTGTGCTTGTTTATATCAGTGCTACTCTTGGCTACAATGCATTGTGTTTTTTTTTTCTTCTTCTTTTTCTGTGTGACAAGAGAAGAAAAAAAAAAGAGAAGAAATCCACATCACACTTGGCATCTGCATTTAATCTCAATGATTAACACAGCACTGTGCACTTAACCCAGACAACTGGTGACTGGTGATGACATTTTAAAGGCAAGGAAAAGCCACCCATTATATCGGTGTTTTTCTTCACCTGGATGCTATGACAGAGTGCAGAGTTTTACAGTGGCAAATCTCCGGAGGAACAGAGGCAGTTACTGGAATGGAACGGTGAAGCCCAGAGCCAGAAGGCAACAGCATCTGCTCTCTCTGGAGACTGTCATCAGCAGTTTGGACTAAAAGAATGGCTACTTATGTTGAAATGCCTATGTGTTAGCTCTATTTATTTATTTTTTTATTTATTTCCCTGAGAATGCAATACCCTGCAATTCTGTGTCTTAATTTGAAAATTGCATGATGTGCATGCAATGACATTTGACTTAATGGTGGAATCAAATAATGCGGCACTCAGTAAATGTCATTACAATTTTGGAAATAATGGAGGGAGACTAATTTGCATTTCCAGTTTTAGAGTTTATGTAGGAAAAATGTAAGCAGTTCATACCGCTGCTCACCTGGTTTTCTCATACAACACCTTGGGAGCAGG
Organism: Myripristis murdjan; assembly: GCF_902150065.1. Classification (NCBI taxonomy): domain Eukaryota; kingdom Metazoa; phylum Chordata; class Actinopteri; order Holocentriformes; family Holocentridae; genus Myripristis; species Myripristis murdjan. The sequence goes on along the minus strand of NC_043986.1, from coordinate 21,688,490 downwards.
ATGGTTTGTGTCCGGGAAGTTAATGAGTTGTTTCTGCTGAGAGAAATATGCCTCACTCTTATCCCCGACAAAGATATAATGGAAAAGATTAAAATCCTTAAAAGAATCTATTAAATGTTAAGATCAACCGATGTAAAAGGTGAGACACTCAATTTCCATTAAACATGAGGGGCTCAGTAAATTGAAAAACATCCAGTTCAAGACTCAGCTCGGTTTTTAATAGCAGTTTGAGCTGATTCTACCCACTATGATATTAATACTCTACTGAATAAGATTCAAAGGCCCGTTTCTCAGTTTGCCTTCTATAAAGATAATCTTATTTCTTACTTGGCTGAACTTGAGAAGTGGCTCATGCAGATAAAGTAGACACCAACCGTTTGCCATTGACCTTTTCAGAAAGGCTGAGAATGCTGCAGAAAACAAAAACATTCAATGAAAATGCAAATGAATGACTTGAAAGGCATCTCTCACTATTTCATTTCACCTTCTTGGAAAGTTCATTTATTGGCAGTAATTTATCAACCTCAGAGAAAAGATATTTGGTGTGTTGTGTTAACAACAAGATGATATCTCCATCTATTATTGAATCTCCAAGACTGTTTTCACCCCCCTTGTCTTTTGTGTCACAACACTGCAACAAAATAGTTCTTGTGTACGGTGGCTGTGCAGATTTTTGTAAAAATTGGAGCCTGAATGCCTTTAGAAATATGTGACTTTTATCAACAAGAATCCCTTCTCCCTTATTGTTCAAATAAAAGCATTGAGTTGTAATGCATGACACGATCTACACTGTGACATGTTCTCTGTGTCTGATAAAAATCTGCCTCCTGGGTATGATGTCATTGTAATCAGCAGTAATATCATCTTGAAATGCCATGTATTTTTTGGGGCACCAAAACCTTTTGTGATTTCTGTTATGACAAGAGTAGGCATTGCTAAAGGGAAAGCTAATATAGAAAAATGTTCATAGTTGTTCCTGAGACTGCTCACAGAAATAAGCTTTCACTCCCTGAGCTTCCTGCAACCGCAATGATTTATTGACATTTTTTCTCTGCTTACCAACCTTCAGCACAAAATACCAACACCTTATCTTGTAGGCATGCCATTCGGAAAGAAATCCTGACATGGAATTGGATGCACATTAAGGGTTGACACATATTGGAGCCATTAGTATTTTCTAAAAGACATGATTTTCTTCTTTATGTTGAAAGTAAAGAAGAAACACGCTGCCTTGGATGTCTCACTAAAAGCCCCGTCAGTGGAGGTACGGTATGTAACACCCTGGCCAACAGCCTGTAAGGGCTTAAGGAGTGGGCAGTGTGCCTCGTGGCCATATCTGTACCGACCATTTTAGATTTGGGAGCCAACTCCTCTGAACACATCCCTTTTTTTCCCGGGTTAGTTTTCGGAGAGCAGCCGTCAGAACCGTTCAAGGACGAAGCCGTTGAATCAGCAGTGCATGAACCTTCTTCAGACAGAAACTGGTGGTCTGCAGGTCAGGAAATCACCATGATTGGCTGGATATATGGCACTGCATCACAAAAGACGCTAGATGCTAAAGATTCAGTCGCATTTTCCGTGGTTTTGAACCGGCATAATCGCACAACAGATTCTGTGAGAACAGTGACAAAACAGGTAAAGAGTTTGCAAAAAAAATAAAAAAATAAATAAATAAATAAAAATAAATAAAAATAAAGAGAAGACATGCCAGATATGATAACAGATTCCGGTCTTTGTCTCTGATCCAGTTATTTAAAAGTGATAAGTATCCCTTTAAACTAACATAGCCTCAGTTCTGCACATTGGCTTTAACGCCGAAAATGAGACAACACACAGAATGGTCTTTTTAATAACTGAAAATAAATTGCTACCACGGTATCCACCTTATCTACGAACTGAGTGGGATTTTATTTGATGTGGCTCATTGAAACCATATGAAAGGTCAGCATCTGAGAGTTAGATTTTATTGTAAAATATTCTTTCAGAAAAAAAAATCCCAGTGTTATTGAACTGTTGCAGGACTTAAAAAAAAAAAAAAAAAAAAAAAAAAACATAGCAGACACTGATAACATAATGCGCAAAACTGGGTCAATGTATTTGTGGAATTGGAAAGGACAAGGTTAGTTTTATAATGTTTACCTGTGCAGTTGCTGTACAGAGAGGTTTTATATATCACTGCAGAAATGTTACAGCTCATACAAAGTGAGCCCAAGGAAAAAAAAAAATTTGGTGGTGTTGTGATGACAATCTAGTTGCCTCTTGCATGTAAATTTGATCATCTTACTTTTGAAGGACTGGCCATTTCTAAAGGTGCCCATGACAGTAAACTGGTGTAGCCACACTGGGCCAACAATATGAGTCGTCTGTGAAATTGTATTTGTGAAAGGCATCTCTTGGATTCTATGTTTGGTTCCAAACTATTTTATTTTGTCACTATTTTATATAAATTACAGACCTGGGCCATAACGTTTGTTTCATAAGTTTGATATACACTTTTCTCCAAGTCATGATGGAATGGTAAAGATCTTGACGAGGCTTTTCGGAGTGAGGTTTAATTTTAGTTTTGCCTATTTTCAAGTGAAGTCATTCTCCTGCTGCTACATTTGAGTACCTTTATCTAACCAACGTTTGCCTCAGCATCCTACAGTATGACGCACAAATGAGTCTTAGGATACTGTGCATAAGACTGAAAATCAGCCAACATTATCGACAAGTTCATAATCAGCCTTTCTGCTGGGTCCTCAGTTAGTGATACAGGCCTCCCCATGCAGTCCATGAATTTTAATGTTCCTGAACAACCTCGTATGAATGCTATGAAACAGATGGGTTGAGAAAAATTAAGCCCCGATACATTATATCACAGTGTTGTTTCAACATGACTAAATCCTCTGTCTACAACAAATGGTTGTCTCATCTTCAAAAGTTCTTGTTTTTCTCAGAAGAATTCAGCGTTTTATGCTATTTTGTTCCTCTGAATATGTCCCAAAACCCCCATCACAAAGTCGACTCTGCCGAAGCTGCGACTGTGGACATTTGTGCTGTGTTGTAGTGCACATACATCTCAAGCAGTTACTTTGTTGCTTTTCTCCTCACTCTGGGTATTCTTCACCCCCTCCTGAATTGGGAATGCACCCTGTCTTCCTGAGCAAGCATCAAAATAAAATGTGAAGTCTTTATGCCACAGTGATGGCACTGTGCGCTGCAGGCCTTGGGCATATTCTGCATGCCAGTGATAAAAAATCCAGACACAATACAACAGTAGAGCTTACCACGTAGTGAAGGTAGGGAGTGGAGGCTACAGAACAGTTCCTCTTACACACCTATCAGGGCTGAATTATTCTGAGTAACAACATTCACCTCCCCTTATTTTCTGAGGTCAGCATTAAACCTCGATCATAGGTGGAGGAACTCCTCCACTGTACTGTATGTGACTATTACAGCCAAATGGACCTGGCTGTTAAGAAAAGACTCAACACATCAGGCTCCCTAATTTCCTTCAAGATGTGAGGATTTTTTTTTTTTTTTTTTATCTCCTGATCTGTCCTCAGCAACACTCAGGATGTGCAGTTTGTGCCCCTCCCCAAATTACTAACTCTAATAAAATAATAACTCCAGGTTTTTTGTAAAATAACTTTTTCATCACTTGAAAAAAATGTAAGCATTTTATTATTCTGCTTTGCACCAAGCAGTTACTTGCAGAGCGGAAAATGATAACAAATAAGGAAGCCCATAAAAGGAAATCTTGCCTCAAGAGATAAAGAAATCCATTCTAAATGTAAATAATTGTTAATCAGGTGGTCACAGCTATGTGAGTGGTGTCAGTCCAAATGATTTTCAGTTGCATTTGAAGCTAATGATCAGGTGAATTCCCACCATGCTGTGTAATCCAGAGGCAGTCTGGCTTTAAGACATGTGATACAGTCTTTACACTCAGCCAGGCTGTAGAGGAACATTCGTTACTTAGTGCTCGCTGAGGGGGACACAGCTAGAGCGGATGCTCAGAGGCTGCCTCTCTCTGGAAGGATGCGGACGGTGAAAGAAGAGATTCCACTACAGTTGATTAAGGAGCACTCCGCATGTGCCTGTAAATGCAAAGGGGCAAATGAATTCTGTGTCAGTGGCAGCAGCTCCTCAAGGAACAGCGGTGATATTTCAAAGGTGGAATTGAAAGAGCTGTAAATCTATTTCCTGACTCCAGCTTGACTGTCATTTCTGAATCACTGGACTGTTGCTATCAAAGTGTGGAGCAGGGAGGGAGAGTCAGCGGAGTTCCCTCCTCAAGCCAAATTCACAGAGTTGTTGGAGGGGATCAACATGAGCAGCATCATGGGTGGATTTAAGTCGTTCTTTTGAGATATTTATATACTCTTGCTTGGGTTGCTCAGGTAAGACTTTTTCTGATTTCTGATTTCAGTAGACCTCATTCATATTTTTGTTAGCTGATTTAGATTTTTGCATTTAATTAGCATTTTAACAGAAAATGAACTATGGGATCTCTGCATTTTAAAATGCAGTTCACATGAGCGCACAATGATACCACATTGTCTCAGTTAAAGTGGGATTACCATTTATGGATTATCTGATTTCTTATCCATACTATGCTGAATATGGTGAGAATTATGATCTCAGTTCAGCTTTCCTTGAGCTATTTAGTTATCTATTTCTGTTGCCACTTTAGATGCACAGGAGCACAATAGACATGTGAAGGGAATCAAAAGTATTTTGCACTCTAAACATCATCAGTAAGGCAAGGAGTGTCTGAGAGCATCTGCCTCATTTATACCTGCACATGGGCGTTGATGGCACTAATTGTTATGAAGTGCACATTTTTTTCACATCAGAAGAGACTGACAAAAGTTTATCGCTGTTGGAGAGTTGAAGTAATGACATATTTAAATCCTTAAACAAATCACAGTGAAATGCATCGTAAAGAATCATAGAAGACTATGAAATGAATGAATATAGTTAAATATATAAATAATCTATATCAGTTATCAGTAGCGCTACCTCTCTGCAGCCTAAGTTGTTTGTTGTTGTGATTAAGTGGACATGGAAAGCTTCAAATATCTGTGGTCTCAGACAAATATTTGTGTTGTATTATTTCCTTCACTGAATGCCTTCACAGCCAACCCTGTGCTATAACCAGGAGCCTGCCTCGCTGTTGCTCTATTTTTTTTTTTCTTATCTAAACAGCATGGTGAAAGATTACAAGGCTTTTGATTCCTATTACTGCTGTGTCACTGTCACATTATTCCGATAGTGACAGACACAGAAAAGCCTTGGCAGCCAGCTGCTACTGAAATCTTATCTTTCTTAAGTTTGATTTTTGGTTTTAAGGCAGAAGCACAAGCTCGGGAGTTGAAGGGAATCGGGCTGTCAGGGGAAATCTCTGCTGCATGGAAAAAACTCCCCAGGGATCACTCCACATTTGCTGCGTTGTAGCTCAGGGACAAGACAGGGCAAACTAGGAAGACGAGAAGCAAGGAGCTCATACTTATATAATCATGCTAATGATAAATTCTGATGACTAAAAAGTCCCACTGAGGGGTGTTAAGGCCAATTATAGACTGATGTTCTGGTGCAAAATGTTCCTGTTTATTTATTTGAATGTATTTATTTTGTATTTTTGTTTCTGGGAGAGGATGGGTGCATGTATGTGTGTGTGTGAGAGAGAGAGAGAGAGAGAGAAAGAGAGAGACAGAGACAATGTGTGTGTGTATGTGTGTGTATGTGTGTGTTTGTGTGTGTGTGTGTGTGTGTGTGTGTGTGTGTGTGTGTGAATGCGTGTGTGTGTGTGTGTGTGTGTGTGTGTGTGTGTGTGTGTGTGTGTGTGTGTGTGTGTGTGTGTGTGTGTGCGTGTGTGTGTGTCGGGGGTGGGGTCATAGGTTGAGAACATGATGTAGTTTATTTTGACTCCACCTCTCCTGGCCCTTAGCAGATGTGTCCTGTCATGTCCTGGCTGCTCTGCCTGTGCCTCTGGGTCAGTGTGACTGCCATTCAGCTATGTCAGGCCACTTTCTATGACACCATCCAGCAGCATCATGGGACAAGGCCAGGACGAACCACCATTCACATGATTGGTGAGTCTTCTGGTGTTTCAGGTCTCTTCCATCTGGCTAAAGCAACTTATCAAGAGCCAGCACTGAAATAAGCCACAAATGCCATTTTCCCCTCCAAAAAATAATTGTCTCTTGAGTTTATTATCAAGCAGGGGAATGATTACAGTTGTTATTATTGATGTTGTGTTGGTGTTTTTCAGCATGTCGGCTTTGTTTGCAGAACTATTGAATTTGTTAGAAGCTTGCAGGGAATAACGTACAGTTTATCTTTTTTTTAAAGGGTGCTATATTCATAGCACCCTCAGGATTTGATGAAGTCATTAAAGTCATTAATATATTAGCAGCTAAGCTCGGATAACCAATTAGCTTGCGAGCACATCATACAGCACAATGCCTGTTTTTCCATTAAGATTCTGCCTCGATAACATGAGCAGGAATTGATAACATTGCAAGATCAAAGAGATACAGTGCCATCACACTTTCCCTCCTGAACTATTACAGCTGATATTCATGCTACAATACCTTCCCTCATTTTGATTTGTGTGATTCTGTTCCCTGTGAAATTGAACTGAAATAGAATCTGATCGAAAAATTGCACCAGAACTTTTATTTTCAGCCGGCACACATGAGTCATGGATATTGTAAATAATTACGGACTCAGGATTCGACAGAGGAGAGGGAAAGTGAATGCTGTCAGAACTTCAAAGGGAGGGGTAGCTGCACGAGTGTGCTGGTCCTTGGTGTCTCCTGTTTCCTATATGCACCGCTGCACCTCAAGTCTATCGGTGAGGGGTCTAGTCAAAGAACTACAATATTGTGTGTCAGAAGACTTCCTGTTCCAACACCTTCATTTCATTACTCGTGTCTGCACATGTGAACTGGAGGTGAACAAATGCTAAAAAAAAAAGAAGAAGAAGACAGACATGCGCAAATAGGATATTCTCTAGAAAGTGCTCTCATGTCAACAAAAGCAAAATGGGATTAATATTTCAGACATGCATTCAGTCACCCCATTGGTGGAAAAGAGTTTAAAGCATACAATTCGGATCTTTGTGCATCCTCTTCAGCTTAAAGTGTAAATGCCCTGTCATTCCATTTACCATAGTATGGCCTGCCCTCAGTCCAGGATAAATGAGATGCCAGTTTTATGAGAGGAGGATGGGATGCCTGTCTGGATTGATTCTGACACTGGGACATTTGTTCTGTGCTGTGTGTTGTGTGCCTGTTGGATTGGTCGGAGGATTGGGGTTGACAGGTCATGAATTGGTGGCAAGAAGGCCATTGGATGTAGACCACTGGGCCAATCATTAAAGCCAGTGAAATGCCACAAGTTCACGGTGACTGGTATTACCAGAGGAAATTGAGATTACACAGGGCCAGAGATCAGTTGTGCCCTTGCCAATAGAAACTTAGGTCGATGGATAGTGTTTATAAAGCCAAGTCAATCACACATAGTGACAAATACCTTTAAAGCAGAAAAATGGTGACCTGATATTAATATTCTATTACAAAAATTATTAGTTGTAAATAAAATAGCCTGTATCAACAATAATGTGTTGTTGATACAGGCTATGCTATTCCCTCTTCATGTAATGCTTCACAAAACACACCTTCTGAAATCATAATCCAAAACTTTTGAGCAAAAGCCAATATTGCTTATGCATAACATACTAGTAAGATATTTTTGATTGATATCTGGAAATAACATGGTTTACTCAAGTGCAATATAATTGGAAATTGTTTTTGCAAATTAACTCTTTATTTTCTGTTAAACATAAACTGTTGTATTAGTGGTTTTGTGTATATTTTCAATGTAAATGACAAGAACGTGCGTCCGAAAGTCCATTAGCTGGACGGCCCTTGAGTTGGTCTTTGTGTATGCTCAGTGATTCGGACAAGGCGGCCTGCATTCCACCCTACAGCTGTACTTACAGATTGCTGCCTGCCACTCTCTCAGATATGCTTAGGGCTGTTCTCTGCTTTTCTGGTACAGCCAGTGTTGCTCTCTGCGGTATGATTCATAAGGTGCTGTATTTATTTGGTGCAAAGAGCGTGAACGGTGCACAAAAGAGAACAGATTGTGTGTGTCGTGTATCCATAAAGTGCTGGGTAGCGTTTTTTGTTTTTTAGGGTCATGCATTTGCCCACTCTCAAACATATGCACAAAAGAAATATTGTCCTTGTTTGTTTAACAAAAAAAAAAAAAAACATTTTCATTGGATTTTAACAAGAGAATATCATTTGCCTCGACCTTGCCAATTCTCAAAAACAAGCTTTGCGAGTGTCGCATGTGAAACACACTTCACAAATTGCACCTTTGATTTACTGACCCAGACAACAGAGGAATCATATATCAAATACTATATGGTACATGGTATGTGACAGAGGCTGTAATATGGGCATCATTGGAATCGAGAGGTGTTTTGAATATGGAAAAAAATTGCCTGGCTGCAGTCTATTTCCAGTAGAAGACATTGTGCATTTGGTGACGCTTTGCATCATGTGGATGTGTTAGCAGGCAGTGAGAGAAAGAGTAGATATAGTGACAGCCTGAGGTGGACTCACTCTCTCTTGAACTTACTCCCACCTACAGTTGGCCTGGCAAGGTCAAACTATTCATGACTGAAAGGTCACAAATTGCTAACACAATGCAGACAGCTGTCTTTCCTCTTCACTGCTGTAAATGTGTAGGTACAGCTGAATGTGCATTAAGAAATATTACAAATATGATATATGTGTATATCATATATGACTCGGAGAGATGGGCTGGGAGTGACAGCTAACTATCCACTCTGTGGTCTATTTCTATTCTATTTTTACACATAAATTCTTCACTCTGTCTTATTTTTCATTCTGCTGCTCTCCTCTTTCCTCACGTTGGGACCTGCTAAGGTAGTCTCATATTCTACCCAGTTATCCTCCCTTCTCACCATTCTCAGTGACTCTCGGAGATGGACCTTTAAAACATAGATCTTATTTCAGCATTGGGCAATGGTAGCATAAAGTTTTCTTGTAGTATATGGCGTGCCTAGTTTCATTTATTTTCAGGGTGAAAATCCCATTTCAATCCCACGTGTATTGCTTTCATGAGCCGGAGTGAGGAGTAGAGGATCAGGAATTTTCTCTGTGGTCTTGAACAAAGGAAACCACTTGCTGGTAGCTCACAATGAAACAAACATGAAAAATGGATTTTCGGCTGTCACAAACAAAGGTTGTATTCCTGCATGCACGGTTTTAGACACTGACAGTTTAATAGCCTTATATAATGCATCCTGGAGGCACATTATTTTGACATACATCTCCCTCCGCCCCTCCCCTAGTCCTCCTCTCAACCATGCTCTCACTAGTCTCATCCCTGCTCCGCTGCAGTGCCAATGGGAAGTGGCATGCAGCCTCAGCCTCAGGCACCTCCACATCTGGAGCTCGCCAAACCCACTTTGTCCTGATGTTGCTACACATGCCACAGTGACCCCTAAGGAGCAACACCGGCTCTGGAAGACTACTGACTATTCTTTTAAACACAAAGCATCCCTGTGTCTAGCCTGCAAGGTGGATTTCCTCTGTTGTTATGCCTTTATCACAAGGAAGGGAAACGCTTGCTCAACTATTGTATCACATATTTTGCTTATAATAAACTATTTGTTACATTTTCTCAGCTAGCCTTAACAGTTTTTTTTTTTTTTTTTTTTTTTTTTTTAAACAAATGAAACTATGGACAAGCAGAGCCCCTATTATTACTGTATGCTCAGAGCTCCAAATAGGTTTTACAGATCTCGTAGTGTTTCCCATTTATTTCCTCTTACAGGGTATGAATTATTCATAAAGAGAGAGCTCTTCTCGGCTTGTGGATATTTGTTTAAACAGCGTGTTTAATTGAAGTTGTTCAACCAGTTCTGAGCAGGGGCTATGGTTTGTGGTCACAACGCTTCTATGCAAAATGAATTTCTGTGGCCCACAGCTTAATTAATTAGCCAGCTTTCCCTCTCTCATGAGTGTGCCAGCTGTTTCTTGCCTTAGCCACTCATCAGAATCTCTGTGCATTAATAAGCATGTTAGGCCACCGCCACCATGTACTGTTGCCTTTAGCCAAGTGATTCTCTAAGAAATCATCAACATGGCCACACATAAAGGAGGCCATTTTGCACTTAGGAGACATGGGCTCCGCTCTAAAATAAATGCTGAGACTAGTGCAAAGATTCTGCCTCTTTATATAGCTTCAGTGTTTTTCATACATTAGTCAGCAGGAATTTGCCAAGGTTAGTTGACTCTGGATCTTTGACTGCTGATAAAGGACCTCTATTTACTTTAATCAGAAATGGTTCAAATGAAGGCTCTGCTGTCATTATAGCTATTGGTCTATCCCTGGTGAAAATGAAACCTACACAATTGCCTTATGGTACTTCAAAATAAAAATTCAAACCAGATCAATACACCGCCAACATTATAGGCAGTGCTCTGCTGAGTTAAAATGCCAGCTGAACCTTGTGAACCATCTGTAGTATTTAAATGCTCAAAAATTTAGGTGCTCAACCACGTTTATGGATGACATACATTTTTTATATCAGTTAATTCCTAATGACAAGGTTAGCCGTAATTAGCATTAAACTTTCATTGTGTGTCTGAGCGAGACAAGGAGAAAGGAGCTGAGCAGCTTACAGTCAGACTCTTTTATCCAAAGCACTTTACAGCACCATAAGTGCATACTGTACACGCCATGGGTCACTGTATTAAACTATGGTAACTGCTGGCTCTATCTGCTGAGTCCTACAGTCCGAAAACAGTGATAGCACTTAAAATTTCAGTGAATTAATACAAGTCTAAGCACACACACACACACACACACACACACACACACACACACTAGAAAATCAAAAACATCTCCACATGACGGATCAGGTTTCAGAAAACGGATTGCAAACCTCAGTTCAGTCAAGAGTAATTGTTGTGTTAAAATATAATGGTTGCAGAGGCCTGTGTAAGTTACACAGTGTGACCATTGTTCTTGATTAATTAAACATTCATTTCCCCCATGAAACAAAATCTCAATTAATAATAGCTTGTGTCCACACTGTTTGTAAATATTGTATCATTGAATGCAGAAGGCCAAAACTCTCTGATGAATTCCCAAAATGAAAATAGCAGGCTGTCTTGTCTCATGTGTAATGCAGATTGTTCCAGCTAACATTTGCAAATTCGCTCCCTGCCAAGAGAAAGAGCTACCCGGCCATCTAGCTCGCCAACTAGACCACAGGGGAGGGGTGCAGATGCTCATCCACACAACCGAACCAAAAAAAAAAAAAAAAAAAAGAAAAGAAAAAAGAAAAAAAAAAAGAAAAAAAAAAAAACCATAGTAGCAAGGTAACTTTTCGTGTCACAAGGTGTCCATTGCTTCTCTGATTGGCTCGTGGGATGAAGGTGTCATTTTGGGATTTTGTGACCCCAACTGCAAGAGGTATTATTCACTGAAGTGTGTGTCTAAACTGGGCCAGTAGATGACTAACACCCGACAAATGGAGACTGATATTCCCCACCAACCCCAAACTTCATCAGTGCAGGGAACAATAAAATGACTTGTACTAATTCATCCTCTGTATTTATAATGGCGAAAATGGGACCTCATTTCCTCATTTTCGATTTTCTGAATGAAAGGAATATTTCTTCCTCCAGAATGGGAATTATGCTTGAAAGATAATTTTATATGGCATTGCCTTTGTGGTTTCACTGGCCTATTTTAAATACTTGGCAGGATTATGAAATTCATTATCATTACTTAGACCTCATTAAATTGAAAAGAAGCATCTCAACTTCCTAATTGGTTCCAAGGGGGAGGGCACTATGAGAAATAAGCAAGGTAATTAATAATGGGTTTATCAGGCTCTATTGCAAATTTTAGTTGTTTTTTTTGCCTCTAATATCTCCTTGGTGTACCATCAGACTTCTTGCATATTTAAACTACAGATCCAATTACCTTACCTAAAGACATTGGAATATGCATGTGTGCAAAAGAGTGTAACTGGAAGAATATATTTTGCCAACTCTAAGCCATATATGGCTGTCGCAGTAGTACTGACTGAGTTATTTCAGGTCATGGATCATATGCTGAAATGTTCAATTACAGTAAAACACAGTGCATTCCTCATACTTCCTCACAGGCCACGATAATGACCTGATACTGTCTCCTGTCATTCAACGGTTTAACAAGAGTAAACAGTAGAAGAGTGTGTCCAGATTGTGCCAATTTCCAAAACACTTTGCACTGTAGGTCCTGGACATATCTTGCTATACCAACATCTGTAGCATATGTAAGCACAGTTCTATGATTAAGATGCAATCTAAATCATAATTAACCATCTGACACAATGTGCACACACCACTCCCGTGTCATACTGAATTAGTAAAGTACCGTTTCCTTCAGCTCCAATTTCTGGCATTGTCAGCTTGTAAGTCTTACATAATCATTGCTTCCAACCCATGAGAGTACATGTCATACTGAATGAAAGGTCATTTAGACATTGTATTATGCATTGTTACACAGTTGGCATGTTGCAGGCACATTAGTATCCTGCATGGACTGTCTGGCCCAGCCCTGAGAGGGCCTGCAGCCACATCAGAGCCGAGCAGCTGTTCTCTGATGGCTCTCTGACTGGGGTCTATCTCTGTTTCCCTTTCTTCACGCTGAATGTAACTCTTTCATCAGGGCAGACAATCTACAAATATGAAATACCAGCTCTGGACATTTGTCAGTTAGGGAAAGGGCTAGATAGAAGGACAGGCACAGCTTGACATTTAAGAGTGAATGACGAGGCATTGAAAAAAGACATCATTTTACATTGTAATTTTTCTGTTTGCTCTGAAAAACTGGGCGCTAGACAGTGTATGCCACACTGAGATGGTATAGATAGGATGTTTTTTTTTTCTTTGTTTTATGGACATGAAAGCTGTTATGTGATTGCTGTTGTACAGTGCTATGCTGTCACGCTCAACAAGCCACATATCTCCTCCATAAAAAGCAAATAACCATGGGCGTTTTTTCATATACGGGTCTTACTCCTCGAGAGTCAGAATATTATTTCATGCCCTTGATCAGTAGCAGTCTTACAGTGTCCTGGGCCTGTGCTGTGTGTGACAACAGAGCAGACAGGCTTTGAGGCTCACATGCAAATGGCAAACCCATTCCCCCTCTCTCCCTCTGCCTCCTCTGTTCCATGCAGTTTTCATGCATCTTAAAACAACACCAGCCCAGTTCTTGGAGTAGTCATTTTGCATTTCAGTAAAGTATCACACATCTTGAGTGGCCCCTCTGCACAGCGCCAATTTTATTGCCTCCCTGTGTTACACACTCTGTCAAAACCACCACCCATATTTCATGGAACTCCATATTTTAATTTGTCTTGGCCAGTGCTTCTTCAAAGTAGCACTTGATGTTTTTCCTTGGTAGTCCTGCTATGCTGATGCTTTTTTCTGGCGCAAGATGAATGCACACACATGTTAGCAAAATCTGTAGTAAAAAACAAAAATGTGTAGTATATATTTATTGAGGAAAGTCTGTATTTGAATTATAGGTACCTTTCATATTCAAAACTGTTAATTCTCCAACTTTGCATTGTAAAGTCTCAAAACTCTCAACATTTTTTTAATACAGTTTACACTTTTTTGTTGCCAAATAACAGTTTTTTGGTACTCAGTAGTTTTGTTTTTTCGTTTTTCTGCTGGAAAACAAATTTGTCATGAAAAGCGTACAATTTATCCAGCAATATTTGCTTCCGTGTCACTCACTTTCCCCCAGCATTTAAATCTAGAATAACAACAGAGCTACAGGGACTTCAGATGTTTTAACAGAAGGAAACAGGGAGAAAAAAAACGGTCACTCAATTTGACACCATGCAGTCACATATTTTGTGCCTCTCACTGTCTTCCATCTGCATTAATTTGACATTCTCTAATCTGGTGGCCCCATTACCCGTCAGTGACAGAACTGCTGTAGCCTGCTGGCTTGAACGTCTGCAGAGAGTATGAACAGAGAAACTGGAGCCTATTATGGGTCACCTTGGATGCATTTCCCATTTAAAGGTGACAGGCGTGCTGCTCTGAAACATGGGCTGCTGTGGTTTGGAGATCAGGACCTGCTGTTTCTTCTAAATGAATTGTTACGGCACCAGAGACGGGAGAGGGACCCTTTAGGGTACAAAATAATCAACTCTGTGTAATGTTGACTCTGAGCAGATATGGAGTTATTTAAATGTCATGCAGTTATCTAGATACATAGTCATGCGGCACTTTAGCGTGTGTCTCTGTGCATGTGTGTGTGGGTGTGTGAGGACACACATCCAGTAAGGGGTGTACACACAGTGCCACTGGCTGCCAATCATGTCGATCCAAAGCCCCGGGAGAGAGACAGGTTACCTGCTAAATTGAGTCCCTTAGGCTTTCCATTAGGATGGTATATGGAGTGCAACCGTGACTACTCTCAATGCTATCAATTCAGTATATGCCAACATTCGGAGAAAAAGCCACATATTCCACTTTGATAATTAAATTGTACCAAACAGTGGATGGTTTTCACAGTCTCCGTAGGGGTATATTTATAGATGTATACAGTAGCATTTTTGCATGCAAGGTCTACACACCTACTATACCAAATGAGTGGAGCAGATGGCAGACGAGTGTTGCCATTCAAGCAGTATACTTCCTATCAGCCCCTCCAGAGACAACCTCACAGTCTGTGCTCATTACAGTAGACAGCGAGTCATTGCATACTTATTGCATCGTGACATTTCTATTGAGACAGACTGACCATTTTCCTCTGTGCAATAGCTGTTTCATCACTTGCGAAGAGCCGTTTATTGGTCCCATATGAACCCAGCTCAAATTCATTAAGCAGGCCGAACCCCAGATCCACCAAGTTTTGAATCTGTTTTCTGCGTCTATGTCATCTGTGATGTGGCAGTATTTGGCTTCATCCAAGCTCGCTGTCCATAACTCGCCGGATTTTGATGCCATGTTGTTTTGCTTCCAGTGTGAATCACTGCACAGGAGATGGTCGACTCATCAGTATTCACTCTGCAGCCAGAAACTGAGACACTGGTGATGCCAGGTGTTGTAATTTGTATAGATAATGGTATTACAATTGAGAGCTCTGAGAAATTCAACTCTCTAAACTTGGCAAAGTAGATCTTTTTGTGAGAAGTTGTAACTTACTTCCTGTCGCTGTTAAATTTACTCTGTTAAATTTCCAAGATAACATCTTGACTTGCAGAAATATAACAAACTGCAAGTCACTTCATAACAGGCAAAGTTCATGATAATTATAATCATAATGTCCGAACAATTTGGCTTTTTCAAACCCGAAAATGAGTTGTGACCTGTTGGGTGCAGCTTGGAGGTGCTCACCTCCCTATCTGACAGGCTTTGCAGCTCAGAGTCATGAGGGAGCAGCAGCACGGAGCGTGGCAACAAAAACAGGGCAGTTCCAGTTGAGACCCTCCGCTTCTGTCTCACCTCTGACCCCTTGGAATGACAATCTCAGTGTGACCCTTGTTCCCTGTCAATCAAAATGTTGCTGGAGGGACAACACACACTCAAACAAATACACCCATGCGCACACCCGTAAAGACACACCATAGGATATTACACATACTCTATCTCTCTCTATCTCTCATTCATTCGCCTTCTCTCTCTCACACTCTAAAACTACACACACACACACACACACACACACACACACACACACACACACGCAAACAAGCACACACACACACACACACACACACACACACACACACTTGCTGAAACTGTTTGTCATTCGGGAGCCTGACTTTGTTCACAGTCATTGATAATGGAGGGAAATGGAATTAGAGAAAACAATTATACCCTTGCATGGATACAGCCTTCACCTGATGAGAGTATTCATCGAGAGCCATGTTATTCTCCATCTTGCTCTGAAATATTTATAATGCAAAGATGGGGTTTTGGAGCATGCAGCGTGTTGTACTCGCAGGCTGAAACCATGGGTGAACTTGAAGAGCGCTCTTCAGTATTGCATTACTTTTGTTTAAAGATACCCAGTACACCTGCCAGCTGGAAATACCAAGCTGATTTGCATTTTTATTTGATTTTAATGTATTCTTCAGAGGTGATGATTTCCAAATATAGAGTATCCCGATTCGTTGTTCTGTTTGCTTGCAACAAGCAATGAGAGTTAATTCTGTTGAGTAGTGTGTTTTTAATAGATCAAAGAGGAAATCTGGGGCTGTCTTATGCAATTAAGGAGATGCATTAAGAAGAACAAACCCCTGTGGGCTGTTGTTTTCAAATGATGCCCCACTGCTTCCACTGGTACATCATGATTAACGTTGCGCAGACATGCCCTTTTGTTGAGTGCATCAGACAGCAGGCAACATTCTCCTAGACTGGCTACAGGATCTGGATATTTTCAGTTAAACCAAAGGCTGTTGATGTTTTCTGAAATGCAACGCCAGGAGTCATGATAACCCCAAGAAACTTAACAGATTTGGCAAGAAACAGGGGGGAAAAACGAGGATTTCATAATTCTTCCTCCCCTTGAATTAAACTAAGGCAATTAATTTTGTGTCTAACAATTTAAAAATACCTTCACCGATTAACACCTTGAGCCATCTGCAACTTGGCACCGGTGCTGTTTCTTCACAGCACTTATTTACCTAAGCCCGAGCACAGTTTGAAGCAGGTACACATCAACCGGAAAGAATCTCACACCGAATTACGTGCAATTAAGTCAGGCACCTCGCAGCTTCTGTATTCCGCGGGAATGTCGAGTTGGATGTAGTATGAAAAAGCATATGCTCAAGCACAGGCAAAACCCTCCCTGTGATTACTTTTGCTAATGAAATGTGGTAGAAATGAGAGAGGAGAGTGTGAGAGCAAGCCCAAGTGATGATACGTCTATCCAGGGGGTCAAGAGGGGCTATGTTGGCTAATCCCCTCAGGAGCTCACATGATGGCTCAATTATATCTTGAAACTGACACCGAACTCTCTCACTCTCTCTCTCTTTGGAATTTAAGCTACTTTAGTGCTTAGCTTGGCTTTGGTTTGGCTGAGAAAATGTGGGTGCAGACATTCATGAATCCAAAATTCAGTCTCCCTGAAGAAAAAATCCTACACAAGGCAGTTTCCACAAGAAATTCACATTCATTATATAGTTTATTAGCAAATCTGAAAACCGCTTCCCTTACATTACATACCTCTTTACACTGTCATGTCAAATGACACTCTAGCTTCTGGCATTCAAACATAAATAGCGGCTTGTCAGTTGCAATGGTTACAGTTTACACGGAAAAAACCCCTCATTTGACGCGAAAAGCATGAACTGAGCAAGAAACTGATATGATTAGCTGACAAATCAGCTGTTTGCTGCTTTCTGTTTACATGCATGGTATTTTTACTGTTACAAAAAGCTGTGGTTAAGGTCAGAGCAGCAAACAAAAGGCACTTTCCAAAACCCTCTCAGCCTCTGGTGCTCTGGTGTACAGCCCTTTACTTATCTTCAAGAAGAAAGTGAAAATACTCCCGCATACACAGAAATAGACTCAAGTTAGGGCACCAACGTGTAGACAAATAAAGATGCAGCCTTTATTTCTCTCTCTCTCTGTGTGTGTGTGTGTGTGTGTGTGTGTGTGGAGTATTTTCACTTTATTCTTGATGATCAGAACTTAAAGGTCTCATGAACCAAAACACTAAAATGTAACAAACCACTATATACAAAAATAGCTACTGTAAATGGCATGTTTCACAAATCCATAGCCCACTGTCAAACAATATGCCCGTGCACATTTCTTTCAAAGTTGGATTGATACTGGGATACTCTCCATCCCTCTCTCTCCCTCTCTCTCGCTCTTCCTCTTTACTTTTCACCGATCAACTCTGGAAACAACCTCCTTGACCTTGTCTCATGCTGATGGGTGTAATTGTCAGATGGTCCTTTGCTGTTTGCATCTGCTGTGTGAAGAGTCTGAACACAGTGGGTGGGAGAGGCCAGTGGCTGAGGCGGGGTGAGACGGGTTAAGGGTCCGTTTGGTCCAGTCCTCTCATGCTTTAGGGTGCAGTTAGTGGTTTGGTGATAATTGCGTACTGCAGCCAGAATTCATATTCATGATAACCCTTCAAGCAGGCTTCTCCTCCTGCTAATAGATGTCTTTTTTTTCCCTGCCTGTTCTCTCACGTCTCTCTGTCATGACTGTACATTCAACAACCCTCAGGGGCCTCACTTCCTGAAAGTGTTTAGAGCAGAGGACCAGTTATTCTTGTTTTGTGCAAAAGTGGGCTATTTGCAGCTATTCTACCTTTAACTACCTGCATTTACTAACATGAAAAGAATCCAGTTGTACTTGAGAAATGTGTCTTAATTCACCAATGTACATATACCATGCTCTGTGAATGTACATGTCTCAACTCTTTTTAGTCAAACCTGAGATACTGACTTAATGTAGTTTGCTGTCTTTTTTTCTTATCAGAGGGGGGAACATGTGAAGTAATTGCTGCTCACAGATGCTGTAATAAGAATCGTATTGAGGAGCGCTCACAGACAGTCAAGTGTTCTTGTCTGCCGGGCAAGGTGGCAGGAACCACCAGAAACAGGCCTTCATGCGTTGACGGTGAGTGTGATATTTGGTGAGCCAGACATGAGAGAGAAATACATTTTATCAAACAATACAATCAAAAAGAAGCACGAGGAACTGCGCTTGTTTGCACTGCGTCGACATTTCCATGCATCAAGAAAAAGAGCTGTTTAGATTCTTATACTTCAACAAAACAAGCACTGAATATATCAAATTAAACCTTGCTGGGAATTACGCAGACAAAATTTGCTATTTTTGTAAGGTATGGAAATCAGTTCAAATAAAAGCCTATGCAAAGTCATTCAAGCAATGCCATGTCCCAGATAAGACTACCTGGGATAATGTCACATCCAAAGTCTGCTCCTGACAGACAGCAGAAGATATCTGCGAGCGTAAGATGGTGTTAGTATGCACCCAACAGCAGACAGTCAGGACAATTGCTGCAATGTAGCACACCTCAGGGAAGAGTAATAAATAAGAAATAACAATGAATAGCATGTACGGTAGGCAAGGAGGCACAAAGAGGTAACTGATTACACAGATCCTTTTGGATATTTCATGATGGTTTTAAGCAGACGTTTTGATGAATGTGTGCTGCCAGAGTTCCTGTAATCTTGTAAGGCAGTGCTCAGGTCTAACACGACTAAAATGCCTATTGAGCTTTAGGGAAACCTCTCACCTACATGGTTTTTAGCTTAAATCCCTTTGCAAATATTGCCTCAATCGCGGAGCGGAGTGAGGGAATTGGAGGTCTTTCTATGTCAGCTCTGACAGATTCTATTCGTCTGTCACACATTACAACCCATTTACTGTCTACTTACCCTGTATTTAAGGCAATTTTCTCTCCTGATGGCAGAAATATGGCCTGCATTAAAGTCAAGTCACAGCCACACCCACCAGCCCACTCACTCATTGAAATGTCTGTTCGCACTCTTTATGCGTGCATGTATAACCATATCATAGTTTTAATAAGCCTAATGCATGTAAACGTATTCTTTAAAAAAAAAAAAAATGTTTTGAAGCAGGCACCACACGTGCAGGCAAAATACACACTGAAAACATTCTGATAATTAAGAAACACCTCATTTCTAATGGATATCTGTCCCAAAGCTGCCGGGCTCTGCAATCTGATTTTTGCTCTCAGTCGGGGTGAAAGGTATCGGGATCACTGTTTCTCTTGTCTTTGTTGCCTCTAGCGTCCATAGTAATTGGGAAGTGGTGGTGTGAGATGGAGCCTTGCCTGGAGGGAGAGGAATGCAAGACGCTCCCTGACAACTCAGGCTGGATGTGCTATGCCGGGAACAAGATCAAAACCACTAGGGTAAGATAACCTCCCTTGACCACAGGAAACAAGACCTCATTGCAGAACGGTGGGATAGAAATGCATAGACCTGCGAAGCTCACTAACAAACAGTGTAGTAATTTGGAGTGAATGTCACAGAGAACTGACTTGTTAATGACGTGTTGTAACCCTTCATTTCTCTCTCTTCTTTTTTCCCCCCCACATCAGAACACTCAGCCATACACAACATCGACATATTAACACTTTGAGGACAAGAAGCAAGGGAACAACTCTGGCGTAAGGGTTAACTCGCAGGTCAGCCTCCTCACTCACGCCCGTACACCTCCATGCTGATTACACTCTCTCAGATCTCTTAATTACTAAGATGGGTAATGTGCAAAATACTGTTTAATATTGAACAGCTGTTATTAATGCATGTAGCTGTGTAATTTTCATCCCCTCCAAGCATTTCCCTCATTTCTTATTTCTCATTTCAGCACAGTCACAGGACCAATTCTAACAAAGACATTCGACTTACGTTGCTTTCAGAAGTGTGAATACTTCTCAGATTAAAGTGTGAAAAGATGTAGAATACATGAAGTACATCCTGCTCAAGGCTATTGAAAATACCGACGCTCCGAGCTGCCTGTGGGGAACATCATCATAACCTTGTGATGGATATATTTTCATCTCTCTCTTTTTTTTTTCTTTTTTTTTTTTTTTTTACTTTGAGGTGGAACATGAATGTCAGTGCATTTGGATTAATATCTAGAGAGCATCTGACGTCCCTCCTCAGACATCAATAGACATATATCTACCACGAAGTATGGAACTGGAGTGAAATACATTAAAGGATTGGGTTGAACAAGTACAGTTGACAGCCCTCAGGTTTTTTTTTTCAATATTGTACATAAATTGTTTGTCCTTTCATGTGTACAAGAACTTTTGTTTATGATGGTGGTGAAATATGACCATTCAAGTCCCTGAATGCAGTATTGATCTTCCCTGTTCTCATCCACATAACCCAACACAGCCAAAGGTTGATTAGTGCAAGGATCTACTGTACACTAGGTAGAAGAAGTAGATGTACTCCACGAGGATGCGTTCTGACTGTTGAACGGAGAAATTTTACAACTTGTGTGTCTTGATACTGTACATTCTGCCATTTGTTTATATGGTATTTGTATTGCCTTTGCTCACCTCTTAAATGGCTTTACCAATTGAATTTTGGTAACGTGTCAGCTACCCTGAAAACAGTTGATTCACCAAAATGTGATACCAGTAGGTTGTTTTTAATCCTTGAAATGCCTTATTTGAGTCAAATCATTCAAACAATATTGTACATAAGAAGCATCCATTGATATGTGCTTAAATCATTAAAGTCATTGTTCCTCTTATTAAGTGTATCTTTTCCACTGCCCTCAGTTTCCATTTCTATGAATCTCAGTGTACCTCAATGGCAGATTAAATGTTGGCTTTAATAATAATGATCTCAAACGAAAAAAATGATCTTTGAATGTGGTGTTTGTGATTTCTCAGAGATGTTATACCTTAGATTTCACGTAAGATTAGACACTCTTCATCTTATTTCACTGTAAACCCAGTTGTAGTAGTGAAGATCAATAACTTGAGTCAATAGTAAGGAGCCCCAGGGTGGCATGTTTTGGTGTGTTGCTGTGTCCTGCGCCCTGGCAAGTGTTTGTTGTTTGATCTGCATTTTGGATCATGCAGCATAAAGACTGTTGCCAAATCACACTGCACAGTTCAGTGTCCATGGCAGTCCAATTACAGCAGCTTGTTCCACACAGCAGAGGCAGGACCATCAAATGATATGAATATCCATGCACTGTATTGGCCTTGCTTTAGTTGCTCCGGGCTGTTGCAATGTGAACATGCATTTGAAATAATGCTTCCTGTCTTACACGGGGCTTCTAAATGGCGGTAATGTGTGTAAGACGGCAGCAACAACAGCATCTCGTTTTCTGTCAGTCTTCAGAGTGGCTCTTTGGGCTGCTTCTGCAGGCTCCGATGTCTCACATCAGGCTGCAGAACAGTGAGAAATAAGACACAAGTGATGGTGATGTGCCCTGACTTCTTTTATGACGCACCAGGGACGTCATGGGAACTGAGGCTCCCACGGGTCTTCTAAAGACACATTTCATTCAAAACACTCAGACAGTCAAGTCATGCTTGATGCTCTACACTTGGAAGTCCCTGCCCTTTTCCCCTGTATTTCAAGGTGCAACTCATAAAGGAACAGAAAATGACGATAGGCAGTGTTGGGTGTGAAATATCTCCTATCAAGAAAATCCCCACACTCTGATCATTATCCGCCCGAGTGAAGATCAGTCCTTGAGTTGCCATTTTAGAAGCAGTTTATAAAACGTAATGCATAACTGGCGCGGACAGCCGACACTGCATCTGCACAGGAAACACAGAGTAGCACATAACAAAAAGTAAAAAACGCACATATTCGGTATGAACCAACCACACAACAAAGAAAAAAAGATTAATATGCGTTTGCCATTCTTTCCTACTGCATCAAGCAATCGCCATTACCAAGTCTAATCACATCCTCAAACCAAGAACTGTCTCCACTGCCCCTGCGGGATTCTGGGATTTCAAAGTCAAGGTAACGCAGCCCAAACTGGATTCTAATTAGAGCTGACATCAGGTGCCTCGCACTCCTCTCCCCCTCCTCCTCAGGCTTTCATCTAAATGATTCATGCAGAGAACACCAGGCCTTTCATGCCATTAGGACCTCACAAAGGAATAATAACTTGATCACACAAAGCAAACATAGACAGATTTACAATGACATCAGCACAGTGGCTGCTGCTCGGTTTATATCAAATTATGTCAGAGCAATATTGTGGCACTCAACTGATGTTTGCGTTTTTCCGACATATTTCTCACATATTCACACTGGCAAATTTGAGAGATTAAATTAAATTAGAGGGCTATAAATGGTTTGATAATGGAATCACAGCACACCATTAAGACAAAGCATGACAAAAGTTTCATTTCCAAGCCTGGTGATTGAATAAGGTGTGACCTGCTGAGAACCTGATATGATTGTTTGAGAATGAACATGACAAGTGTGTGTTCACCATATGTGCTGACTGGCTCACTGACCTTGCGGAGGTGCAGGAGTGTAAGTAATTTAGTGATGCTTGGATGCAACATTGTCACTCCGGATAATAGTTCAGTGCCATCAGGTAAATACCTAGAGACAAAAAAAATATATATATGCATGTAAACTGAATCCTTCACTGAAATTACAGAGGATACAGTAGACTAAATAATTGTTGAACAGAAAGAGATGAATACTTTTTTTTTAAGTGGGAAGAGGATTTTTACCTTTGTGAAGACGGCTTGCCTCGAATTAAAGATTAGCTTTTGCTGCCTGTTGTCCCACTATTGTGAGCAACACGGCGTCTGGTACACAATAACTACAGGTATGCAAAACAGGCTTGGCACAACAGTTTAGGTTTTTGCGAAGCTAAAGAACAGAGTTATCGTGAAATGAAAATGCTTTCAGTTCCAAGAGAAAGCACTTGGGCTTTATGTTTTTGTTTAATGATATATTGGATGCTGGAAGTTTAAGACAATTTTTCAAGCCAAGCTAAATAAAATAAAAAAATAAAAATAAAGGACTTTCACAAAAGCGGCAGACCAATTGTAAAAAAGAAAAAAAAATGTCTGAAAAACTGAAAGGACTTGTGCATTGAGATACATGAGATAAATAAAAAAAACGTTCTTAAATACCCAAATAATTTCCTCATAATAACGTATTCCATGACACCCATCCATGCCTCCTATTGGATAATAGTTTGTTCATTACTCAAGTGCCATAGTTATGCACTTCCAAACCAGACTTTTGTTTATTTTTTCGCAGCAGGCTATGACAAAATGTGAGTGTCATCTGTTGAAGTGAAGGACGCAAAATGAGCAGTGCCTGAGTCTTGTCCAATCCTTCTCCCTGGCTGCGGTGTCTTGCTGTAGGTTATTTTCTCCTCACCACTCTAGCCTCACCACTCGGCTTGACTTTAATGAAATCTGACAGTAAATCACAATTACCCATACAAGACACTTTAAAAATAGTTTAGGAAATTAGGCTGCCCTAATCTGAAGGTTGAGCACATGGCCTGTGCTGAACAGCATTTTGTCAGGGCACATAGACGAAAAGTCCAAGAGACATAGAGTCTTGAGATGATGATTTTATTTTTCCGTGTTTTTTTTTTTTTTTTTTTTTTTTTTTTTTTTTTTACGCCAAAACAGTGGAACATGTTGCAGAGGAAACAATTCATTTAAATTTTTATTATCTTTTAAAGAAGCAAAAACATGTTGGTGATGAAAATGCAAATTCATAAACAGATGTATTCTTGGAAAAGTTAATTTAAAATTTGAAGTTCAGCGTAATCACTAAACATGTACTAAAGTTAATGAGTAATTCTCTTCTATAAACCCAACTTGATGCGACAGACAAAAAGTAATCTTTGGTGGAGTGAAGGTCTGTTAGACTGTAATTATTTCTGAAACAAATGAAGTAACATTGTTATGTTTTAGAGGTTTCAGCGAGGGAGAGAGGGATTTGGCACATTTTCTGTTCCACAATGCAAAAAAAGTTCATCATAACAAGTTTTTTAGTTGTATTTTGGCCTTGGGATATTGATGATAAGAATTGGAAAGTTTTGCCAAGGACGTGAGGTAATTATCTCTGCCGAGCTTCAGCCTGGATACAATCTTACATTTGGTTGTACGTGTGTGTAGCGGAGTCCACAACTAATCTCTCACAGCACTGGGCCCATCACCCTAACACTGCACAGTTATGACTGTATGACGAAGAATGTCCCATGGCTGCGATGACTCAAAACCTTTGAAAAACGTTTGTTCTCTATACAGCCTCTTCCACTCTTCATTTATTCTCTAGCTTGCTCGACCACCACTGCTCTCTCTCTCTCTGTCTTGTCTTAAACCAGAGCTGAAACATTGTTGGTCCATCAGTGTGTGTGTGTGTGTGTATCTGTATGCAGCTAATCTTGCATTATACTGGGCCTATCAGCCTGATATTTCTTGTGCATATTTATGACTGTACAATCAAGGACTTCTCATTGTTGCAGTGACTAAAAATCTTTGAAAAACCTGTTTTATATCACGAGTGCTAACTCCTCAGCTGGTTTGTCGCCAAAGTCCAACCACCAGAGAAGGGGAGGTGCACCTTGTGGAGATCGGCACTCTACTGAGTTCACTCTTGTGATTTCACAAGAATTTTCAGTAACACTTTACAATAACAGTACAACAATTAACGTTAGTTAATGCCGTAATAAACATTAAGTAACAGGTAATAAACATTAAGTAACAGTTAACTAACCGTTAACTAATGCTGTTCATGCTAAGGTATTAATTTATATGTTATTTAAGGCTTATTGTAGATATTATTAACATTAGTAAATGCCATAATAATCATCAACTAACAGTTAATTAACCATTACAGCATTAGCTAACATTAACTAACATTAAGTAACGTTAATTGTTGTACTGTTATTGTAAAGTGTTACCGAATTTTCTACAAAATGGGGCGCCTCGGTGGCTCATCTGGTAAAGCACGTACCATGTATTGAAGGACAATTATGGTATTTTTCAGCATGGGCCCTATTTTTCTAACTTTTGGGGCCCAAATGACAGATAGGGACAAAAACCTTTGAAATTAGTCCAGCAATGAGTGAGAACGCCTCAGCTGGCGGCTGTGAAATGAGCTGCAATTTAATCAAACAGGGTATTTGCTTGTGTCAAATTACATCCACTAAAAATGTGTGTTTTTGCCACTGACAGGCTAAGATTGTTATTAAAAGTGTCTGACAACATTATGGAAAGGACCCCTGCCGCAAAAGGTGTAAAAATAGGTCCCAGGATGAAAAATACTGGAATTATCCTTAAAGGCTCAGTCCATCCTAAAGTGGCCCAAGTCTGGTTCTGAACCAAGCAATTTGCATGTTGTATCATTTCTCTCCCCTGCCTTTCCTGTCTCTCTCTAGTATCACCATCAAATAAAGCAGAAATGCTGAAAAAAAAAATATATATATAATAACTTTCTCTAAAATGTAGATATGACACTCGATTCAAGCAGGCAGCAAGTGCCTCCAACTTGTCTTGGAAAAGTAAGATTTTAAAACACAATAAATCATTTAATGATAGATAAGACAGATCTTTTTGCACTGGCATTGTACTGTTTTTTTTTTTTTTTTAAACTGTTAACCACCTCAAGAGAAAAAAATGAACAAGTTAAACTGCTTTGAAATGGGGGAGAGAAATATTGACAAAGGATGTTCCAGGGCTGTGCATCACCAGGATAGTGATTTTTTATTTTTTAAACTTGTTTTAGAGAGAGAGAAAAAAAAGAAGAGGAAAGCTGTAATTTTCAGTGCATCAGTATTGACAATGTAACTCTAACTCCTGGTAACAGTGTCAGCTTCATTACTTTTACACACAGCCACAAGGCATGGAGATACAGTGTGAATGCATATGAATACATCATACCAAGCTGATAACATTAATATGGTCCAATTAATGTTTGTTCATTAAAGCGTAATTGTTCAGCTCTCTGTTTTAATTATGCAAAGCATAATCTCTATTCCAGATAGTATGCATAATGACAAGGGAAATAGATCAAACCTGTGAGCCATGACCAAATTGCACTCAGTCTGTTGTTCTGAATAGCCTATATAGTTGCCTGCAGTAAAAGAAGGCTAGAGAGAGAGAGAGAGATACATAAAGAGAGAGAGAGAGAATTGTGTTCGGCATGTCTGCATTTTTTCAAAGTGTCATGTCTAGATGAGGAAAAAGTTGTTAAAGGGGAATACAACTGAATTTCAGTCATGTTTTCCATGTGCCCCAGGATAGTTCAGTTTAGTGAGCACAAACTACGAACTGCGAGAGAGACATGTTTGCCCTGACACCTACAGCCTGGCAACCAATATCAAACAAGCTGCCAGAAATTTGAGAAAGTTGTTTGTGATTCTGGTTCGAATTATGAGAATCCGTTCCAAAGAAATGTTCAAACCTTGCTTGTATCCTTTGAAAAAAATAGCTCTGCCTTGTAAATATTCTGTTGTATTCTTCTGCCTCAGCTGTAAGACGTTTTTGGTTGTGCAACAAGTTCAGAATCCAATAACTAAGACAGAGATCATGTAACTCCTATTGGCTCAACTTGAGATAACTGTTTGTTTTAAAGGCAATACATTTTCCCAGCTACATGTAGCGTATGAATGAACTGCATATTTTTTAAGACACAACTGAGTGTCGTCTAATCCGTCAGTGATCCTTTGAAAATCAGCCAGAAAAATAGCTATGAGAACGCTGCTGGTAATTTTGGGAATATGCACATAAAAATTTTGGTTGATTATGGTAATTATGATATAAACCTTTTACTTTATTTCATTTCAACTTTATTTAACCAGATCAGTCCTGTTGAAATGAAAAATATGACATTTTTGGGGAAACATAATCAAGAAGGTACAGTGAAAACAGACAAGACCATCATAGTTCTAATTAGAATTTTTTTTAGAGACCAATTTAAAAAAAAAAAAAAAAAAAAAAAAAAAAAAATCACAGTGTTTGTGGAAAATGTAAGCAGAGGAAAGAGTCTATGTCTGTTACGATGTGGAAGCCAGATAACAGCTTGTTTAAAGCACTGACAAGTCCAAATGGATTCATCTTTTGCAGCTCGAACAGCAGGTTAGGAGTCAGCGAGGAGATGTAGCTCCTTGAGTTGCTGATCTTCCCGAGGCTTCCTTTTCCACCTCTATCCAAATTTAACAGTCAGGGGATCTTGGGACCTTCAGCTTTAATGAGCTTTGCATTTCTGTATAATATGAATACATAAATAGAAGACAGAGGAGCTGCTCAGAATGGCCCAACGAATAAGTGCACCAGAGACTACATTTGGAGGAAAATGGCCAATTCTAGAATATACTGTAATTTGCAATTGCAATATTTAAGATTAATCTTCAATGGAAAAAAAAACAAACACTTAATATCTCTAAAATAAACGATGGCTTCTTTCCAGCATTGGTAAACATCATTAACATCATTCTGCCAGCATTCAAAGCTTCAGTTGCCAAAGAACAATATGAAAAGCTGCAACATCTTGAGAGCTTGATTAAATAGTACTGTGAAATGGTGAAATATGGATTCAAGATGGATTTAATTAAATCACTATTCTCCTGGTTAGTGATGTCACAAAGACCCATTTCTTTAGATTCACCCTAACTAACTAACCCTAACCAAATGTTAAAGGACAAACTCCTCAGTAAACAATATTGTTGCACTGTGTGGCTGGAATGAGGAGTAGCTGCATTTATGAACCAAACGTCATGTGATGTGGTCGACCACAATATTACAATAACTTGATCTGAGAGGCTCTGTCAGTCTAAATAGGGTGGTTTGTTAACAAACCACAAAACAGGCCTCGTGTGTGTTTTGTAAACAGCCCCATTTAACAAACCACTCGACAGTCTGTTGTGTAATAAGCATTTAGTGACTCCAGAAAATGGGTCTCCCATTCATAACTCTGTTACAGTTATCACACGATATAGCCATGCCCCTTGTGTATTATTGTGATTACCCCATTATTAATTCATTATTGCGTTTTTGCGATTAGCTGCTTAGAAAATGATCCCACAAGGAAAAACAGCGCCGTAGCTGCTGGTATTGTTGCTAAGCAGCATCAAGTAGCTTGTGTTAACAAAACATCTGACTGACGTTGTTGTCTTCGGCTACTGACAAAGGTACACAGAACTGAGGTGGGCTGATTTCACTGAAAACACTTAAATGACAAAAAATGTGGAATAAGCAGTGAGTCTGGCAGATCAGGAGAACCATGCCAACTGAGCTCTCAAGTTATTCCACATTTTTTGATCAGATGAATAAAAAGAATGTAATTTTGTATCAGCTAAGTTACAGGTATGAAACATTAACAGGGAAGCATGACACGTAAAGAAATGTGGAGATCTTGGCACTCACTTTCCAGTCAAAATGTGAGACTAGGACCTACTGTGGTATGAAACACCACTGGAATATTATCCTGTGTTTTAAACTAAGTGACATTACCTTTTGACTACAACCACAGTGTTAACATTAAATAATAACTCAGAATTATGTTTACATAAAAACATGGCCTTGCATAAATTGCCTTGAACTGCAGGACAGCTCCCTGAATGGTGGTGCCACTACCGCAACAATCATGATGACTAATTGCGATAAATAAACGCCAGGGAAACTGCTTAGAATTCAGCGGCTTTCAACTAACACAGTATGCGGCATTCATACAAGTCCGAAGCCTCGGATGGGATGATTTGCAGTCACTGTATCTGTGTTATTATAAAACATCTCTTAAGGACGGTAAACAAAGGTAAAATGCAAAATGTCTGGCTGAACTCAAGAGATAAAAGAGTAGCAATCAGGGTGGGACTACGGAGAATATTATTCATACAAAGAGGACAACTGATGAAGTGGTAATAACAGTAAACATTCTGTTCTGTTAGTGGCTGCGATTTGCTTCAAGGCAGAGAATCTCCAACGTTTCCCATCATTACTATAACCGGAGTCCTCTCCACAGGAGCACTCAGTTTAGAGAGACAAACAAAAGCATGATGTAAATACTCTCGGCAGTGAAGAAGCTCCTCTTCTCTTTTCTCTCCCCTTTCTCCGCGTGATTAGCATTTCAAACAGTTCTTGTTTTGCATCACAGTTTCATGTTTGTGTGCATGCCATTGCAGCCTTGCAGGTGGTGGCCTGTCCAACCAACAGAGCCGAGACGCAGGCTGTGTGTGTGTGCGTGTGTGTGTGTGTGTGCATGCATGTGTGTGCGCGCGCACATACAGGCGTGTGTGTGGTGCCTCTTTGTGGTGGGGACTAGTCCAAGGGGATCTGACCTCTTTAAAAAACTCCACAGGACAGCGCTGTCTTCAAATGCTACATAATCATAAATTTCTCAGCATTTGTGGTCCTCCGCTCTGATCTGTGGAGAAAGCCACAAGCCGCTGACTGGATTCACATTCTACCTCACGAAAATCCACAAAATCTCTTTTTAAGTGTCTGCCAGTAGGCCCGTCCAAACTTTGATTGAGTGCATCTCAACGTGCCCAGCATGTCTATTGGTGAAACAATGATACAAACATTTGCAGGGGCTGCAAGTTCGGGTGTGCCCCTCAGTCTCATGTGGAAATTGTTGTTTCATCTCAGCTTAGGTCCACCGCTAATAGATCATCCACGCTGTGTAATTAAATTCCTCAAATAATTGCTTGCAAGTCAAAGGAAATGAAAATAATAGTGTCCAGGTAGAGGGTTCTCAGGTTTATTGAAGAGTGAAGAGAAATCCAATAAAATGGGTATTGTTCTTTGTTCCATCTGGAAGGGCTGATGGGGACCTCACTGTCCTCTGAGTCCAGTGTCAGGTAAGGTGACTGCTGCAGGCCAGGGCAGACTTGTAGTGACTGGGAGCAGACTCAGTTTGTCTGTCGCTACCGTGCAACCTAAAAATAGCAACATGTGAATTCACAGAATCCCACAACAGTTAATGGTTCTATTCATTTCGATCAAATATTTTTTGAGGATTTCACACCTTAGACTGAAAATTTGTCTGATATCTTATGATTACTGAAAATGCTTAGTTCCACTCTATCAGTTCCTTGTTCTGTTCTATTAGTGTAAATACTACAGTGCAATCTGATGGCCAACACAATTATTTAGTGCTTATTACTGTGAGATTGCATTAGATTCTGATTATCTGCTGCATCCCGCCAGTGGTCACTTGTCCCTCTGTTCTCTGTTAACTGATCCTCCCAGGAATCGTACGCACAGAATACTTTTGTTCCATTTCAGCAAAAGGCAACTTGTGAGAAAGTACACGTTTTCAACATTTCTAAATGCAGCGGCTCTTCCTTTGGCCGTCAGATTTAATTACATGGGTTTTAGTGTTCGGTATTTGATAGTTTACAGCTTATTTCATGTTTGTCCTCTTGGCCCCATCATTCACCAGATTATGGAATTAGCCTTGCTGAGCCCACTGTGCCGGGTGGAGAGCAATAGTGTTGATATGGCCAGTGGGACTGGTGATTATGCCTGATTGTGGAATCTTTCAACATCAAAGCATGGCTCAATAAAATAAAGCTTTATGATGAGCATGCACAAGTCTGTCATTGCCTCTTTGTGTGAGTAGTGAAAGAAGAAGAGATTGAACATATGGCTGTATCTGAATATTCTTGCCAGGCTGTCAAGCAAGGCCCAGGGATGGCTGGGTCTGCCCTTCTGTTTGTCCTGTATGTCCATCCATCCACTTCACACATTACTTAAAGGCAACATATTTCAAAATGTATTGGACAGATTGCCATGAAATTTGGTGAGCACATTCATGCCACCCAGAGGATGAACCCTATCAATTTTGGTGACCTCATGATCTTTCATCATGCACCCACCCTAGACTAAAATATCACCTCTGCACACAAGATACCAAGAAACATAACAAGTGGATTACTCGGGCTAAACATTTGACTTGTACACAGCATATCTCTAAATGTAATGGACAGATTGCTGAGTAATGTGCTGAGCATGCTCACCCTCTCCAGGGAACCCTACCAGTTTTGTGTCACCATGATCTTTACTCTAGCGCCTCTTTGATCTTTCATCTCCCAATCTATTATGTGAATTGCCACAAAATTTAGTGAGCACATTCATGCTCCTCACTGGATGCACCCTTTCAGTACTGGTGATCTCCTGATCTTTCCTCTAGCACCCCCCTCAGACCAAAATGTCAATTTTACACACAAGATATCACTAAATCTAATTATTGCATTGCCATGACATTTGGTATTCGCTATGGGAGCATTCATGCTCTCCAAAGAAAGATTCCTCTTGAATTTGATAACCCTATCACCTTTACTGTAGCACCACTCTTAGGCTAAAATGTGAAATTTGATATTTAAAAAGGTGTTGGATGGAACTTTGGAAGGAACGTTTGTGCTATGCATAGGATGAATCCTGTCAACTTTTGTGGCCACCTGACCTTTCCTCTAGTGCCACACACAGGCCAAAATGTGCAACGCGCATTTTTCTACTACTTGCATACTGCTGACGGCTCAACATGCACTGTGCCAGCAGGGCACAACTGGTGGAGGGCCCAAGCTTTTTTTAAATAAATGCCTTAAACTAAGGCCTTTTTGTGTTATTGTGCTGTATTTTCTTCATAGACTTTCGGTGCTACTGTGACTCAGCCGAACACAGCACGTGTCCTCACCTTAGTGGTCTTGACTTTGTTCCCAGAGATGCAAGACCAGCCAGTGAGATCAGGGAGGACTCGACACTCCTCCCCCTCCAGACATGGATTCATTTTACACCACCACTTTTGACGCACAATAGATGCTAGAGAAAACACACCACAGCAGAAGTTCACTTCAGATGGAAGGACTTCAAGAAGTTATTTGGAAAAACATTTCAATCACATGCCATACTCCCCAGTCCTTGACAGCCCTAGTATCAGTGGGCTCTCATGAAACTGACTCTCCTGACCTTTTACAGCTCTGCTTTGACAAATAATATATTCATGTGAGGATATATCCAGTTCAAATAGATGGAAGAGTACATCAGTAACATTACCTTCAACACAAGAGGGCAGAGCCCTTGTTGTCCCTGCCACCTGTCCTGGGAAGCAAGAACACTTGACTGTTTGAGAGCGTTCTTCAATCTTATTCTTATTGCAGCATCGATGTGCAGCAACCACTTCACAGGTCCCTGTCCTCTCCTCCGATGACCCTGACAAAGAGAATTTGGAGGAAAGGGTAAGAAGTTTTCATTCTGACTTTTCAGAGAGATAGAGGGAGCTTGGGGGAGCCTAAGAATGCAATCTGCAGATGATAGTATCACATTGCCACTGCTGCATGACTATTAGATGTTAATTTAAAATAAATAGAATAGAGTAGTCTCAAGTGAGACAAGGAAGTACAATAGAGCTATTGTTGTTTCTGGTGCTACAGCACCACCAAGTGGAGAAAAAGCTATGACACTTGTTCCACAGTGAAGAGCACATTCTCATCTAAAGATGTACGGCAATTGGGAGCACTCATCAGTATGTTCAGTTACCTAAAACCACATGATAAATTGTATATGAACAGAAATATTTGTGTCTGCCACTTGAAGGAAGAAGGAAGAAAAATAACTGGATATTGTTTTCCATTATTATTGGTCCAATGGTGGTATTGATTTTCTCTGATCTGCTTAAATTGAACATCCAGTTGAAGATGTGTGACAGAGTAGAAATAAAGGGACCAAGAGAAAACCTTATACCATTTAAATCATTGCTATGTAATTTGTAATCAAGGTGTCTGCTTTGCTGCATCACTAACAACACCTGCGGGAGTGAAAGGTTAATGCATAATGAAAGTGGCGTTTACAGTCACACGACAGCCAAAACAGGATTAAAAACTGAAACATGTAATTACCCCAAACAAAGAAAAACATATTGCTGCAATGAGCACTTGTCAAATTTCAGGTTTTAGATTCAAGTCATCCACATGACATTGCTGCACTGGCACTGGGTGAAAACAATGCGCCCCCTGTGACTTTCATGTAGTACTGCAGGGGTTGAATGAACTTTACATCTTGTAATGCTACTTCTACTTTCTCCATTGTGACTTTAATAACGAGCTGTGCATTTGCAGTATTTCATAATCCTGTTGCTAAAACAGAACACTTTACCAGACAGAGCCCTTGTTTTCACATTATTAGAGCGACACATGTCTGTTTTCTTAGGGGACCAGAACATTAGGATGACCACCAGCAGTAATGAGTCTCTCAGGATGTGTGACTGGTCTGGCTGGGTCCTCCACCTACCTGTCTGTCCTCGGGAGCTTTGGTTGCCAGTGGACACTCGCTGGCTGCAGAGGCTTACACAGAGAAGGAGGAGGCCCCAGTGTAATGGCCCTGCCAATACATCATTCAGCTTCATCTTGCCTGCGGTAAAACAGGTTGACATAAATTACCACAGAGTGAGGGCAACAGTTTCCCTGAAGCTGAACACACAGAATATGATAATGGAACAATGTCCGTGATATCTTGTCATCTGTCCATGAGGTACTTGCAATCACATATGTCCAAAGATGACCCTCATGTTGCCAAGGTAAGCCAAGGTCTATTCAAAAACACCAATGACATCCTGATCAGAGAAAGCTTTCAAGACCAACACAGCCTGACACCATCCATGCATTAAATTCTGAGTCACATTATCCCTTCAGCCATTCTGCAAACTTCTATCTCTTCAAATTCAAACACTCCCACAAAAACAAGTTGTAGGCTATTCCAAATGAGTCACAGGGGGAAAAAGGAAAAAAAAAAAAAAAAAAAAAAAAAAACTGGGACAAGGACTTTTATGTCAAATCACAGCAATGACTAACGCAAGCCAAAGATGACATGAAGTGAAGCATTCTTGCTTTATTTAATGTTTTACTTGAGGCCCTTTGACTCAGTTTAAACGTATGGCCCCATGAATAGTTTCTCTAAGTGATACAGGCATCCTTCTTCATTACAGCAGTAGCTATAGTGCTGGCTGTAACCTCACTCTTTCATACTTGGGGCAGCACCATAGCCTACATACATCGAGACTGCGCCGGGCCCCGCTGCTTGTTTTGCTCAACAGTGATATTATTACATTTGACCCGCTGTATAAATACAAAGTGAGAATGTGCTTTGATGAATGGGCTAGCACCCGGGGCTAGACAACAATTACACAGAGCTGTGATTTTATTGGCCTCTGACTGGCAAATAAAAACATTTTAATCTGCATCTGACAAGAGATAATAATGACAGTGGCACGGAGGAGAAAATGTAATAACAGCTGAAAACAGACCGAGCATTAAATCAAATAAATGAAAGAGGAGATACAACATTTGGCTCAGTGTCACTGGGTTGAAAATAGCGTTAACTGCAGATAAATAAGCGTGGGTTACATTTTCAGTGATATAATAGGAGAAAATCATCCTCGCCGACTATTAAGTTGACGCGTGCAAATCAATATTAGGCTGCAGATTAAGCCACATACCTCCTCTGGTCATATTTTAGGTGCAACTGGTTAGAAAGCCACAGGCAAAAGTGTCAGTCGGTGTCTAGTTTATCCAGACGCGGCGCTCCATTTGCTTATAGGATGTGAAAGTTTGCAGAAGAGGCGACTCCCCAGTTTGTGAAGTTTTCAGACGAAACGTTGGAAAAACAGTGTCAGACGGCCAGATCGCCCGTCTGCCGCAAAAAACCCAGCACCGACAGCGAGACAAACATCAGTCAACACTTCCACTCATACCAGGATTCCCGTGAAAGCTTTCATTTTTTTTTCTACATCTCCCTCCTTTTCTCTGGTGTAAACTTTAAGGCAGGTTGCGGGAGACGTGTTGGTCGGTGAACACAGCGGGATCCCTCTGCCTCGCCAAGCCAGCCAGCTTCATGAAAATTAAAACTTAATCAAGAGAGAAACCATCTGTTTCCCAGACTATGCAGCCACTTTCATTACCACTTAAGAAGCTTAGGTGCGTATTGAGCACAGTGGCGTCTGTTCTACCCATCCACGCAACACAGAGGGGAACAAGTTAGATCTCAGGATATAACCCTGAGATCCAGCTCCGTTTTGTTGCCTTCAGATCATATAGACACTCACAGAGACAGATGGACACATATCCTATCAATTTCAGTGACACACATTTAAAAAAAAAGTCTAACGAGGCTGAATAACAGACTTCCTTCCAAGCCATAATAAATACGACTATGTTCTTGTCCTGCCACACAGTGAACAGAAATGAAAATCTGATGAGGGTGTGATGCAAATCAGGCTGGCACACAGGGTACACTGGTCATATTTTACATAAAACTTTATTACAGCATACTGCACATCATTATTCTTGTTTCACTGACAGGGAAAATAACTATGTAAATCAACACAAGACAATGACAAAAGGAGTAAACAGTGTTATTGATACAAAATGTTACTCGGCTGATTTTCATGTCGATACTGTGACCATTCTTAACCTGCAAGTCTCACTGAACATGAGGAGAAAAGTGAGGCTGATTTGATCTTGCTTACGTTATCACAACAAATATATTAATGTAACATCACAGCGACGGTGATGCGAGATCCAGTTTGCACACACATGAGGTGGACGTGGCGTCGGGGTGGTGCTGCGCTGGAGGTTCAGGTGGTGAAGTTGAGCTTGAAGAGAACAGTCTGGGGTGTGGTGACGTCTGCTACTGCTAGTTCCTGTCCGTCTGACAAGCCCAGCTCTGCAGCAAAAGAAAAACACATTCCCAATGTTAAATCATGCAGGTCAACAGGAACAGACTGCGCTCTTTTGGCAGACCAGAATCGTCGGACTAATTGCATCTTAGTACCTTTCAAAGTTTTGCACAGGTTTGGCCTCGTTCTTTCTTCAATGGATTTGACAGACTTGGGGGGAAAAAAAAGAAATAGCGTGTTATCTCTGCAACAAGATGTAGACATATGCAACATATGCAGCACTCAAAAAATGAATGCATTACCTGCAAATACAGCGTCTTATTCTTCCCTTCCAGGGTTGTGGTGATGGCTGGGGATTTCATTTGTCTGCAACACATTTTTTACAGTTGACTATATCTGATCATTGCGATTTTCCCCATGTTAGCATTACAAAGCAACTTTTATTTTGTAGTCAGTAACCTTATTGTATTCATGACTCACAGAGAGGAGTTCTCCGTCAGATATTCTAAGACCTCCTGTAATTTGGCAGAGGGAGGGAACTGGAGATCCTGAGGTACCTGACTGCAGGCTGAACAATTGTCCTGTCAATCAAATGCAGGCAAAATGACAAGGAGATGATGAAAAGAAGACTAGTTATGAATGAACAATAGGGCTGAACAATTAATCCAAATATTATCAAAAACTGCATTATGGCCAGGTGCAATGTCCAAATTGTAATGTGCAATGTGCAATTTTTTGATAAGGTTAAAATTGTATTCTCCACATCACATTATCATCTTTTTTTTTTTTTCCAGAGAAAATGAAAACTATTATTCAAAGTAATCACTCTCATGAAAATTATGGATGATATTACAGCTCCAATTTCTGTTCAAATAATTGCAATATGATTTTTTTACCATATCATTCACGCCTAAACCACATGAATCCAAAATAATAAATTCACCGTGCAAAAGTGTTAAAATGTCAAGAGTGTTGCTGAGTGTAGCACAACAAACCTTTCGCTCTGCTTCAAAGGTGTAGGTGTACAATCCATCCACATCATTAAAGACCAGGTAATTATTTAAAGGAATATATGCACTGAAAAATAAGGAAATCTGGCGTTAATTACCATTCATCTGAACAACATCAACAGACAACTGGAAGGTTTTTTGAAAATGTGTTGTGTCTGCTACCAACCTTGAAGCAATTTTAAAAACTTCAGTGGCACAGGCAGCTGCGGAGAACAAAAGTACAATTAAATCAAGTTACTTGATTCTTATGACTCACACACTAAATAAGTGCTTTCATCAGATATTTCATCCAACATTTTACAAACATATCATAATATATCTTTTCTTTTAACATCACCAAACAACAGTCAGGCTACAGCCTCAGCTGCCTCAGAGATTCATACCAGCAATAACAGCGTTGGTTGATGCCACAGCAGGGATGATCCGCTTCACAACTCCTGTGGCACACAAACAGGAATCAGGACTTTCATTCCATTATACGATCACTGGGGCACAAGACAACCAGCGGTCCTTTTTTTGTTTGAATTTGATAAAATTCAACATTTTAACAATATTTCAAGAACCTGGCTTTGTGGCTTTTTGCACAGTCAAGTCCAAGTCAATGATGCACAAACAAACACAATTTTAATTTGGCCAAATTTGATTGCTAGCCTAAAAAAAAAAAAAAAAAAAAACAAAAATCTTCTTACTACATAATAATGTGCTTTCTCTGTAAGTATTATTGTTATGTTGGTTAGTGGAGGGAAGAGGGCTAAATGTATTCCGCAGAGTGTTTTATTTTCTGTAATATGCTGCTGTTGCAATAATAAATAAATAAAAAAAAACAAAAAACAAATGAGACACAAAACTTAAATGAACATTTATTTAACACTAATGTTATTTTCTGCTTTGTCTCTGCTTAAGGAGTTATGCACAGGTAATCGAAAAAAAAACAAAAAAAACCTTTGTTTAAAAAAACCAAAACTTTCAGTGCCTTAACAACAGCATTTATCAGCAGATAAGGGGAGCACTTGCGTCTTTCCACACTGCCAAGCTGCCTGCAGATGCATCTGAAGACATTTTGTGTTTATTGACCTCATGGACGCAGATATTGGCTGATGCTGACTATCTCAAAATGCCTGATAATCGTCTATCTCTAATAACTACTGTCAATTATATGGAAATCCAAATGAGGAATCGGGTCTGCTTAGTGCTGTGACAGTGAATAAATCATG
Organism: Myripristis murdjan; assembly: GCF_902150065.1. Taxonomy (NCBI): domain Eukaryota; kingdom Metazoa; phylum Chordata; class Actinopteri; order Holocentriformes; family Holocentridae; genus Myripristis; species Myripristis murdjan. Next base: position 21,650,061 of record NC_043986.1, on the reverse strand, counting down.
TTAAATTCACAGGTTGTTTTCTCACCTTGCGTGAGTCTGTACGTCACTCCTGTAATGTTAAACTCTGCAGCTCGCTCTTGTGCTCTCTCAAACACCCACTGGATGTGCTCCGGGTTGTCCCCATCTAAGGCAGTTTCTAGATGAGAGGGTCATGAGAGCCCAGCTGTTATCACCTGTTACAAACTAGTGTGAATAATCCACCACACGAGTTCATTTTTAATCAGATGTGTTATACTGATAAAAAGTGATATTACTTTATGTACTGTCATACCTCCAAAAGGTTTTTCTTTGGGCCACAGCAGTAGTCTGCTATACTCAATGCAGTGCTCTGGCAGCCTTGGCATTGATGCAATGGTGCACATGGGGAAATTAATCTGAGGACAAAAGAAAATTAAGATCACCTATTGTTTTAATCCAAAATAAACCCCAAATAAAAACAAAAAAAAAGATGAGTTGTGTACAGTGTACAGCCACAGACTAAGATTAAATTTAAATAATGATAAAATCAGTGCTTGAAGACACAAGTTAAGTGGCGATTATTAGTTTATTATTTTGGCGCCATGTTTGACGGTAAAAGGCAATTTCTGTGGTGTTTTCCATGAGATCACATGTCAATCAAACAGTGTGGCCAGTACTGCTATGTTTTTTTTTGTTTTTTTTTAATCTTCCTTGGATTTTCTGTTGATGAAATTGACATTTCTTGTGGTGGTGCTCTTTTCTTTGACTGTCCAGCCATAGTGGATATTTCTGGTCAAGCTAACTACCCAGTTTTTCTATTTACCGAAAACAAAGTGCTAGCCCTGTGCATGGTACAATGAAGATTTAATTATATGACAAATCTCATGAGATATTACTTTTAATTGAAACTAGAAGCAAAGCATGTGTAATTGCCACAAGTGTGAAAACATATGCATGCTTATTTATAGGTTTACATAAACAAACCTTTGCAAAGACAAACCTTTTCTCGTATTATCCTTGTGATATTTTCAAGTATCTGCTGGGTTTAACTACACACATTTAACTGACTAGGGAGAGGCTGTCTCAAGATTTACCGGGTGATACAGGACAGAGCAGCCCTTGAGAACAAAGGAGGAAAAACTCTGGAGAAACAGGGAAAGCTAGGCAGATGTGTGTGTCAAGCCTTGGCTGCATGTCAAATAGACAGGAAAATGAAAACAGCTCGAGTTTGTAGGGGATATTCGCTCATTCAAAGGTATTAGTAGTTGGATAACTGTAGACAAATATAATAATAAAGTATGGGCAGTGAATTGGACGGAATACTGGATCAGGTATTGCCTCTCTCAACTACAAATTAAAAGGAAAATTCTAATTTAAGCAATGGACTGTTTTTTTTTGGTGCAGTATGGACTAATGGGCCATGAATTTTCTTTGATCTTTCAAGCTGAATTGTAAAACATGGAGAGAGGTTCATCTATGAAACTGGCTGATCAGTATTTGGATGGTTCTTTTTGAAACATATCAACAGAGTTTTTACTCTGTTTCAGAGCCTAGATTGGGAATTTCAGTGGCTCTGCACTCTAACCAGCAACCATAGACTCACAGCTCAAATGAATGGCTATAAATGCTCAGTAAAGGTGTGCAGTACCTGGGGCGGGTACAGCTCTAGTGTGCAGTCAATGCATGCGGTCATGCCGGGTAGAATGACACGAGCATTGCCTTTGAAGCCCTCCGTCCCTCCGTCAATGAGGGGGATGATGGAGCTCGGATCCAGAACCCCATCTTCATAGCTCAGCAGAGAGATCTAGAGCAGGCAACAATCAAACATAACTGACCACCGTTTACCAAATCATAGTACTACGATGGCGTACTAGGGCCATTTCAGGGAGAAAAAAAAAATTACAGAGCTGTGGGGCAACATTCAGAGAAAAAAAACTCTGAATTTCTGAGATTAAAGTTGTAAATCACAAGAAAAAAAACTTAGATAGATAGATGGATAGATAGATAGATAGACAGATAGATAGATTTACTTTATTGATCCCAAACTGCGAAATTCTCATGTTACTTGGTTATTAAAGTGAGATTAAAGTGGCAAATTTACAAGAAGAAACTCAAAAATTTACAAGAAAAAATGAGAAAATTCTTAAATTAAAGCTGTACATTTATGAGAAAAAAAATGAAAAATTCTGAGATTATAAAGGCACAAATTTAAAAGAAAAAAAGCCCCAAAAATAGTTTTATACTATTAGATTTAGTAACAAGGAAATAGTGGTGATTTTAGCCCAGTATCGCAATTTTATCATAAGCATCTGGACATTGAAGAGACATTCAGAAGAAAACAATAGTGTGATTCTGGGCTAAATGAGTTTTTTCTCATAAATTTACATCTTTAACTTCTGAAACTCTGAGTTTTTTCCTCAAAATATTATCCCCCTCTCCCAGCTCCATAAATTTTTCTCCCTATAATGGTCCTAATACGCCGTCATGTAATACACATTTCCATTCATGCGTGTATGGATAGAAAACACAGAGATAACACACGCACACTAAAAACAAAGTTTACATGTAAGAAATACACACCAACATGCCATTCATCCAACGTCTGGCGATGATGGAGTCCAGTCCACAAACGATGATGTGGAATTCTACAAAGACAAACAAGGCATTTAAAAACATCACATTTATTGCACTGTTGTCTTGATATATTGGGCAAGTGCAGAGATTTGTATTACACTTACGCCTGTAGAAAGACTCATCAAAGTCCTGGATCTTGTTAAAGTGACTGTGCATGTTATTAAGGAAGAATAAAAATGCTGATCAAAACAGTTTACACAATGGACACTAAAAAACTAAGTTGTTCTATGTTACTGACATTCAATAATATTCTATGGTCAACACTTAAGTGTAAACTGTAGCTTCAAAGGATACGGGACAACTTTACATCCAGGGATACGACTGTTGATAAAGTCAGCAGCCACTTCTGCCTTTGGCCGCCCCACATCTTTGGGCCTAAACAGATTGGCATTTAAGTTATCAGGACATGTGAGACGAAATGCTATTTTTGTGCTGATGTTTATCACGGTGCTATTGCTATGGTGCTTCAGTCTCCAAGAGGCAGTTTCAGGTGCATCAGTCAGGGATGACTCTTTCCATCACTCATGCGTTACACCTGTGAGCTATCATATTTCACTTAAATTCACAATACTTGAGCAAACAGACTACAAATCCTGTGTTAAAGAAAATAATTATCTGAACCCAAGCAGCACATTTTTACCTAACTCCCACAATCCTCCACTTCTACCCTGAATGAGCATCATTGCAACAAAAGTGTGGTGACACTACGCAGAAATCATTTTCATTCGTTTTCACACTCAAAAACATAAAAGAAGAACATACCTGAAGAGGAACTGCCTGTTGAGGTTAGACAGGTCAATCGTGTCCATGTCAACCACGTGAATAAGTCGAAACCCAGAGAGGGCCTACAAATGAGGCAAGGGCACATAAGGACTTTAAATGACCACAGACAAAAGCAATTAAGAGAGTTTGTGCATGAGCATGCTCTGTTGAAATTTCCTGAATAAGTACATCAGCACAATCAGTATAATTGATTTCAACTATTTCCTACCAGGTTTTTGAGTAGTTCACATCCAAGTCCTCCTGCTCCTATGACAAGAATTTTGCATGTCTCCAACAAGAACTGTAGGGACTGACGTTAAAAAACAAAACAATGTAATGTTTGCATTCAAAACGTATTTTAAGATGATGCACGGTGCAGAGCTTAGCCTGAGCACACTGGAATGACAGTTTAATAGATGAACAACTGTGCACATCTTTGTCACCTCAGTGCTCGGCTCGAAGTCAGGATGGGTGAATGGACCGGGTCTCTCCAAAAACTTCTTCACATGGTTCCAGCGGCCATCCCAGTCACAAGCACCGTCCCTGTGTCCACCATCCACGGCCATTCTGGACACAAGAAAAATGCTCTGCTGCCCATCAACCAACAATTGGTCCATTTAGTTCCTTAGTTACCACTGTCCCCAGTTTAAACCACTGACAGATGGATTTTCTGATGCTGCTACCAGTCTTAATGTCTTAACAGGAGATCAGTGTAGACGTTGTCCAATTATTAGCTGCTATGAGGAATAATCAAATGAACGCAGACAAATACTGTGCAAACACCAAGCTATAGCCATCTGCAGGCTATCATTCAATATTTTATCTGTTGTGCACGTCACCCATAATAATCAGGTCAGTGTATTGCTACTGACTCATAACAACCTTGTCTGGTGTTAACTTCTTACTGAGCCGCAGTGCGATTATCACTGCAACCTGCTTTTTCACTTGCAACCAGGCTGTGTGTAGTGCATGGTTGGTACACATGCCTGTCTGGTCTGACACCCTGACTTGGACACACTGAGCGACTTGTAAACCAAACAAACAGCAAACTGGGTAGTGTCTGTCAGTCAGACTCTTCATTATTTTTTCCTGGCCCAGCAGTCGCTGCTCGATGTGCAACGCAAACCTGCTGTCAGTCAGAGACCTCTATTTAGCATTCGTCAACTAACTTCTCAGTCAGGTCCTCTATTCGCCTTCTTTTCTTCTCCCTGGAGGCAGAAAGGGAAACGGGGTTGAGTCACGGCGGGTTTATGACAAAGTGCGTGAGTTTTGGGTCGCTAATTTGACAGTTTTCATCCATTGATACTCACGGCTCCACAGCATCCGCCATACTTTCACGGTCCCATGTCCTCGATGCTAGCTGCTGTGCTCGCGCGCGTCGCTACTGCGCCCCAAATAGCGGCTCGCGCTGCCTCCGACTCTCCTGCGCATCTGCGTAATTCAGAAAAAAACACTACGCAACCCTGATGTGCGAACACTCCCCACAGTGCGCCCGACTCTCGCGAGAATCCGAGAGAGAGCACGAGCTTTTTGACCCCTCATCCTGGCTCGTTGATCAGCTGGTGTGTCAAAATATTACGCAGTGTGTACACACTTAGCGATGGCAAGGATGGAGCTTGCACCACTCAGACCATGGGATGATTTCTTCCCCGGAGCGGACCGCTTTGCCAAACCCGACTTCGCAGATTTAACCAAATGGAACAACAGAGTGATCAGCAATTTGTTGTACTACCAGACAAATTACTTCGCCGTGGCCATCGTGGTCTTCCTGATTGTGGGGTAAGAGCTGCGAGCATGCTAGCGGCGGCTAACAGCTCTGCTCGTCTGTCTAATTGGCCTGCCTCCTGACCCACACCCATATCCTGACCACACAGGCTATTTGTGGTGCTGGTCATCATTGTTCCGCTCTATCCTGCTGCTGTCTGTCTTACCAAGGATTTGCATGGCCTGTGTACGGACTAAAGATGCTGATCATCATCATCCTCTCCACACTTTTTTGTTCAGTAGATAAATGCTAGAATCAGGTTCATATATGTTTCAGATTTTCCTATAGTTGTAACACTGAGGAATCTTGGTTTCTGTATTGTAAAATTATCTTTTGCATCTCTACATGCAGTGTTTTTCAACCTGCTGGGTGATGACAAAGATGCTACAAGTTGCCTCAGTCACATAGCATGGTTGCTAAGTTGTCTAGCTGGCTTGATAGGCCCCTTTAAATAGAGAGTGATGTAGTGGAAATCCTGAGTGTAGGCCCTGCTGCAGGCATCTAAGCCCTCATATGGTTTAAAACCAAACTGGCCAGAATGTTAGTTGTTGCCATTACCACCAGCAGGTTGTGCTGTTCTTTCAAAATTTAATTACCCGGAGGAATGCCTTTTATGTGTTCTCATGTTTATTTATTTATTTGTTTTTGTTTTTGTTTTTTTTTTTTGTTTTTGTTTTTTTTTTCAATAACCAGGTTCCTGAACCCATTTGGCATGTTTCTGGGAGGAGCTGTGGTGACTCTGGTCTTCATGGGTTCAGTGTGGGCCGGAGAGAACAAGGCCATGATCAAGAACTTTAAAAGGAAGAACCCCACTCTGTTCGTCTTTGGGGTCATGATCACCAGTTATTTCCTGCTGTCGCTGTGTGGCGGAGTGATGGTCTTCATCTTTGGAATCACCTTCCCTTTGCTGTGTGAGTCTCACTTTATCCCAGAGGGTTTAATGTTTACTTTTCACGTGCAAATGTCTTGTCTTATTACTGTTTACATTTAGGATCATCTAAATGTCTCATGTAAGACCAATGTATGTCTAGGAGGGATATATTTCACATATTTCCAAGTATTCAGTTAAAGCGCATGGCCTGGGCAATCTGTACAGAGCATATAGGCTTCATCAGAACATGGGATAAATGGAGGTATCTGTTATTTTTATTTTTTTATAATTCCCTTTAGGTTCCCAAAATTACACTTTGGATTTTGTTATGTGGAAGAGCATAGAAATGCACACATGCTTGAATCTATCTCCTGCCTGATCATAATTTGGACTTGGTGCGAAAGACATGAAAACTTTGTGGCATTAGATAAGTAATGAAATATTGCCCACTTCATTAATGTGCAGAGTTAAATTGCTTGACAATAGACTAATTTAGGGACAACTGTATGCTGTCTCAATACTGCTGGGAAATATCACTTGCATGAGTGCTCTCTTGCTGAGTTTGCATGAGTTTGTTAACAGTGGCTGAGTTTTTTTTTTTTTTTTTTTTTTTTGATTAATGCAGGCCAGTTAAGGGAAGGAGAGCAGACAAAAATGAAGTGCAGAGATTGCGTTACGGGCCATCCGAAAATATATAGCAGCGCCTTGGCTTTTGCCCCTGATGTGCACCGTTTTGCCAGGAGAGATTTAGAGGTTAGAGGTCTTCAGCTGACGTGATCAGGAAAAACTGGCCAACTTGTCAGGCTTACTGTTTTTAAGGGAGTAGGCCTACCCTAACATGAACATCAAGGTGTCTTTTACCCTATAGCAAATTACATTCATACTTGTTGGCTAATGATATATGGGGATGATGAGTCACAGAGTGAGGCATAATTGAGGTTGTTCTGCACACAAGCAAGTTTTTCCAACCTCTCTCACTCTGACTCACTGTATGGAATTTGGACACCATGTATTACTTTCATGTCGAATGCATTCATAGTGAAGAATATTAAACATTTCCCTTCCTTTCTGCAGGCTGTGCTGAAGACATTTCAGAATTGAACAGCTGAGAATATGCTTAGAGCCGGTTAGAGCAGGCATTGTGCTCGGCAGAGTGGCTCAGATAACTGATGGCTTTGGTTCTTAGAGCAAATTCAGCAGCTGTAACGTTTTGGTGGGGAGGCAGGGCAGTCAGAGCCCTTCCCAGGAGGCCTGCCCACCGCTGCCTCTGTTGACGGGTTGCTATGGATTGTTGATCTAGACAGAACTGAATTTACTGGCTGATGTCATGCATTCACAATCTGTCTGACAGGGGAATAAAAAAATACTCCTGTCCTTGATCTCAGCTTTAACGTCAGAGTCAAACTCTGGTTATTTTTGCATAGACTTTTATCATTTTAATTTTTAGCTTTAGAAATAAACAGCTCCTTGTTATTGTTCCTGTAGTGATCCTGGTCCATGCTTCACTGAGACTGCGCAACATGAAGAACAGACTGGAGAACAAGATTGAGGGCGTCGGGCTTAAGAAGTCACCTATGGGCATCATCCTGGACCTCCTGGATCAACAGGAGGAGAGAATGAACAAGATTCAGGATTTCATTGAAAGCAAACTTAAGGAGTAAAAGGTCAAAAGTGTGCCAAGGTTTGTCAGCCTCATACACAATAGAATCATATTTCTATAGCACCATCCCAAGTGTCAAGTTTGTATCACCCTTATAAAACAATCGATGTTTGCATTCCAATACTAATCATCAAGACATGATTTTGCATTTTGTTGAATTTATTCCCCTATACATTTGTTAGAACACCCCATTTAAAGCCAATAGATAGGTTTACAACAAGATTACAAGACTTGCACAGTCACTGTGGATTGAACGTTGAGAGGCACTGGGCACGGTTACCAAAGGTTTAGACATTCCTGTGTGCGTCCTGTGTCCAAAAATGTTGCTAAACCAAACACGAAACATATTTTCATTGTGTGAGCTGCATTTCCGTCAGCTGCTGACGGTGCACTTCATTATATATGATGAGATGGTGTTTGTTCCAAAAAGGTGCATGTGAGAATGCAGTATTTGTTGCACCTTGACACAATTAGCTGTAATTGTAGTTTCAAAACATTACTAATTCTGTTTGTACTGGAGTAACAAAAAAAAAAAAAAAATCAGATCCATTCAGTTTGCTACCTCAAATATTTGAGCATATAGTGTAATTTTCTTCTCACTAATAAGTAGAATCAGAGTCAAACTAGTCCCCCGGCTCTTATTAAACTATTAATTGCTAATTAAACAGCAATAAGTCCCATCTTGTCACTTCAAGGTGTGTATAAGAAAGGTGTTTTGCTATTGTGGAGTACTGATCTGAGACCAGTTTGCCTCAAGAGTTAATATGTTCAAGAAGGAGGTCTAAAAGTTATGTGCATATGGTTCCTGACCATACAGATTAGCTTGAGTAAATACCCTCTGATCACAGCTATGCAATACTGAAAAATGAATGGCACGTGCAGCTTTATTATCTGTTAGGTCATAGTGTGTACATGTCTGTTTTATTATTTTTTTTTTTTTTAACTTATTTTTGATGTGTCTGCAAGCATGCAGAAACTGTAAATGGGTGCAATTTTGGAAGCATATAATTTGGCACTTAGAAAAAATTATTTCATCAACAGAAGTTAAATGCATCATAGTGTCCCTTTACATAATTAAATGTGGAACTATACAGAGATTCCCGTAATGTTATCATTCTCTGTTGGGATATAATGCACCTTTTCTCCTCTGAAAAAGCAAAAGGAAACCTATAATCTGTAACTGTGTACATTTTGTATTGCTATTCCTAATAGTAGGTGCAGGTGCAGCTCCTCTTGCTTTTAACACATGCACATTAACTACGAGTTGTGCATGCAAATCTCACAAGTGGCAGTTCAGAGGGAATGTCTATATGGATGCCATAATATCTATGTTTTTATGTGACTTGTTTTTCATTTTTGAGTAGTGATGCAGAAAACCACAGAACTGGAAGCAACACACTGCTGTCCACTATGATAATAAAGTTTACCTGATTTGTGAAGCAAAGTCTTCTGCAGTGACTTGTCAGTGTGAGCATGGATGTACTGCATTGTTTTAACATAATTTACGAATGAGTCTGACGTGCTTTGCATGTTATTCTGTGAAACATTCAACTAGTATATGCTAATTTACCCCCTGCTCATTATTTTCATACAGTCAGTTGAAAAAATAGCAACAAGAGGCATAATGATGACTTCCAGGAGATGCATTTTCTAGTTTGAAACCGGCAACACCACTACAGTGAGCTATTGCCCTGATAACACATAAATGATAGCAGATACACTTTTTAGAGGATAGCAGGCAATTAAGTCCTTTGTGGACAAAATGATATAATTTTACCAAAGGGATCCGCCATATATTATTAAACACTGCATGATGAAAAGGTAATGATTTTCAAATGATTTTCAAAAGGGACTATTGCCAAGTGTCTTGTATTTAAATGTTACATTTCTGCCTTTATCACTGTGACTTGCTAAAGAAAACAGCTGCTAGATAATATTACAGAGTTGTAACAAGACTCACTCAATATGTTTCATATATAATGGCTATTTAATTCACTCTTATTTTGTGCAGTTAATTGACAAAGTCCACATATCGCAAAACACACAATCTGCCTGGTCAGGCGTACTGGCTTTTTTTTTTTTTTTTTTTTGTCCTTTTTTTAGATTTAAGAAAATTTGAAAATCTGGGGAGGAAGTGAAACATATGACGAACAAACACAGCTGGTGCTATAGACTTCTTTCTCAGATGAGACTGGTTTCACTTGATTCCAGTATTTTAGGGAGTGGCACCTACAAGGAGAAAAAAAGGCAAAGAATTTGTCAAGCAGCTTGTATTTCATTGACAGTATACATGATATCGAGTCATGTAAGATCCAAGTGCATGACCATTTGATTCCTAATGTAACAGTTGATAATGTTGCGTAACCTCATAAATCAAACGAGTACTTATGAACTCAGGAAAGACTCAACACTACTATGAGATACTGGAGTACTTACAGATTTGAGATAGGCCACATTGCTCTGTTTGATCTCGTTTAGGAGATGATCGCGGGGTGTAAGTTCAACCTTTGGTGGCTCTCGTCTCCGAGGGACAGGCTTCAAAGTCTTTATCACATCCTTCAGGTTGGCTCTGTCATCACCCATCTCTCCATTGCCTGTGTCCTTCACTCTAGGGGTCTTCTTCAGTTGGAAACTTGGCCTCTCTTGTTTCTGGTCTTCCCTCGGGTCCAGCTCCAGAAGAGGGTTACGCTTCTTTGGAGTCCTCTTCAGCTGAATGTCCTTTAATGGGTTTGCTGGTTCAGCGCTGGGTGGCTTTGGAATGCTGTTGTTTGAAGTGTGTTTGAGCTGCTTCTGGGGCTGTGGGTCCTCTTGAGGTAGAGCGCTCAGTTCGAGAGATGGCGGGACAAGACCATGCTTCTGCAAGAGTTCCAAGGGGGGTACATACCCCAGCATCTCAAGCAAACCGGGAGGCAGGTTTAGACTGTTCTCATACATCTGCATCACCTGTCTCTGCTCCTTCAGTTGCTGCTGCTTCTGCTCCTCCTTCCTCAGCTGTCTCTGACGGTCAAGATTCCTGGTCAAAAGGTTGGTCACCACCATTCTCGGCCCTGGCTGCTCAAAGTGGTAGCCCATTTTCAAGAGGGTGTTGTTGGCCTTGAGCAGGCGTGAAATCTCCATCTCTGCATGATGACCCAGCATGTGCCTCTGGTTATGGAAGCGCAGCTCTGTGAGGGTCTCATTGAACTGGAGGCAGCGTATGATGGCAACAATTCCCTTTCCTGTTATGAAGTTGGACTCAATGTTTAAAGTGGTAATGCTACGATTCTCTCGTAGCATGTTGGCCAGGTTGAAAGCGATGTTTTCATCCACACCGGTGTTGGCAATGCTGAAGGTTTTCACATATTTGTTCTTCTTCAAGGCATTGACATAGTCCAAGAGCATCTCTTTGGGAATGTTCTCTATGTTGTTGAGGTTTACCTCAGAGACAGATGGGTGATTTTTGCGAATCTTGTCAAGTGTAGATTCCAAGTTTGTCTCATTTCCTGAGGGTCTTGATGTCAATTTAATTCCACCGAGTGCCAGCTTTGGAATTTTCAATTTGTTTATTTTCCTCTCTTCTTTTTCTGGAGGCTTTTCAGTGGTTTCATTTACCTTAGACTCCTCTGGAGCAGATGATCCTGTAAGAAGAGTAGAGTCTGAGATCTTAGTTTCCTCTTTCTCTTTAGTTTGTGATGTGCTGTTTTGGGGGGCGAGGCTCTCTTTCTTTTCCTTTATATCTGAAGTGGCCTGATCATTGTTGGTATTGTTACATGGGGCTGTCTCTGTGTTTTTACTTGAAGGATCCAGATTTTTTTCTATATTTTTATGTTCATCCATGTTGACAGGTAATTTTAACTTTTTCTCATCTTTCACATCTACCCCTTGCCCTTCCTCCTCTTCCTCATCCACCTCAACCTCTTCAATTATTTCCTCAATGATCTCCTCTATAATTTCCTCTCCATCAGCACCATCTGCAGTTTCCCCCTCAACAACCTCCTCTATTACTTCGTAGACATATTCCACATCTTCAGCATTTTCGTTCTCCTTCTTTTCAGCTTCCTCCGTCAAAGTTTTCTGATGAGGGCAAATCAGAATAGCATCTAGGTTAGAACTGTGCCATAAATCCAATTCAAAATGTAATATTGTTGGTTGAAGATAACTAATTTTTATTGTTTATGTATCTTTACAATTACAAATTTTACACTTTTTAAAACTCTTCAGTATTCTAGCTTGGTCTGTACATAGACACGTCATGGCCCTCTTACCACACTAGGGAGCAGAGTAGCAGGAACCCTCTCTTCCTCAAGCATACGTTTGGACTCTTTCTCCCAGTAAAGGTAATCAACCAGGGACCGGTGGTCAAATGTCCCCGTAGGAGGCTTCTCTGTCTGGTCCTTTTGTCTCTGTCCCACTGGAACTCTCTCATCTGGGGCAATGATAACATCCATCTCACTCTGGAGCTCCTTAAGCTCCTCAGGCGACAGCATGGCAAGCAGTTCATCTTCATCAATGTCTTCTTCATTGATATCCTCTGTGTCTCTTGCATTTGACATATTTGTATTTGCGGACTCTTACTTCTATTGATGTCAAAGGAAAGAAAACCTCTGTCCACACGAAGTGAGCTTCTGACTTTGACGGCTTCTAACTGAGTTCAGCTAGTAAGCGGCTTGCTACTGCCTCATGTGAAGGCTAAAATTAAACCCTCCGAGTTGCATGGAAGATATTTAAGGCACTAGCAGGGGCAAGACATGCTAACAATCTTTTTTGAGCCACCTCTCTCAGCTGGTCCGGCCATCATGATCTTTCTGGATGACAGTTGCTTTAGGCATAGGAAAAGTGTGTGAGTGACAGCGGCAGGTGGACTGTTTTCACAGGTTTGCGACGGGGGTGAAGTCTCCTCTGTACACAGAGCTCCACCCAATCTCCCAGAGTTCCCTGTAAGACGTAGCCTCTGAAATACTACACAACAACAAACAGCTGAGATAAAGCCAGATGGAGTAATTTGCCTTGTGGGGAAAGGCTGCTCTCAGTTGGAAAGGAGGTGTTTTTTTTCAGTATGACCTTTTGTTGATCATGTTGCCAAGCAAAGACACATAGTCTTCAGAAATAGCTTTCAGTTGGTACACTGAAAGTACATGCTTTTAGTTTCTTATGTTGTCAAAACAAACATATTGAAGTATTTACAAAACAAAATCAGTACATGTTCATAACCAACCACACAAGGCCCCTAAAGAAATTACGCAACATGCATATATGTGTCACACAAGTATTTATTCATGTCCTTGTTTGGATGAAAAACATTTTATGGCGATGTCTAACAACATATAACTACACACTGACTGTACAAACGTGAGAAAACAAATGAGTATGGTTGCAGGGCAGTGGTCGTCAATTGATATAAAAAGGCTGAGGCTGTTATTAAAAACTGATATTCTCAACATGCATTTTAAAACACAGTACAGCACTAACAAAGACAAATGGTTCTATAAACAATATTATTGACACTGACATTCTGATTCAAAGTTAAGAGAAAGGAAGAAATATGAATCCAATGAATACAGTCTGCTGTAATGCATGGTGAATTCTTTTTTTTTTTCTTTTTTTTTGTCATGTCACATTTCTGAACATTCTCAATTTTTATGTCCAGTTTTGGATGTTATGTTCAAAACATTTTTTTTAATAACATTTTATTGAGATGAAAGTATTGGAAATCATTTTTTACTATCACCTACCATTTTGTAAGGCAATAGCTAGTTGTTAAAATATACAGTTAAGTTGGATTCACCAACTACAGTACAAACGTATGGAGTGTTGCCTCGTTTTACGTCGTCGTATGCTTAAATCCAATATGGTTGTGCAACACCTTACAGTATATTTTGTGATTTTTGCCGCATTCTCATCTGCCTGCACAATCCATCCAATCCAAGGCACATGGTAAAGTCATTCAAGAGTGTCATCATTGAGTTCAGAGGTCGCTTTAACATGAGGACTGCATACATCTAAACTCTGCCTGGACTTAGCAGGCAGAGCATCTCCTGGGTTGTGGAGTTATGGCAGCGAGAAAATTAGTGTACAACAGCCTATGTTTCAAGTTCACCATCCCCTTCATGTGCTACTGTCCGATGGCTTTGTTTGTGCCAGTGTTTGGTTTGGTCCTCTTCAGTGAATGCTCATGTAACTTCCGTCCAGGTGAAATCTGTAAACGTAGTGGCACAGGAATGCATCAGTCAAAGGTCGTTCAGCTGTACAAGAAAAAACACACATGACCGATGACCTTATGCTTTTGATTTCAGCATGACAATGGAAAATACGACACACAATTTGTGAAGCGTATCATGTGATTTGGGCTTCAAATGATAAATGGGAGCTTGCTAGTCATGTGACAGATACACTCAAGCATGTCCTTGCCTTGAGATACTTAAGGTGCTTCATCAAGGTGAGGACTGAAAAACTTTGCTAAGATCTACAACAAAAAAGACATGCCAAAAAAATGATTTCATTTCATTGCTATCACAGCAGTATGAAACCAGCAGATCACAAAATGAAAATGTGGATTTGAAAACAAAAATATGGTAGATCTGATTAAATGATGAGTGCTAAAGACGTGACACACCAACAGAGATGGGATCTCAAAATAAAAATGACTGGCACTACGACACAAAGCAGCCTGCCGTGTCTGATTGATCTCACCCTTTAAGTGCTAGAAAGGTTGTCTGATGGTTCATCTGTACTAGTGGCCTCAGCACCAGCCACCTCAACTGAATCTGATTTGTTATGCATTGTGTCAGACTTCGACATTTTGCTTTCTGGAGAAAATCTGCACACATAAACATGGACAGCAAGTTAGGGGGAAGGAAGGAAGGAAGGGGAAGAAACAAAGGAAGGAGGAGAACCAAACATCCCAGGACCCAAACATTAGTTTGAGGTCACACAAGCAGAGCAAAATAACATGTGCCAACATGAGGATAAATCCCCTTCAAGCAAATACAGAGAAAATATAATAGTAATGTGTCATTTGGAGAAAGAGAAAGACACAAAACAAAGGCTTGGATATGTTATCGCTGCAACAGGCATGCATGCAAAGGAAATAAGGATTGTACTTCTGTGTGCTTTCTGGCAGTGGAGGGAGAAAACATTAATATCTACTGTATCTTTAAGACAGCAGCCAGCATTGTAGCTTAAATCCCATTAATTATTACATTATGGCTCAGTGATCACCTGTGATCATTCTGAGCTCTCACTCAGTTCCTACTGCTTCCACAGCTTCAGTTTGGAGATTAAATGAACTACAGCCAATGAAGAAGTCCTCACCTGCTGTGTGTGGGACTGCGGCTGTATGGCGCACCGGGAGCTCCATGGTGAGGGTACTGAGGTGTGTCGGGCGAATCGTACTCTGTTAGGCCCACCGCCAGCTGGTTGCGCCAGTTCCCTGTGCTAGCCACTGAGGACACTACAAACAAAGGAAAAACAAAACAGCGAAAACACACAAGTAATATTAGAGTGTAACTCACAAGTAATTCTTTAAGTGTTGTTATTGGAAACACTCTTAAGTCACCTTAACGTCAACACTACAATTTTCTATACTTCACAGAACTGCATTATTATGGCAATATGTTATTACAATGATGTTATTTTGACAGCTTTATATTCAAACCTCACATTCCCATTACATATGTATTTATATATGGGTTTGACCATTAAGGATTTTTGAAGGCTGATAGCAGTACCAATACAAAATTTCCAGTACTCTGTTTGTCCCCTGCAAATTTAATTCTTAGCAGAATTAGAAGCATCATTTAGACCATTATGTGCCATTAAAACTACACTGAAATACATACTAATTAAATTCTCTTAAGTGGTTTTGCAGCTTCTCAAGGCAGGGTGGTCCACCATACCTAAAAACATAATTGGCCAATTTTATGAATAAATAAAATGTGTAGAGATGTTACAAAGTGACTGTTTTTAAGTGGCTGTGTTCAGAGAAGAACGTTCATCATATTACCAGTGAGTGAATAACATGATTTGCTAAAACCTGATATTTATTAAAAGGCTCATATCAGCCAGATACATAATGTGTAACCATAGTCAACACTAAAACAAAATATAATTTTATGAAATGTTGCATTTGTTAAAGAAACCTCTAAAGACAATAAATAAATATGCATTGTGACATACTGTATTTTATATAAAATCTTGGTTTCTTCCAGTGTTTTCCATTTGCTGTCACTAATAGTCTGACTGGGGGATGTTGGTTTCATTCACTGGGTATTATCAAACCATTTGAGGAAGTGGTAGTGATGAAAGGCTATATAAATAAACTTGACTTTTTCATGAGCTCTTACCTGAGGAGTAGGAGGTGGCACGGCTGGAGTGGCTGAAGGGAGCTGGCATGGTCTGGTAGCCCAGGCTGAGCTGAGAGCCGCTGTCGTAGTCGTAGCCGGCCAGCACCCCTCTCCCTCCCTCCCTGTGCCCGCCGCTGCGATGGTACCAGCCCCTCAGATGCTCTGCCACCAAGGCCTTCTGCATACTCTTGGCCAGCAGCTCGTTCCTGGGCCCCTGCTTGCTCCGCGGTGGCCTCATGGTGGCGTAGGGGTTTTGGGAAAGACCATCTGTCCGGTCACTGTTGTAGTGCCTGTATCTGTCGTGTCCATGATACCCATTTATTTGGTAGGAAGGGTTGACGTTGTAGTGGCCCTCAACCTCATTCTCATACATGTAGGCACCGTTTGCGTAAGGCTCCATGTCCGGACAGGGGTAGCCGGCTACGTAGTAGGCACTGGGTGCATAGTGTGCTGGGGTGTCATATACATAACTACAACCAGAGGGGTGCTGCACCAAATTGGGCATACTCCCGGTATTCCCGTACACTTCCACTCTCCTGTGTAGACGATGCATGTTTGGGGTTCGGGAGTCCAGCGTGCTGAACTGGGAGTTGGCTGCTCCACAGTAGTCCAGACTGGACTGACTGGTGTAGGAGGAACAATCCTCCAGGGCCTCTGTGCTGTTGCTGCGGTGCACCGGTGACAAGATAAAAACAGGCTTCTCCGAGTCGGTCTCCTTTCTTAGCCGAGACTGTGACTCCAGACTTCCACTGCGATGCCTGAAGCAATGAGAGGACCCCTCTGACCTGAGGAGGGAGCATCATTTGTTATGCTAAAGGTCCTGTCAGAAGAATGGAGGCAATTATGGAAAAGTTCTGCACTGATTAGTTAAAATGAGGGTTAGGGTTTGGGGTGAGAGGTTAGCTTAAAGGGATAGTCAACTAAAATACGTCATTTCACATTAAAATGTTTTTTATTGTCGTGATTAGGTGTGGAAAACATGAAACTGCAAGAATCTGAAGCAGAGAGAGACCTGTTGATGGATTTATTCTCAGTCTTCTGAGGAATCAGTTTTGCTGGGGGCTAAGTTACTTGTTGAGCGATCCAACTAGTACACAACTTTATTTATTCCTTCCACCCCGTTTGACTGACTTGATTGACAGTAGTAACAATTGTTGGTCATAAATCCACCATCTTACTGAGGACTATTTCATCATTTTAATGTCATCATAAGAGGCGAGTTCAAACAAGTCTCATATGGAGCTTTAGCTAGCGATGGCATCAGTCTTGGACTTATATCAGTTCTACCAAAACAATCTCCAAAGTGTTATTGTTTGCGAGCAAGCTCTAGAGCAATGTTAGCCATAAAAACATTTAACATGCTGTTGCAGTTCCAGTTGTAACAAGTGGAATATTTTCCTCTTTGCAGGACAGATAAGTCGTGACAATATAGTTATCCTAAGGGGAACTAAAGCCCACCTAGCCCTGCTGGAATGAATAACCACAGAAAATGCAGCTGCTAAAACTCATTTTATTACAGTTATTGACTTCTAGGACCTCATATCTTGGTTAATAATGAAGATAGTGCTGAAGATAATATTGTAATTTGGTTTTCCATCCCTTTAAAGATATGGTTAAGGAGAAGCAGGGATTTGGGTGAGGTTACTGTAGGTGTGAACATTGGGTTATGTTTGGGAGCAGTGATCACACCTGAGCTGGCTGCTGCTGTAGGCATTGCGGGTCATAACCGGGGTGGGAGGCATGCTGCGTGGATCTCGAGGAGGTCTGGGTAGGGTTTTATAAGGGCTACTGTGGGTGGAGGAGACATCTCTTGGATTCTGGTAGAAGTGGGAAGACTCCTGGCCTTCCAAAGCTAATCTGAAAGGGTGTGGTAATAGTGAAAGGATTAAAAAAAAAAGAAAAAAAAAAAGAAAAAAGTGTGACAGGTGAGGAAAGGAATGAGGCTGCAAACATGACAGTGCCAAAACATAACATCACTGCTTCATTCCAAAAACAAGACCAAAAAAAAAAAAGTTGTGAGACAAGTTGTGCTCCAAACTAAATCTTATGGCAATTAGTGAGCGGGAAAAGGGGCAGTGATCTATATCCCAACCTGCTGAGGTTCTTGTGGTGGTGATTTTCCCTTGGTGATCCCTGTCTTTCCACATCAGCGCCCAGGGAACGCATCGGACTGAGCTGAGGGGAGCCCTGAACTGAACGCGACCGTGGCCTCTGACTTGCACTGTCCGAGTCATCTGGATACAGAGAAAGCCCATGGTAGGAATACTGACACTGGCATAATAATTTTTGCATATAGTATAAATAATAGCAAATCAGGTCCTCTTTCAGTGCAACAAAATGTGTTTAACTCACCATCATCCATTGGTAGACTTGACAGGGAGCTGCAGTCTGAGCGGACAAGTTCATCTGGAGGAAGAGATGAAATTCCACATGTACTCAGAATATAATTTGACAGTTAATGGCAGTGACACAAACACATCTAGGCGATACTGTGACTGCCAGCTTGCATCATACCTGCAATGATCACTGAGGCTCGCTGCGTGGGCTTTTTCCCCATCTTGATTCTGTACTGGTTCATTTCGTCCTCTATCTGCTGGAGTTTGTGCATGGCGTCCAGACAGTTCCTTCTCCTCTTTTTCTTGACTGTTTTACACAGCTCTGCCTCGTTTGCCAGCTTCTTAGCTGCCTCCACAATCTTTTGCTGCAGGGCAAACCTGCTCTCCAGGTTCCTTAGGTAAGGGTCCTGCATAAGGAGCAGCACATCGTCAGGTTTCCGTTTCATTGCATTAAATCTGATAATAGCTGTTATCGTTAACTGATTTCATTATTTACTTGAGATTAATGAGGATCTCATATCAATCAGAGCTTATTATTGTCCTATAAATATCCATATATTTGGAATACTGTATAGCCACTGATTTGGCTTGTACTCCAAATTATACTACAAATACTACAAATTAGAAGCTCACAGTGCTAATACTCAGAAAGGATAAAGCATTAACATATTACACACAGGTGTAAACAGAGGAACACAAGACATGAATTGCTACTTCATTCTATTATGCCACACCAAATACAAACCTCATTGTAGGGGAAAAGGTCATCTAACTTGAAAGCGGTGCCAATTCGCCGCCTGACTTGAGGGGGTCTCTCCCCTGCAGACAGGGGATATTCTTTTGGCAGCTTGCCCGTAAGCTCCTGAGCAAACAAAGCAAAGCCCTTAGACGCTGAAATACAAATGTTCTGTTGGCCACACAGCAACACAGGTTAACAGAAGCAGTTCAGCTGACTGAATCTGCCTGCTTAGACAAAGACAGCAAAAGCTCTATGCTGTAAGCTCATGTCAAGCAAAAATATCCAAGTCCAGAGCTAGCGCAACACAAAGAGATTTCTCACCGCCTCTCTCAGGCAAATCTTCTTCAGCTCTTTTGTTTTCTTAGCCAAAATTTCTTGGATCTCTTGTTCTTTTTTCCTCAGCTCAGAGATCTTCTCCCTCTTCTGCTCCTCACTCACTTCAGAATCTGCAGAACCTGTGCCAAGGACATTTGGACAATTTTATCCATTGATGCATGCTTGCTAATATAATGTACAGTGCATATATATTCAAACATAATGGTGCTATAAAGCCACCAGTAGAGAGGGTGAACTCACACATCAGGTCGCTGCCTTTATTTTTACATTCACAGTACGCAATTCACAGCTCAGTGTTTATAGTTCAGAGCTGAACTTGTGAGCATGACACTTGAGTTGCTACTGCTACTGCTTACTGCTAATGCTACTTAAAATAATATCCCTTGCAACACAAGCATGGACTTAAAATAATGACACTTGCTCTACATGAAGTGAAATAAACTGAAGTGACCAACCTGTTGATACCAGGCTCCCGTTGCTGGCTGTTATGAGGTTATTCTTCAACCCAGTGTCTCCTAACCTGGTTATTTTCGATCCCCCCTGCTCTGTCAGATCCATGGCAATTTCCTCCAAACTTCTTGCTGCGCCTAATTTAGCCTAAAGGGGTAACAAACCACATAATGGAAAAGTTACTTTAATAGGTGCTAAATGCAATTTGTTTGACATGTAACATGTGATGTCATTTAAAATACTTACTTTGCTTTGCTTTCTGTCCAAGTAGAACTGATGCTGACTAATCGCCATGACCCAAATGGTTTTGATCAGAGAATGGCTGGCATACCACGTGTGGATGAGGAGGCCTGTTTGCCCAAAGGTACGCTTGGTCACTGCCCGCCTGTTGCCAGGAATACACCAGAAAAAAAAAATTGGAGATTGAGTCACAGTTTTAAACTCTGCTCAAATTACAATTTCAGTGACACTTATGATTACTTTGGATAAATAATCACTGAGTCAAAGGCAACCTTAAGAACAACATACATAAAACAATAAGTTTGTGAACAGCCAAAGAGTAGATTATAAAACATGCTTCTGATGCTCACCTGTGTGGATCATTAACCTCTACAGCAAATTTTTTCTCCCTGAAGTACAGGTTTTCCAGCTGCTTCCACTGGTATAGCTGAGAGTAAAAATGGAAAAAACAATAACAGGTTGAAAAATTGATCTATTCTCCAGAAGGTGAAATACAGAAAAATGAAATGGAGCTAAAACACTGAAATGGTGCCCGACATATGTGCACTGCTGCAGTTCTAGCAATGCTGGCTTTAAAACTGAAAACCTCTCCCTTTTGAATATTCCTGTAAAAAATATTGTAAAATTATCTATAACACTGTGCTATGAGTTATCATGACTGACATCAAATAAACTATAATAAAAAAAAAAATAATAAAAAAAAAACAATAGCGCAGGTGTTTTTGGCTTGCATACCTGAACCACAGTCATTAAAAAAGCCAGGCTGTAACATGAACTGTCATTACAGTCTAGGCCGCCTGTCATGCCAAGTCTGCAATAATGCAGGTGTTAGAGGAGAGAAGAATGCCACAAGGGGACATTATACAAAGACTCATTGCAATATACACCACTCTCCATGGCTCATCACATCCCTCTCTGTATCACCAGGTGCTCACTGACGGCAGCCAGATATGAAGAAGCTATTTCAGTCAGTGACTCACTGTGTGTCTGGAAACGGTCTGAACCAAACAAACCCATGAGCTGCCAGATAATGGTTATACAGACAGCACAGAGTGGCACTGATTGTTATCGTCCATACTGCATATGGACACTTGAGGGAATCTTTTGTATCATATTACATTTATAACATTCAATAGCAGCTGTCAAGTATGGATGAGTGAACATTCAACAGTTTTATGATAAAAAAAAAAAATGTGTTTTCAAACATTGATGATGATGGACACTTATCACTTCAACATTGTAACACAATGTAGAAATTAATTATTTTTGAAAATTTTACAAAACTGAAAATTTGTTATTTTCAGGTAGACAAAAATATTAAGATGTGTATTGCCATCCAGCCTTACCAGAAGATGTATAAGACTTCTCAAGCCTTGTTTCCTGAGTTGGTGCGTTCTTAATCCTAGTTGAGTTGGCTAGTTGAGGCTCTCAGCACAAACACATACTTTATGCTGTCTCCTGTCAGCTCCTAACTTGTCTCCTCAGGTACTGTGAGAACATGCAGGATAACGCCCTGATCCGGCCCCTTTCCCCTCTGACATCACCAACTCACTCCCTCTT
Organism: Myripristis murdjan; assembly: GCF_902150065.1. Classification (NCBI taxonomy): domain Eukaryota; kingdom Metazoa; phylum Chordata; class Actinopteri; order Holocentriformes; family Holocentridae; genus Myripristis; species Myripristis murdjan. The sequence goes on along the minus strand of NC_043986.1, from coordinate 21,628,429 downwards.
CCCCTCTCCACAACAAACTGCTGTTCGCCACGGGCCTGTTTACATAGCTCAGGAACATGGCAGGTATGGATGGATCAACCTATCTAAGACAGAAGTCTGGACCAGGAAGGCTATTGTCAGTAAATTGTTCCTTCTTGAACTTTGATAACACCAGAAGATTATTTTCTGCATTCAGCTCCACAAGCACACTATATAAGCCACACACAACATAGCTGACAGATCACTCACATGGGTGTTTCTTCCATCAGCATACAAGCTACAATAACACCAATGGAACAAGAAAAGCAGGTTCACACCTCATATATATGTTTCTCAAGCACTACATTTAAATTTCAAATACTAGTCACAGTTAGATAAGTTTTAAGATACATACAGCGTTCATACTTTAAAGAATTGTGTTTATCACAATGACATAACAGTGCCACGGACTGACATTTTGCCCTGATTTCTCAAGTCTGGCTCACTCTGCTACACCTGAACTGGAGGCCCTGCCCTTGTTGGAGTGGAATAGATGATGCATGTATTAATGCTGGTGAATCACCATGCTATGTGCAAGAAGAGCAACCCTTATCCATGCCCTGTTCAATCATGTCGACACTCCTCCAGTGCAAAAAGTCAAGCAGAAAGACAGCGCAGAAAGTCAGCGGAGACATTTTAGAAACTGAGCCACATCATAACTGGATATTTACCTTTCTTGGTTTAAGTTTATCCTGCAAATCATACTGTCCGATTCCTTTATAGCTGATTCCAAGCCACCATGGGATCCCCTGTTTGTCCTGTGAAGCAAGAGCACGGTTTGGTGGCCGACTCAATTTCAGCAGGCAACAGCTGTCCTTTTCCATGAATCAGTGCAGAGGCCTTACCTTAACTTCGTAATAATGAACACCATACGTGGGCAGCGATTCCACTAAAGTCAGATACCTAGAATGAGAACAATTTTTATTAAACCCACCAGCTGTTTTGAGAACATCTGCATGTGGTTTACATTGGAATCAAAAGCTGGTACTCTAACAGAGAGAATGTGATATCTCGAAAGATGCCTATGCACTCAAGTGAATCACAATGATTCACCGGTCAGCCAGCGACCACGGGTGGGTATTGATTTCTAACAGAAGATGAGAAAAGGAGTGCCAGAGAGAAAGAGAGGGAGAAAGAGAGAGAGAGAGTGAGCTCTGGTGGAGGTGAGAGAAAGATTTATGAAGTCGAGGCGAAATAATGTTCCCTTTCTGATGACTTGTGGTGAACTGGCCGCGGAGAGTACACTTATTGTTTTTCCAATACTCACTGCACGATGGCCTGTCCTCGGGAGACTCCTTTCAGCTGTTTGTAGTGTTCAATCACACGATCCTCACTGTAATGTCACATTCACAAAACACCTTTTCACTCTAAAACAGCTGCACATCATCACTGCAGGGTATCACTGGGCATAATTTGTATAGTGTAGTGTTGCATGTATGACCTTAAAAACAGTAAACTTTTGTTCACTCCCTGGTTTTAAATCAACAAGCCTTCTTGATGTGTGCATTCAAAATTTCCAATAAACATACCAGTACGCAAGTGATGGATGCTCCTTGAGCACTTTGGTAGGAAGAGTTGGAAGCTTTTTTAGGTCAGCTCTGGTGTTTTCATCACTGAAACAAAAAAAATGTGACAACTAGGTTTTACAGTTGAGCTAACGGTAGGGATATAATATGCAATGATGCAGTTCTTCTGCATTTTTCAAGTGGTTCGGCTTTGAAAATAGACTTCAACATAACGTAAATAACCACTTGTTGAGCTCAGCCACATGCAACAAAGCTACTTTATTCCTATCTTACAAGGCTCCTTGATAAAGAAGTTGCTATAGTGAACAAAGGCAGCAAACCACCTCATTCCTGCAGCTGGTAAAGGCCAGGTGCCAACATGCACAAAGATCTGTGGTATTCCCCCTGAACACTATATGCACACTTGCTAAAGGCAGCTCTGTTAAACACAATTGAGTTTGCAATGTAAAGCCATCTCCACTCTGCAATACATGGCTTCTGTCAGCACTATGAGATTCATTAGTTGACTGGTGCAAGGTCATCAGCTGTCTGTGGTAGCCCTCACACACCACTGCTATTGATTTTTGTTTTCTGGACTCTGTAGGAACAACTGAACTATTGAATCACTGTGTTAAACGGTCATTATTAACTTCCCCTGTTGCGGTTAAATACCTCTTACCTAGATGATAATATGTTCTTACCTTGTGTAGTCTCCCTTAGCCTCCTAGTGACAAAAAAAACAACATGTTATTAGATTGCAAGCTTTCATGTTTTTATAGCTGCAGCAATTAATGCAGTCATTTCAGGCAGTTAAAAGGCACTAACCTGCAAAGCACTTGCAGCTAATTTGAAGACATTTTCACTCTCCACCTCTATAATCCCCTGAGAGACATAAAAGTGCATTAGAATCAAGCATAAATAGAGTGCAGGAAAGCTAGTCTGTTGTATTATGAGCGACTTTCTACACCAAGAAACAGTATCTGCTTTGTTTTGATGAGTAACCTACTCTCGAAATAAACCACCGTTCATGTCCGCTTTCTCAACCGCTTGCCTAACATTCCAGCCAGCAGAGAGCAAACATTGCCCTGCAGCCACTGTCTGTCTGAGCTGAGGGCTGGGGGATTGCTTCGAGGGGACAGAGACAGTGAATCATCAGTGACTCCCTGACCTTCTGACAAACCAAAACTAGCAGGATGATTCTTCATTGTTCCCAGCTCAAGAACAATGCAACCACAAACACTTACATTGTAGACAGCAGATTTTGCATTCAGGAAGAACAGCTCCACTGTTATGATATCCCTCAGCTGGGTGATGTTTTCTATGTAGAACCTGTAAATGATGACAGCAAACACACATAAAAAATCAGAATTAAATTATGAGGTAATTTTTCACATTGTTGTTGTTATCAAATAAAGTGACATACATCATGGATAGGCCGATGAAAAACCAGGTGCTATTTAAAAGGTCATAATACCTTCAGTTTGAGCTTTTCTCTGCCTAGTATGTAATTTTCAAGAGTGTAAGCAGCTTGAGGAATGGTGGGAGAGGGGAGGGGTGGTGACTGGGACAAAATTGTAGCATGTATAATACAAATCTGTAAACCACCAAGGATAATAATAAGCCAAAATTTGCATAAAAATCCAGGGGATAAAAGCAACAGCGCATGATGTATTGTAAAGATTGTGGCCAGGACGGATACCATTGCTACACTGATAAACAGCTGTTAAAGAAAAAAAAAACACCCCCTAGTCAGCAGAGTGCTGCTCCCTGCTGGAGTGCATGTGATCTGCATGGGGAGGGGAAGACTTACCTGACCAGGAAGTTGAGGGCAATGGGCCCCGTCTTCTTCGTGAAGTCATGTTCAAGAACTCTGCGGTCCATCTGCAGCCACTTACACTGACCACTGCAAGAGCAAACACACTGAAGTGTCAGATAAATGCTTCTTGTGAACAGACACATTCATATACAAATAACTGTAAACACAAACAGAACCGTTTACATACTTGTCATCAACAAACGTTAGTCCGAAGAATTCCTTCTCTTTGAGGTTGAAATGGGAGGACACCAAGTCGAGCAGTTCACGTGACAGCAGCTTAGGCTACGGAGTGGGATTTAGAGTCAGTAACAGCTATTCAGTCTGAAACCAAACATAATATAAGACCAGCTACAGAGCAGCGTCCCTGGAGTGCTGTGCTAAGGACAGAGTGTCTTGCTCAATGACAATTCAGTAAGTCAGATGCTTAGCACCTGAACACAGTTTGAAGGGCTGGTTCCACTAATGACTCAGCCACCCGATGCTGGATCATTTGCTGCACATTTCTACGTATATTCCCACTGAATACAATTTATCTCATCACATCACATCATGTCACACAAATGTTGCTGCCACAATATTATTTTTGCATCAGGTGCTATCATACCTGAACCAGCAGCTCCAGCTTCCTGTCGTCAAGCAGCTGCACTTGGCACACTCTGCCTTCTGTCATCTGCAGTCCAAGGAAAAGAGGAAGTTCAGGGCTTGTGACACAAATTGCATGATATTCCATCTCTATATCTCTATATTACCACTGGTAATATAGAGATTCTGCATATTGTAGGGATGGGCTATATGCACAAAATCAATTATCACAATATCTTGATCCCAATATCTCATCAATATTGTGATGAGATCGTAGGACTGACTACCTGCGCTTTCAAGAGATATTTTACACACAAGAGTTTTTATATTTTATTTATTTTTCTTTTATAAGCAATCATTAGTAATGTGGATATGACAACCAAGCAGATAGAGGCAACTAATAGAACAGCTAGAACAGAAAATTGCATCTTTTTACAGTAATGCAGCCTTTAAAATCAGGAAAAATCAGGAAAAATACAACACTATGTCACTATATTACAATTACAATATCTTTTCTCTTATTATGATATCAATATAATGTCAAAATATTGCCCAGGCCTTGTTTATTGGTAAATTTTCACCATTATGGAAGTGTAGTACATATAAGACCCTCATTTTTCATAATGTTCCTACAACTAGTAGTGAAATATAGAAAAATAAGCCAATGACATCATGCATCTGTAAGAGGGAATTTGTTTGTATACAGAAATTCTATCAGAAAGGATCCATACAGAGTATGAACCTGACTGGTACATACAATGATCCTTTTAAAAGGGGAAAAAAAAAAAAAAAAAAAAAAAAAAAAACTTGACGTTGTTAATGACAATAAAACCATTGTCTCAAGGATTTATTACTATGGTAACCAAACCAAGGATTTGAGGTTCTTACATTTTCAGTCTTTTACATTTAACTTTGCTCTTTCAGCCCATGAGCCTTTTCTTTATTTGAGTATACAAATGTCTACATTGTTCCTCAAAATCACCTTTTTCCTTTTTTCTCCATACAGAGTAACATTTATGCAGCGAATTCCAACCAACATGCAAATGTTCAGACAACAACGTTAACCACAGCGCCATATCAGATTCTGGCAAAACTCAGCACACATGAAATCCAGTATTTTCAGTCTCATATTCCTACAGTATAGGAAGGAAACATCACTATATGTTTGTGTAAGATATTCATCATGACTGTTATGCCCTTTGAGCAAACCTCCCTCTGATATATTCAGGTTGATGTAGTAGAACACACAGGAGGCACACTGTACAACATCTGATAAATCTAGCAGCCACCAAAAATGACAGTTTCAGGTTAACCAGTTTTACTACAAAACCTGCTCACGAACCGAACGATACACAACACACTAAGCCTCTTTATCCAGCAGGATGAGGCTGATCACGACTTGTAACACCTGGAGTCAACCAAGCAGTTGTTTTACCTGGTAAACCTCCCCAGGGAGGGTGCAGGTGTGGATGCATCCCTGGCCAGGCCTCATCCTCTAATCAGAGTCTTGGATCCAAACCATGAAACTGTTAGTGCCGGGCCAGGACCCCAGCCGTTCAGGATTGACCGGCAACTTGTTCCATCCAGGCTACTGACTCTGACTCTGGACAGCCGGGCCCTCGCCAGGTCCAGTGACGTCTTGTACCCTGGCCAGTTTGCGTAACATCAGAGCTGACCTAATGAGCACCGTCTGGGTCAGTCTCCTGACTGCTGCCTTTCAGTTTAGGGTTTACTCCTTTCCCACTAAGCCCCAGTGAACATAGGTTATAAGGGAAATATGGCTGGCTAATACACACACCAGCTGGCACAAACTAGCTGGCTCCAATGTGAGCAACTGAAGCATGTCTACACTGTCTGCTAATACAGATTTTTATTTGCCCAGAAATTTTTGAGCAGTTTTATTTCATCCATACACCATATAGTGGTTGAATGGGTTTGAATCCATATATCAGGTTTCTCTTACCTCATTTTCCTGTCTGTTTTCACTGAGCAATGTATAAAACTATTTGATTACAATAGGATTGTAGATGTCCACTAAGAAACTGCTTCAAACAGCTCAAATATAAGCTTTAATAAGCATTATACTTCCCATTCATGTACTGCTTCCTCAGCAATAAAAAAAAATATTAAACAAATTGTCCTGCTCCATGAACAGGGAACTCACCCACTCACTCCTATAAATTATTTGTGGTATAGTTTTAATGAGCACTTTGTCAATTACAGCCCCTAGATAGCATCTCTGTTTTTTACTGCCACAGCTATAAATTGTCTTTCATACTATAAATTAAAAGTGCGTATTCAATTAATCCAATTAATTCTGAGTATGGCTGCTAGTGACATGCACCAAAACTATTGTCGTATTGATCTGAGTTTGATGTAGTCACGGCAGCAATATAGTGGGATGACTTTTTTGTCTTTGTAATAAGTACCCCACTATAGTGCAGATGGAGCAGAGCATGCAGCTGCAGGCGTGTAAAAGTGCTGGCCACTAGATGGTGCAGAATTTATTATTTTTTGTGTGTGGAGCCAGAATTCACAGGGAGAAAATGGCCCCTTAAACAAGCACACACTACTGAGGGATTTCCATAAGCAGTCATTAGCTCAGCAGTGGAAAAGGCGATCCAGCTTGGATGACTGGTATTTATGCAATATAGATGAACTGAGTTGGAGAACCAGGTAAGACTTTGGGAATCTATATCATCTATCATCTCAGTGACAAGATCCGCTATTTATATCTCACGGGACACAGCAAACCTCACAGCCAAAAGAGTCTCATTTCAAACCCAAATCAAGCAAACATATTAATTTTAGAATTTACAAATGCCCACTGATTAATGTAATCTGAAATTTATGCACTCTCATATGAGAAATAATGTGGCGCTGTAGTCACCAGCAACTGGGAATTATTTAAACCTTGACTTGACTTCTCCTGCTGTATCTGTATGAGGCAGAGCTGGTGATTTTGCCCACAGCACAGCAGACAGTGCTGCTTAGTCAACCAAAAACAGTCTATTCACCCTCAATAAAAGACCGGCCTTGGGCCTGTGGGGTTAAAACAGGTATTAGAACTTCATGGAGAAGCAGCAGCGGGGAAAGATGAAAGAAATGTCAGTCTTTGTGCTTGTCTCTCTAGAGACTGGACAGACAGGCGCTCATCCAGTAGTGCGCCGCAGGGTGGGCATAGTCTGCGGCCTGAGGTTGGCTGGTATAGACAGCTTGTTATAATGTGCTACTGTGAAATATCCCAGTATACATTTGTAGGAGGCACAGATGTGGCCTTCTTGTAAGGTGCTAACGCTGTTTAGAAAGATGAATCATGCTTGTAGCGGCTTCTTTTAGCACCTGCCAGTGGAAATGTTAACATGAGAAATAACACGAGAAATGATGGAAAATACAAGATGTGAATAACCACATTCATTTTTTATACAGAATTATGTTGAAAAATATTGTCGCATTTACAAATCCAACGATCTTTTGACAAGTACAATTCCTCAACCCTATTTCTATTTTAAGCTAAAAATCAAAAGAGAACAGTAAAAAATTAAGATGAAAAATTGTACGGGAAACAAGCAGGAGAATTTCTTTGTCCTGGTTCCCAGTGTTTAACACGTCACATCGGTTAAATGTCATGTACAGACTGAAACCTATCTTATCTCAGTTTCCTATGCACATGCATTATTGATGAAAGCTGGTCTCACACACAAGCCAATGTCTGCTCTCTATGCTTACATGTTCCTCCGAGCGCACCCGCTGCTATCACACAAACCAGGGATACATCAGCTGACACTATTCTACACAAACTATTTTACATTATACTCTTTAAAACAACACGGAAACCATTGCAGCCCGACTGTGATTGTTAAGAGTAATTGGAGAAGTGTGTTTTCACAGGATGAACTCCACAACCATGTATCTGGTCACTGGATTCTCCCACAGAGACAAAGACAAGAAGCCGAAGAAACTGGAAACAGGCCCACTGACAGGACACTCTCTCCAATACACTGTGATGTTCTCCAGCATATTTTCCAGTTCATGTGTGATTCTATGGCACAAATGGATGCACAAAAAGCAAATCCCCTTCTGTGACTGCTGCTGATCTATGAAGTGACCTTTGCCAGCTGATCCTGACTGGTGATGACATTGAGACCTGTAGGGTCAACGGTCACTTCGAGTCAATTTGTTTAAATTCAAATCGGCTATTTTAACTAGTACAATGCAAAATAAGTCGGGTTATATTTTCTTGTCTTAGAATGATACAAAGCTATAGGGTTGCAGCTCTTCAGCAGGAATCTCAAGCACAGGATGCTTGCAGTATGTGTACTAGCTGTCTAAAAATATTAAGTCCATGCCAGGGCAAACGCTACAGGCAACATTACTGAGCGTACAGGTCCTGTAAGAGACCCTGGTTCCTGTGGTTGCAGAGACTGTGAGGTGAGGGGTAGAGTGCAGGACATTCTTCCTGATCTGATACTGTATCTCATCCTGACTAATGTTGTCAGGGCTCAAATGGAACCTATCAGCCTGCATCTCCCAAAGAGAACCATTCAGAGTGTTTGTGATATCCGGAAACTTCACCAACACAATGGGGGTCAGGATATTACAAAAATCAGAACACAGAGAAATATAAATTCTGTTGTTTTATAATAGCTGCTTTCTTATTCAGAGGAAGGCCGCATTGATGGGAAATGATTCATGTGAATGATGTCATCATGCAGCATAGCTTTCTGTTAACATCCTCATCCCTATTTGTGAAAAGCGCATGTATTTAGGCAGCAGTGACTTGTGATAGATTAGGTGGTGGCTGTCCTAAAGGTTTAAGTACCTCTGTTGTGGCACATAATTCAGATTATATGGGAAGTAGCAGTACTCTATTAGTAGCCACAGTAATAGCCACTCTTTCAGCTCTCTCATTTCAGCTTCTGTGTAGCATGGCAGCATTAGCAGCATAATAGTAATAGCATTACACATATTTAAACTAGTCTTGGTAATATTATCATAATGGAACCAGTTAAAGTTGCGATCAATTTGCATCCACTTCAGAGTAGCTGTGTACAGAGTGTTTGCACTGAGTGTCAGCTGCTGTGGTGAGAGATGTGTTATAATGTTGAAGTGTCCTTGAGGGTCCTTGATTATGTTCAGACATTAAGAAAAGAAATATCGTCAGAAGAGGCAGTATTTGCGCTTTCGGATGACATGATAAGTCTGTACATGACTTAGAATTTTGTCAGTCAAATCAAATTTGGCTGTTCAGTACAGAGATTCAGCTATTCAATCCTCTTTTTTTTTCATGGAGACTATCTGGCAATCAAGAAATCCATTGGCATGAGTTTCAGTGAAGATTTTGACTACATTAACATAGTCAAATGCAACAGAGTCATGCAAACACATTTTCGAGAGTTAAAAAATCAATAAGACAGCTGCATATGATGCAAGATTTGAATTGCCGACGTACTATGTCGGGCTACCATATGGATTTGTCAGAATAATGAGACAGGCAGCACACTAGCCAATTTTTATTTTAACATTAAAAACAACATGTAAATACATAAACAAATGTAAAAGTTCAAGATAAATTCACAGCATTGGCCGCTATGAAATACCTGACATCTCCTCTTCAACAGGATATATATTTATTTATTTGCAGAAGAATAAATTCATGATTCCCGTTATTTATAATTCCTCATTGAAATGTTATCCCTGAGCATTTTTATGAGCTATCTGTTTTATCCTGTTTTTGTAATGCGCACTGACAGATGCATGGGTTTTGAAGTTCAATTATATCTCTTCCTACTGTTTCCTGTCTGTCTTCGCTGTACCATCTAAAACCTGAACCAAGATAATGAGGACGCTCATTATCTAAAAACAGAATAAACCACGCTTAACTTAACTCAATGTCCTCGCAAGGAGGGCTTAGAGGAGAAGTTTGTTTTCTGTTTACGGCATATTAACATGTAGATCCCAGATACTTTATTGTTGATCAGTGCCTATAATGTCAGGTATGGTGATTACAGTAGCAAGTGATTTCATTTTCCAGTCATGACAGCGCTGTAATTAATATCATGTACAGTATGTAAGGTCAAACTGTTAGGGCTCTGTCTGGGTTGTCCATTTACTGTAGCTACAAGGCATCAGCATTAAAACGTCTCTAGTTTTATTGGTCAGTGATGTCTCATTACAGAAAGCCCTGAACTGTATCAACGAACGCAGCATCTCACTGCAAAACACCAAGTGGGCCTTGGTGATATGAACAAAATAAAATATCGCAACATGTTTGACGATATCGATACTGTAACTATCCTGAGGGGATGACTTTTGGTGCTTCTATAAGACACTTAAACAAAGAGATTTTGTCTAAACCATCATAACTAAAGATATGATAATGGAACAGCTAGAACAGTCGAACAAGTTCAGAAAACAGCATCGCTTTACTGTAATGCAGCCTTTAAAACAACACTTACATCATAATATTAAGATACCCAAAATCCAAGATGATATCTACTCTCATATCACGATATCAGTAATATTGATATATTCCCCTGCTCTAACACAGTTCTGCTTCAGGACCATTCTTGGGGTTTCAGAGCAGTCCTCTTTGACAGTCCTACTATAAGGGACTGCAGGCTTTCAACATCAGGAACTGCAATGACTTTCTGCAGAGCCCGAGGGAGAGGAGCGGAGACAGGGATGTGAATGTGTGGGGAAAATTGAACACCAGTACATTATATAACCTAGACTAGGTGACTATCTATCGAAAACCCTGTGAAAGCCACCTGGATGACAGTATGTAACAGGAATACTGCTGACACTGGCTGTGTTGTAATCAGTTGGTATTCAGAGTCCTCACCTTTTTGACAGCACCATGCTCATGATGTGATGATGTCATTCAACTGGCTTCATCTCTCCATCAGTATTGGGCACCACTCTGTGTCATTAAGCCCCAAGTGTTACTGCTCTCCTGTGCATTCCCTTTGTGAGAAATGTATGAATATAGGATAACTTGCCTTTCCTAAAAATAGACTCGTCTCTCTTACCGTAGCACATTTCTGAGGTGACTCTCTGGAGGCTATAGTATCTAACATGAAGGTTGTTAACTGAGTGCTGCCTGGGACACTAGGAGTAATATTTACAACATTTCATTGCTGAGGAGCATCATGGAGGTGAGGCAGCATCTCTACTTGTCAAGTTTGCATGTTGACAAGCAAGGGAAGCAAACTGGAGGGGGCTCAACTGTGGCCTGTGTGTCAGATTCTGATGGATTCTATCCTACACACCGACTGAAGGGGCTATTTTAACCCCAAAACACGCGTGCAGTGGTCTTTTCCTCTTTCTAGAAGTTTGCCAGAAGAGAGACAATAGCCAGCCATAGTGCTACATGACATTAATCTCAGCAGGATATCCTTTCCAACGTAGCTAGGAAGAGCAATAAGTGTCACGTTAGAGACCAGTGTCATAGAGAAGAAACTGTCAAACAGTTCCTGTTTACAATGCATTGTGCTTTAAATACATACAGGCAATATATGTGTCTTCCTGCAACTCCGAGAAAACATCCAAAGGACAACCTCCTGCTATGTTTTAAGTCGACATCTTTTTCTATTACAAGACTAAACATAAATTGAACATCACAACCAAACAGAACAACAAACAAATGACAATGAAGCTGCGTAACCCCGTGTACTATCGCGTCATTTGCCAGGTGACTACTTTGAACTACTTGTGCAGAAACCATAATGACTACCAGAGGTGTAACGTCCTTGGGTAAGCAGGAAAATACACCTCTGCTACGTAACCAGAGGCTGTGGAGCTGCACAGTATGAATGACTCATGAAACCACATATAATACAAAACAGAACATGCAGATTTTACGCACAAAGCGTCACAGAGGGCCATAAAAATATGATGAACGCTGCTGTCATGGCTTTGACACAGGTGTGCTTCACACAACCCTTTGGAAATTATGAAATGATGATTCATGTGCCAGGCTCAATATTCAATACATCTCTAAAGCCAGTGTATCTTTACCACATTGTGTGCTCACTCCTGTGCCTCCTGCTGTACAGCATGTTAGATTCAGCCTAGCCTTGGAAATGGGCACTAAGCAGTAGATCCAACTAGCTACATGTACTTTCTATCACACTGTAAAATGAATGTAAGTCCTTTTCAACTTGCACACAACCCTTTGTTTCACATTTTTTTTGCACCTTTATAATAAGCACTGCATTGCCTAGAATAAAAAGACTATGCGAGGGCCACCTGCCACTGACCACAGAGAGAACAATGAATATGCTGCTGTATGCTCCTTTACAGTACATGCATGGTTTCAACCTGAGCCCCACGGCAGATGTGGCAAATAAGATAACACTCAGTGTTTGGCTGAGGAAAACACACCAGTCAATGACAGTGAGAGCCAAACCCATGGCGTTACAAGGTACAGTGGTTCATTGATCCTCTGCCGTTCACACGCACGTATAACTCAGTCTACTTTGTCTCTCTCATAGGGGAATAAATCAGCTCTATCACTTCACACAGCCTTACCTTTCCGCCGCTGCAGCTTATATCCCACTTAGGTGTTGATAAGGCAGAGCTTCCCCTGCATGCTGATGACCCATTCAGCTTTCCTCGGTCTGCTCCCGGCGAGCCTGTGCTGCTGCGCTATCGCTGGCCATGTTCATTCTCCTGTACTACTATAGCGCACACTAGCCGTGTATTCAGCCTCCCTCACCACGCCTTCACCCGCCGGCTATTATGTGAACAAGCCCCGCACCCCACCCTCCCATCCAGCAGCTGCCACCGGCTCGTCTCACACCGCCTGCCTGGAAGCCTAATAATGAAATGGCAGGGAAATGAAAAGGCATAAATGCATTAAAACCACCACTTTAATTCAACACATTTTGTAGCTGCCCTGCTTGGAGTCAATATTTCAAATATGACAATAGCTTCTTTTTTTTAAGCGTAAAGTTTGTCTCACCACATAGGTACATAGGGCAAAATAAGCCCATTGCAGATTATTAGAATTAGAATATCCCTCACGAGTTGTTATTTATGTGTTTATTTTGTAGAAATAGCCCATCGAGGTTTCAAGTCTGTATATTGTAACAAACATTGGGTTTATAATAATGATATCATAATTTTTTTCATGTGCTATGGTATTATCATTATAACATTAATGAAAAAGGCCTGTTCCCATAGGGACTTAGAGTTTGTTCATGGTGGGTTTAATGAGATTTTATTGTGGGCAATATCATGTCATTTTTATCTGCTGTAGGCCTATCACTGTTTCAACACTGCACTGTACAGTATGCAATTTTTATGTGTATTAATTTACTATCCTTGTGAAAAATATGGAATTACTTTAAAGTAATTAGCTAGTAAAGAAGACTAAAGTGAATTATCTACAATGTTGTGGGTAAGAGCTTCATCTAAGCAATAAGACGTGTTTGTCTCTGTCTGTCTGTGTTTGTTTATTTGTTTGTTTGTTATATGTACCACTTAGACATATTCACAAAAGTATTTTTAGTAGTCCTTGGCTATAGAGAAAAAAATATATAATATAGCCTATGGCTTGAGACCAATGAACATGGGGAAAAAATAAAAATATGACCTGTTGCAGAAGATGCAATTGGGCATGCATAATCCTAAAGCAAATGAAAGAGCAATCCAACAAACACTGACAGCTCAAACTTCTTTGATGTCTGTGTACACAGTGCAATATGCCATCAGCACCAGTTTCAACCAGTTACTCTCTGATAAATGATGAAACCCAAAAATATTGGGACCACATTATGATATTTCATGATCAGTCTGGAGGTTACATTTTTTTGACATTCTAAATGCCCTCATTTGTAAATATGAAAATTACTTTACAGACAAGCATAGAACAAAGAACATGTGTACCAAATTTCATGGAAACAGTTGTATGATGAAGTAAAGCAGTAATTACATAAGAAAACTTAAAGCTTCATCAGTTTGGATGTTCAAAACTCGATCAGTGATCAGATTTCTTTATTAAAGAGAAAATTCAATCAACTGACAAATTTGCACAAATTTAAATAATTATGTGGAAGAATTGGTGGATGTTGCTATGCTGCCAAGCACCCTAATTAGTTGATTTTGCATTTCATTATTTACCCTCTTTGACATTTACAATACAAAAGACACAAGACTGTTGAGCCAGACGACTGGTGTGGGTTACACATGTAATATTCATTCCCAATCAGGTGTGAAGGTGTTCCTGAAATATTGATCGCTCTCTAATTATTGGGTAATTTTCCAAAGAAAATCATTATTAAAGCTTAAAAAATTTAAGCTATTCCAGAGATATATATTTAGGAAGCTTAAGATGGATAAAGTGATGACCTGCATTTTGCATCGATATGCCAGGAGGATGACTGATGAGCTGAGGAGTTGGATTGCTACTGTATCCTGCCAGTCTACAGTAAATGCTTTACATTTGGGAAGCAGGGCTTCCCCACCCCCCTCGCTCTTGGATTTCTGTCATCAGACATGAATAAGTATCTCATTATGCAAACCTCCAAACCATCTGTCCAGTGAGTCTCCTCCTTACAGCAAAATGCTCACGTAAACAAAAGAGCATGATTCCCTCATTATCCTCTTCAAGTCGACAAGTCTACGGTCAATGGCAAGATGTACTCTGGATACATCTAGGAAACTGGGATACTTTTATTCAGCCTGAAGACAGTTTATATTTGTAATAACTCGAATTTACTACTCCAGCACTGCTAACACTGGTAATGTCATTAGTAAGCTGTATGCCATTAGTTCCCTTGAATTGTTATGACATTTTGCACAATGTTACATTTTTAATTCTGCAGTATATTCTGGGCTATGTTTTCTCCAAGAATGTTACAGTATTTGTAAGCTGAAGTGAGAGAACAACTGTTGTATAAAAAAAGAGGGAAGTCCTCATCAAAAATAATCTCACAAAGAGCACTCCCCACATCATCATCCTTTTTTTTTTTTATCAAAGTTTCATTTGCTACATTACACAATGAAAAATGCAATATGTTTCGCATGCATATTGCATGTGAGGTAGGATACTTTTGCTAAATGAGACACTGTATATTAGTGCACTTAATTTATTGTGAAGACATTAGACAAATTGATTCAAAAGTCTTAGGTGAGTGCTAAACCTCCAGAGCTACACAGTCTTGAATGAAGCCAGGCTGACAGTAGTCGTCAGATCATATCTTTCTGACTGATAGGCCTGTCACAATATATTTCACCCATGACTCGCTGAGGAGTTATTTGCACAGTTTCCCACGACTGCAATTACTTTTTAGAATAGTCAAATATTAGTGCACAGATCATTTAAGCAAACACAAGCACAGTACACATCGCAGAAGACTAGAGCACAAGTCATCAGGATCAGTCAAAATGACAAGTCTGAATTCATGAAAAAGAAAATACAATTACAGGAAAACGTGCTGCTTTCCTCTGTGGTTGTTTGAATAGATTTTTTTTTTGGTAAGTTACTGTAAGGATGTAAATGTTTCAAGTAAAAAATTCCCTCTGAAACATAACTGAGTGTCTTATGAAAAAGTACACTATTCCTGTAATCTCACAACTTCTTTGGTATATGGAGAGTCATTTTATTTAAGATTGAAAATACTGTTTAGCAATACACTTGATAAAAGGATTTTAACATAGGATGAAATTCTTTATTTTTTTCTTTACAAGTTCAGATTTAGAGCCCTTAATCACTGTTATAGTCTCAAAGGGTTTTGCAAGCCTACAGTTTCTAGAAACCCCACAGTTTATAGAAAACAAAACAACTCCCCCCCGACATGAATTTTCATAATTGCCAAGAAAAAAAACTCCCAAACAGTTAAGAGAGAGAAGGAAGCCCCTTCAAGGCTGGCCAGGACCGCAATGGGTGCTGAGTGGGCAATTATTAGCTCAAATCAAATACAGTCAATTTAATCAAAACAAATCTAATCAAAAACAGAATAAGGCAGACATTACAAAAACGCAGACACGTGACATCGTGGGGACAAGATGTTCAAATGTGATTATAGTGAATATGTTGAGAAAATTCCTCCTGGCAGTAGTGTCTAGCAGAGGTGTCCGCATGTCTGAGAGTCCAACAGTCCAACGTGTGATGTCATCAAGCACCGTGTTTACGAGCAGTATCACTGTTATCCTCAACATAACCTTTGTGGGAGGCTCATGTTTACATTCATGTAGGTTAACTGAGATGTACCAGATCACAGAAATAACTCTGTGGTTTAACATTGGTTTCCTTTTTTAACCATACACAGGGAGTCACACGTGATTTAGGCTTTTGAGATACTGAATCGAGGACAATGCATTTCCTTTTATACAGAATCACTACACCCAAGGAGGAGCATAGTTAAGAAGCAACAATGCCACTCTCCATAGTATTCAATTTAAGCATAGCACAATGCATCATGCATAAAATGAATATGCTATTATGACTATGAATTCATTATGATTACAGACAAGTGGCACTGAACGCAGTCATAAAAAGGCTATTGTCTGTCTGCTACTGTCCTATTTCAAATGTCCTTCTCCCGTCCAGGCTTTCTCCCTGAAATCCTGCAGTGTGCCTATAGAGGGCAAACTGGTCACTGGCTAATGCAGGGAATGTGAGCCTTCAGTCCTCGAACAGCTGGACATCCTTGACTCCCAGTCTGGGATCTTGTTTTAGTCCACCATAGTTGGACTTCTCTGCAACAAACTGGCCCCAGTGAGTGATGATTGGCTGTCAGATCCACCCTGCATATAGGAGCTGTATGCCATTGTGAGGGGAAGGCGTCAAAGAAATGCCTCTGACCCTTCACCCCTGGCAAAACCTTTTGTCTGGGAGATGGTGCCAATCTATCAAGATCAGGACCCCCCCACCACCTGAAAAGCCTCTTCACAAGCCCTGTCACCCTACTTACCCAGGCATTTTGTGATCCACACTCCTCACAGTGTCTGGACACTTTACCTCCTCGACAAGAACTGAGTTTAACACTGCTATTCCTACTTTTTTCATTTGTCCTCTTTTATTTTTATCCAGCAATGTCTTCAGACTCTCGCACAACTCATTACATCTGCACAAGGCATTATACTCTGTGCTGCCTTAGCCTTGATCATTACATCCATGTACTGTAATGCACAGGGCTGTCTTTCATGTGTTTCATTATCTCATGCTACACCGCTCCAGTGCCTCGCCAGACATTCTCCATCAGTCTCCGCTGCTGCATCTGTGTGTCGTGCTGCCTGAGTGCACATACTGTACATGGCAAAATGTTGGATGCATATAAATGCAGAGCAATTAGTCTACTGTATGCCCTACAGTGGCCCTGCTGCACTTCATGTGAAGCGATATATATCCATACTAATATCACCATGGCAAAGTCCTGCTGTGATCTGGCAAATAAATAATTGTGATTCTCTTTCTGCTCTTTGTGTGCTCTCTGTATGCCTTGCTTGTCAGGACTAAAGTCTTGTAATTGCACCTTGTTTATCCTATATCGTATCACTGTATTTTTATCATCCTGCATTGTTTTTACTGTCTTGTTATGGGCAAAATGAGACATATTCCTATCAGCACTGGCTGAAATTGCAATAAATCTTGAATCTTATGTAATAATAAAAAACACACACTCTGCTGAACAACTAATTTTGTTTTTGAGGCTGTGCTTTCCAGGAGTTGTGCTTTTGCATTGTATTTGCATGGTAAAATGCACACTTAAACCAGTTCAGCAGGATGAGGCAAATGCAAATATTGAACTTGAATTTACATTCTGTCATAGTGAGACTCCTCTGCAGGGTCACAGCAGATGGCTTTCCTTACTATATGCTGCCCCCCGGTGGTGGCTCGGGCTCCTGTGGAGAGACCATGCAGCGGATGACTGTGGGCTGAGGAGGAGACGGCAAGCAAGTCAGCATAACCTGTTGGCTCAGGACACAGGCATCTGAGGGTCGATAGTGTCTCCAGGTGCGTTACTATTAGTTTATAATGATTGCATGAGTTAACTGACAGTTGAATTGTTGAGATGGTGAAGATGCTTTAAAAATGTGTTCAAACTGTATTATAGCTCATCAACAATGCAATACACTATGATTTGGTTATGGGTTTGCCTTTTGTAGGTAGTGGACCTGTGGCTGTTGGCTCATCCAGCACAAAAGGTGGTGGGACCATTACACGCATCATACCATTTAAAAACCTGCAATCTGTTGTATTGGCTGTATAAGGAGAGCCAATACAGTTGAACAAAATCCAACTAGCTTATCCTCCACACAGTGTCCTAATGATTTGCTTTTCTCCATTTAGAGTTATCAGGTTCACGCAGCGGATCAGCCATGTGGCGTGCAGCGGTTCTTCCAAGGTCACTCCACATTCTCTTATTATGTCCAGGGATCCAGCCATTGACCTTGATGTGAAATACTGACTAATTATTGCTTACTTTCCCAGACTGACAATAACTTTTATTATCATTTGAGGTCGGATATTCTTTGTTAATGATATTCCACAAGGATTCAGTCTAGAAACTAATAATTTCGTGCACATTTTTAGACATGACATCAAATTCATGATGACACTGGCATCAGTCTCATGTAGCGGCATGAACATAGTGCCTCTTTTAGGAGAAATCATTGTGTTTATGACCGTCTGGGGTTTATCAGCCTGTAAGCATGCTCGGGGTAATATTCAGCGCCATATCAGCCACACAAATTATTCACTGTGACATGAGGGAAACGAAACCAAATGGAACTTGTATAAAGTTTCATTGTGCAAGCAAGAAAAAGCTGGGCAAAATCCCATCGGATGTTTCAGCCAATGAGAGCCGTGCTGACAGTGACAGCCGCGCGGCATCATGGGAGTTGTAGTGCATGTGCGGCCTGCAGCCCGTTAGCTTCATTGTCCTCGCTGCTGCAGAGGACTACAGAGCTGTGGGTCAGGCAGAGAGGCGGCTTGCATTTACAGTGGCTGGTACTGAGCGTGTTAGAGCAAACTACGGCGGTAGAAATATCGTATGTCTATTTTTTTCTGCTTAACCTTTTCCAAAAGTTGACATCTGCAAGTATGCAATCCGAATCGGGAATAGTTCCCGACTTCGAGGTTGGAGAGGAGTTTCAAGAGGAACCAAAAACGTATTACGAATTGAAGAGTCAGCCCTTGAAAAACAGGTCAGTTCTTTGCCTGTGGACAGTTATTTCCCAGGGTGAAGCGGTTTTGGTATTTAGGTGATAATTGGGCTACAGACTTTTGGAGTATTGTCCAGAAGCCTTACTGTCTACGCTTCTCCACTGATGTTATTGGAGCTGTTCCGGCTGGGCTCTGGAGTAGGATTCAGCTTGTCTCTCATTCCTTATGGTTATTGGCCTGAAGTTATGCAACACTTGGGTGTTGTCTTGTCAACATCAACTTCAAATATTAGCCTGTAGAGGATATGTAGTCTACCGTGGTGTGGTGAGCACTGGAGAGGTCAGGAGATTGATGAGATGCTGCCGTTTACTTCACCTGTGGTGATGGCTGACAATCATATAGGGACTTCTCACCAAGTTGGCTTTTATTTTCATTCTGCAGTCTGTCTACAAAGGTTACATATAATTGTCTACGCATGACAGTGTGCATGGAAAAATAATTATGCCACAGTAGAGTGAAATCAGTGACAATGTTTGGTCTTATATTTTATCACTCAAGTAATTCTGACTCTGATACATTGATCTGTGGTGAAATGATATGGATGCTACTAATAGGATTTATGTAAAGGCAAATTGTGCGTATTCACTGGGCCTTATTCAGGACTTGAAGACAGCTCTAACTCAATCAAGTTATTTAGTCAGTGTGAACAGACAGGATCTGGTTTGAAATCCAGCTTTTGCTCTGCTTTTGTTGATGGCAACCTGATGCTAGATACTGCATGCAAACTGTGTGTAAAAAGAAAAAAAAATGCACTAGTTAGGTGTGCACTGGCAAATGACAAATTGGAAGTTCCCATGGCATCCCGGGACATCAACAAAGACACAAACAAACACACATTTAGCCTCAGTGTGCCAGTGACTTATTAAACGCTATTTTCAGCTGTGGCATGTCGAGGCCTCTCCAAACAATCGGCATTGAGCTGAGTCAGGTCCATAGTCAGATTTGACCTTTCACCCTTTTGCAGGGAGTACTGCCGAGTGGTTGCGCTTTCTGATGTCTGTTCCTCCTGTGAATGTGCGATTATAGATGTAATGTCCCATTCAAGTGTCATTAGTGCATGAAGTTGATAACTGAAGTGAAGGGAGTTTTGGGGGAGTTTTTGAGGAAAAGAAACTTATTCCCTTGTGAATCACTGGGAATATCCAATGGTTTATCAATACACACATCACACAACTTTTAATTACTGTGCTTTTTGAGTTAAATTACATATATGAATTTTTACCCTTTTTTCCTAGAGCAAAATAGAATCCTACGTTTTTCATTTACGATGATAGACTGGCTTGTTTCTTCATAAGGTCATAATTAAGCACGACTGGAAGGCACTGTAATGAAACTTAACACTGTGATTAATTTCTGTGATAAGAATGATGATGATGGTGGGGGTGAAGGTGAAGATGGTGCTCTGTCTCATACTTTTCTGTTATTTTGTTTAGAGGTAATAGATGGTCGCGATGTCAAGGAGAGAGAGAGGGGGAGAGAGAGGGAGAGAGAGAAAGAGAGAGAGAGAGAGAGAGAGAGAGAGAGAGAGAGAGAGGACAGTGCGCTACTGTGTTCAGACAGAGCTCTTATTGCAGACCTTTGGTAGACTCAAGCTATTTTTTCCTCCCTGGATCTTGGCATTTTGTTGCCCTTGGTGCTCTGCAGTTTATCCCCTTTTCTCTAAACTCAGCCAGAACGCTAGTTAAGGGAGAGCCCTTCATCTTGTACGGCCCCTAGCCTTTAACCTAATTCTGAATTTTTAAACTAATTTCTTCATTAGTGAAATGTCATTACATTGTTACACATGCATGAGCTGAATCGTATTTTTGTGCTCTGAGCAGTTGAGTGTTTTTGCCCTCGCTACAGCATTCCCAGTTTCAATAAACCACTACTAGTAATGATAAACCACAGACAATTTGACTTCATGTATGACCACTGGTGTATGTGAACTTGTCTGAAAAGTTGTTTTGATTGAAGATATTCTACTTCCTCTGTAGTTTCCCATCACGAGGATGACCCAGCATAATAATAGTCACGATGACTGCATTATGAGACATTGTCCAAAATGGATATAATTAGTTTGATTGGTTACTGACTTGTCTGATGCCTTGTCATGGCTGCCCGCAAAGTTTCTAAATTTGAAATCCTCTGGATGATAAAATGTCATCTCAGCTTTTATAGATACATTTGTTTTCTTGCTGTCTTTCAAATCATCTTGACACAGTGCTCAAACTGCTGCAGACGATGTGCCAGACTTTTTGTGCCTAATATAGATGTGAGACAGCCGGTGAAACCAGTCTTCTGTGCGGTGTGAATAAGCTGTATAAATTTAGCAGTGGATGTGTTATCTCTGAAGCTGAGAATTAGGGATCACTTTTTAAATCTAGTGATATTTTGCAAGCAAACCACCAGAGACAGTGTCTGCTACTGTGAAGTCGTACATAAAGTTTTGAAGTCATACTTTCTAGTTTATGTCATAATTTCTATGTATATCACATACATATTGCATATAGAATATATACATATTGTAAATAACAAATATGTATAGTTGCTTGTTTACTGTTGTACTATATGGGTTTCAGTCAAATGTAAGGCTTTCTTTGTGTTTATATTTATAATACAGTAGAATTGAATCTGGTATTATGGGGCTATGATAGATTCTCCATGTGCAGCTTTTCTGCATGGAATTAATGATCATACACATACCATAAGATAAAAATAACATATAGTGCATAGAGACACTTGATCCAGTTTAATAATGCTAATTTATGTAAACAGACACATGAACATGGCACACTTGTATTTTGCACAGCATGCAGCTTGTAGGATGAGCGTTTAAGATGCCAGAAGAAGGGAAAGCAGCCTCTTGAACGAGAGCTGAGCCAGAGGCTGAGGGCCATAAATGCTTAGTCTTGGGAGCAGCTTGTTCCCTTGGGGTGTCCCAGGACAGGATGCCACAGAGGCCAGAGTGTTTCATCCCTGAGCCAAGATAGAGCTGAGAGCACACAGGCTGACTGACAAGGGCAGGTGTTGCAGCTGGAGTAGAGGATGATCACACCTAGGGGTTGTGCAGCCCCTTCTTTGCATCTTTGCCCCCTCTGCGGTCTCTTTTAAAACCCATGCATGCTTTACATGTCTACCTTGTCATTTTTGGGTCGTGAAATTATCCATATTGCCCTCTAATGGTGAGCACTAGCAATTGCAACAATATCGATAGAACTTGTTTCTTGATCTCCTCCTAACAAAGTTTCTGGCACAACCTCTATCCCCCACCCGGGGAATAGAGGCTTGTAATTGGTGCAATAGGGACAGGTAAGCTATATAATTAGAGCAAAGAGACAACAAAAAAATAATAATACTTTGTCCTTTACTTTTTTGTTTCTAGGTTTTTTGAGTGTTTTTATCCTGCAGAGTTTGATCGTGCACTACACAGTTTTATCTGCCCACAAAGTGGAAGCAAGAAAAGCAGCAAAATTTTATGTAAACCTTTTCCTTTTTTTCAATCCAGAAAGTGACCTTTTTAGCTTACTGCCATCACTTGCCTCATGAATTTTCAAGAATGGCAAGGGGGAACGCTTCTTTTAAAAAGCAGGAGAAGCAGTGGGAGGAGCGTGAGTTGAGCATGGATTTTGGCAGCAAACTTTGGAGAGGAGGAGAAAAGAGCTGAAAGCAGCAACATGGCTGGGCCGTGCGAGCTGGTATTGGTAGATGTCTCAAAAAGTCTCCACAAAACACACAATAGTTGTAAAACCTTTTTTTCTGAGGATGCAAAATGCAGGTTTAAATATGTTACGACACCAGTTGCTTGCTTGTACTTGCAGTCGTATGCAAGTGTGTGTCTGTGTGTGTGTTTGTGTGTGTGTGTGTGTGTGTGTGTGTGTGTGTGTGAGAGAGAGAGAGAGAGCGTATGTGTGTAATTCCATTATGCAGGGTGGTATTGTTCCAAACAGACTTGGAAAGTAAGTTTTGAAAGCATGAAATCTCAGCGTCTGGCAAAGTCATTAGTATTGATCATCAACCCTGAAAACCCTCTGCAGATACTTTATGGTCAAAAATCCAGCACATTGTCCCTTTAAGTTGTTCATAGCTATTATGTGTAAAAAAAGAGGATTGAATCTTAAGTTTTAGCTATCTTTTTATCAGCTATGAAACAGCATCAGTGTTACTGATGTTACTGAGTGTGTTGGCTGCGGCAGATATCTGTTACAGCTACCATTATGGTGTCAAGAATCATTTAAAAAGTGACTTAACAAGCATGGAAAAAGTTGGATTGTTTGGGTGTGTCCTTACAATATTCACACTTATGTTTATAGTTTTGTTATATGAACCTAAAAAAAACTTGTGGACTCACTCTGGGCAATCTGCCTCACTCTGGCCTGCTGTCTGTCCTTGGATGCTCTGTACTCTCATCCTAGTCAAAGCACAGAGGGAAGAACGTGAGCATTCTGCCCACAACCGAAGAGACTTGTGAAGGGCACAAAACCTAATTACAGAAATAAAGCAAGTTCAAATTGTCCCAAGATCAGTCCTGGCTTCCTGAAAGTACCACAGCAAAGAACCAGATTATCTCTCTGGATGCTTTAACAGCTTACCCTGTTTTGTTTTCCTGGGGAATTAGAAGCTATATGCATCTCCTTAGCAGTATCCGACTAATAATAGATTCTAATACACAGTTGCTTGTAAAGAAGGCTTTCACCTGCAGCAGTGTTTATTCTGTCATTTATTCTATGCCTTTTCTTTTTAAGTATTTCATTTCACTGTTTCTTGTTAGTGGAAGTTACACAGTTGAAAGCTGTGGAATGGTGTGACCTGAAATAAGTTGTTTGTACTGTTTGCACTGTTGAACTGTATCTAATTTGTTGGTGCAATGGAAAAATAACATCATCGACTGTAGAGATGATTTTTGATAAGCAATCTCTAGTAATGTGTTTATGATGACCAGGTAGGTAGAGGCAAATAACGGAACTGCTAGAACAGTGTAAAAAATGGCATCTCTTTACTTTAAAAGCAAGAAAAGACAATATTTATGCCATATCACAATACAATGATATCAAAAACCCCTGACGATATATAATCTAATATAACAATACTGATAAAATGTTGACATATATCGCCCAGCCCTACAATGGAGCTCATTGGTTGAGGCGTGCTGGCATCGACTAAACATTTGCATACAAATGATTTTCATCAGCAGTGACCTGCTTGCCAGTAATTAACTGTAGAGAGGAACCCAGCTGCAACAAATGGTGCTGCTGTGCTCAGCGGGGAGTCTGAGCAGATCAATGTACTGTCATGTAGGGTCATTATCACAAAGATGTATTCCAGCAGAGAGGTTGTGTAATCCTCAGCTCTGTGAACAAGGCACCTGCAGTCTGGCAGACAGAAGCAGAAGGGGGACAGTATCGTCGTCTGCAGCAGGAGACAACAGTGTATGCCTGTTGCTCGTGCTCATCCCATCCCACTGCGAATACACCCTCTTCCTGCTATGCATGAGATACTGATGGAGTTTGTCACCGTGCACTCCTTCTTTTGCCTCACAAACTGCAGTTACAGCAGGATATAGGTCAGAGAGGGTGCAGCAAGCTAAGAGATGGAAGAGTGCCCTCTGGTGGGGAAAAGCCTAAGGACATCAATGACATTCATTTTCCATACTGAGTCATTGCTTGTATTTATACAGGATCCCTGGGGTTGCTTTTCAGAATGAGCAATTTCTTCTTGGATTTATTAGTTCTTTGAGTCTGCAGCATAGAATATCACTGAATCAATAACAATATGGATAGACTATTTGTTGTTTTTTTCCTATTAAGTGACTATGCACTTTAAGTATCTCTACATTTTACTCTGTGTGGATCCGATGGTCAGTGTGTGTTGCTGGACTGAGGTTGCTGGGACTGGGCTGGCCCTGTGTCTGTGGCTCTGTGTAGCGATTGGAGATTCCTGGCCGGGCCCTGGAGCCTCCCCCTTGTGACACACTTTCAGCGCTGCACTGTACCAGCATGACTTTCACTGCTCTCCAAGGGCGGGTGGTGCACCTTCAGGAAAAAACAAACAAACATGGAGGCCTTGGGAGTGCAAGTGTACAGACCCTGCTCATTTTATAGTGTGTGAGTATGGCACCTCGCATATGTGACATTGTGGACTGTGCATTGAAGCATGGTTTTGGCAAGTGTGGTCTTAGTGTGTGCAGCAGTTTATGTACAAATGAAGGGCAGTGTGCACAGAGCTGTGTTGAAAGTGTATACATGCACAGCTATTAATAGCTTTCTCCTAGTGCAGTCATCATAGATTAGGTTTTGTTGTGGTTGTTTAGGTTGTAACTGGTTAATCTGAATTTGAACTGTGGATGGATACACTGGCCGCGAAACTAGTCACAGTTAAAAATTAATTGTAGTTGATTGTATTGATCAATTACAACTAAGTGAAGATTTACAAAGTTGGATGGCATGGCAAACCACTTTGACAAATGACATAACACTTTGCCTATTTCATGCAATAGTTACTGACAAAACACATTTGCTCATTTGAAAAAGATGGGCAAGATAAAGTGAGGATGTTTTCTATACTTACAGCTTTTAGTTTTGTGATGTGGTGGTTGTAGCATTGGACAGAGCTGTTCTCAGTCAGAAAAGGGTCATTAAGGTATGATAACAGGAAGGCAGCCTCTTTCGCTGTGCCACCTCCAGTCCACCAGTACTGAGTAACTTATCCCGGGTTTCTCTTGACTCTCGTGGTGCCGTTGTGTCTGTTCCACTCATGAGGAAACAAAACTGCATGTCAGAGATAGCTAGGGCTGCTAAAATAATGCAGGATCATGAGGCGGTAGTGTAGTGGCCACAATCAAGAAGAATCATGAGCCAGGTGGGGGGTGGAGCGGAGGGTGGCTCTGTAAGACTGTGCAGCCATTGTTTTTCCTGATACACACACACACACACACACAAGAGGAGGTGTACACACATACACAACAGTGGAAAGTTAAACAGGACAAAAGAGCTTTTTATGTGTTTCAGTGGTCTGTTTGGCAAAAAGCCAGTCAGAAGGGACAAAATGAGAGAGAGCATTTGAGCTTTGCTTCATAGGAAACCTTCTGGTCACCGAGGTAAATACAAACACACTCATACATCTACCTGAATGATGATGAGTGGTGTCACTGTTCTGTATGGCCCTCGTGCATTTACAGTTTACCTCCTGCTGTTTCCATGCAGCTGCTCAGTGGTGATCAGTACAGCACTGGCTGTGCTGAGCTGCGGGAGCGCATGTGTCTCGGTAATGAATTGCTGTGCCAACTGCAAGTCTCACGAGGGGGAGACACAATCTGCTGCATCCTCACGTCCTGCTGGAAGCACTGTACTGCACCCTCAGGTTGTCGTTGTGTTTGAGTCGACTGAGGATGTTTTTTGTGCTCAAATTGCCTTGAGGGTGTGAAAAAGTTGCAGTTGGATAAGTCAGGGCCAAGACTTTGACATTTAATTAAACTGCAATCAACAAGAGGAAAACTTGAAATAGCGTTTTATTAAAAAAAGTAATAAAACCCAAAATGTGTGGAAAATCGAAGCTATAATTTCTGACCTCAAAACAAACTAAAATGAAAAATAAAAAAAAGCAGTGCTGACATCACTGCTGCTGTTTTGGCCGAGGTGTTGGAGAAGAAGCTGCACTATACACAGTATGCAGTAAGAATATGCTCTTAATGACGGAGTGTTAAGTGCTTTCACCTTCAGGCTGTCGGACACAAAACCAGTGAAGAGGCTTCCCATACAGGGAGCATTTTAATAATCTGCACTGAGAGACAATGACATCAGACAATGATGTATTTTACATTATTAAGAGTCTAAGAGTCACTTGACTGCACTCACTGCAAGTTCAATAGTTGTAACTGATATTGGTTGAAGTGATCACGATTACAGCGCAGATTCAAATTTCATCTGTTGGAATAATTCATACATGGACAAACTGTGGTTAAACTTAAAAATCTTAGCTAAGTGACAATTATTAGAAATGGTTTTGTACCTCTATCTTCCACCTCCTCCTTGCCCCATTCCTTCCGTTTGTCTGTTGTTTGTTTGTTTGTTTGTTTGTTAGCAGGATATCTCAAAAAGTTTTGACTAGATTTGGTCACGACTTGGTGGAAAGGTTAGTCATGGATCAAGAAAAAGCCGATTAACTTTTCGTGCTGATTGGCCGGCGTGGTGGTGGGTGTCACTGATCACAATAAAAGTCATGTAATTTCTGAACAGATTCACGTAACAAGGCAAAATTTCATGCCTTGTTACATGACCATTGAGGCAAGAAAAAGATGATTACACCAATTGGTCAAAATGGGGCATGGCAGTGGGTGTGGCCTTTCTCAAACAAGGTGCAGAACTTCTGAATGGATTTGCATCACTTAATTTAATATAATTTTTTTGCAAAGGTTGGTCATGAGCCATAGAAGAGCAGATTTTCCTTTCATGATGATTGGCCAAAATGGGGCATGGCCTATCACAGAGAGGTGCATAACTCCAACTATGGAAACTATGGAAATCTTGATCATGTACAGACTGGCCAAAGAGGTGTGTGGCAGTGGGTGCGGCTTCTCATCAAAGGGCAAATTTCCAAATGGATTCACGCAACATGGTGAAATTTTGCGGAAAGTTGCTCTTGAAATGCTGCCTTAGTGCTTGTGCAACGTGCATACACTGCTGGACTAGAACCAGAGCTGGGAACCGCACAGTCACTCACAACATGAGAATTTCACTGAACATTGTCCATAGTTAATGATAATATCACAATAACAGGCTAACAGAAACACTCCCTAAATCAACTGCACATGTAGAATTGTTTAATGTCTTAATTTATTAAACCAAAATCTTTAGTTTAAAGCATGATGAGTAAAAATTGTCATATGAAATTACACCAATGAGTTCCACCTCTCCAGTTTAGTTGTAAGGCTTGCTGAGATTTGTCAGTGACTTTAATTTTTAAATTGTACAGTTGATCTTTTCTGTCCACTTTGAATAGACTACATGAAATGTAAGTCTTTATCAGAAGTTATCAGAATAACAAGGATGCTTTTATTTAAAATAAATAATGTCAGCTTAATCTTTTAGTTGGTGCCAAAATAATAATAATAATTATATATGTACACCGTTTGTAAGTTGATAAATGTTATGCTGTTGCAGTGTCTGTATGTGCAGTTTTGAAAAAGGTTATTGACATATCTATTTGCACTCCAGGAGAGAGGGGAGATACCTTTATGTATTTGCTTTTAGATACTTGCTATACTTTTACTGCACCCTCATGAGGAATTGTTTAGACCATTGTGCAGTACAACTACCGGATAGATGCAGGTAGACTAGACATCAGAAGTGGCTGCTATTTCATGATTGAATTGTAAATCAGCGTGAACTGTATGTTACAACAGCATCAAAGGTTAAAGGAGTTTTTTAGCTGTTCTCTTATTGATTGAAATGGTAAAGGGTGAAAGGCTCTTCCAGTGAAATAAAAGAATGTTATTTATCATAATGTTATAATGCTTAGTTCATTATAAAAATTATTTGCAATACTTACTATATCATCAAGTGTGTGCTGAACATGTGTTTTTCCGGCATGCTACATTTGGAAAATAGTTTAGTTGGAAAACATTTCTACAGCATTGCCATGCTGAGATTGATGAGGTTCTATTAAAAAACTGAAAAAATACTATCCAGGACGTAAGATGAGGAAATGTCACTTATAAAGCTGATCAGAAATGTGTTTTTTTAATCTGAAATGCCATCCTTATCTACTTAAAGAAAAAAACAGGAGATTAGTTAGAAGAATTGAAAACAAATTAGAAATGCCAGGAAAATCAAAGGAGTTTGCTCTGATGGTAGAAATGGAAAAAGGATTCTTTTTAACACTAGATCCAATCCATTTTGTATGATATTGCTTAGATGAAAGGACAAAAAATCATCCACAGTCACACTGACAAAAGAATTATGCATAAGCATACAAATTCTTTATCTCCGTATAATCAGATACATACAGGAACTCGATAATAATGGCCTTAAGTTTGACTGAACCAAACTACTGTGGTGCCTTCAGAGAAGAAGATAAAGTTTAAATCCATTACAAGCCCTTGGCAATTCAGTCATCAAGTCCATCAGCTGAAAGGCTGATTCACTTTCTCCAAACCTTACAAAATCAGTCTTAGAGAAGAGAGGAGAGTGAACTGCACCTAGACCTCAGAATTTGTTGTCCAGTTTTCTAGCTACATCAGTATTGTGTTCAGGAATTAATGTTGAAGTTTGTGCAAGATACAATAAAACTGGTTATTCTGCACATTTAACAGATATCTTTTTTTGTGATCAATTCTTTTATTGTTTTTTCCCTTTAATTAATAAAAACAGAAAACAAACAAACAGAGATGTGGCAGACATTAATTAGACAAAAAAGTAGCAACAATGATACAGAAAAATAAGAAACAGATATCTTGAACACAGTGACCATTAACTCTGTTTAAGGCATAGATTAAGTCCTGGTTGGTCAGAAATATAATAGCCCCATTTTTGTTCTTGGACAGGGGTTTAGTGGCTGTGGTACAACACAATGAGATTATATGCAGCGAGGGGGGAAATTATGGTATGTGGAGGGCTCAACCCACAGTGAAAACGCTGTAGAGCGAAGCTGTGTTTGACTCCACTGGCTAATTAGTGCGATTACTGCACAGCTGGATTGGCTAGACATTTTACTGAGTTTTATCAAAAGGATCACTCACTCGATGAAGGCTTCATCCCGACAACTTCTGCTTCAGCAGAGCCGCTCTATTTTAGGACTGCAGGGGAGTAGCCTTCTAAATTTAAGAGACTGGGAAAACTGAAACAGCCTTTTATGAAAATTGTTCCTCTTTTGCTTGGTGTTTGTGTAGAGATTGATTCCATTAATCACAAAACATTTGTGAGTGCAGCTGCTTTTGTGCTTGTCAGATGCCTCATCCTTTTGAAATTACTGTTTAACCGATGTCATTAAAACAAGGTGGCCTGTTATGAGTGCTGTTTAATTTTTTGTTTTTAGATTTATCTTTGCTTTTGATTGAAGAAATAAAAATCTAATCAGCAATGACGTTTTCCTTTTCATCTCTCTGGCCTTTCTGTCAACCCCTCTGCTATTTTCTTTCATCAAATTAACCTTTTATTCCATCTCTCTTGCCCTGCACATCTCGCTACCTTTTCTGCTGTCCACTCATGCTAATCTGCCTCGTCTGTTGTCTCTTTTGCTTGACCTCTCCCTCCTCGTCTAACCTCTCCTCACCCTTTCTCTCATCACTTTCTTTTCTCTCCTCTCTTCTCTCCTTCTTCTCAATCCCCACTACTTTCTCTATGTTTATATGTCCTGCTGCCTCTCTGTCCCTCCGTCCGTCCTAATTTCTCCGGTGTCCGTCTTCCCTCCCCCTCAGCAGTCCCTCCGACCAGCATGGCTCCTCCAAGCCGCAGCTGAGCTCCTCGGCCATGACATCACGGATCTTGCTGCGACAACAGCTGATGCGGGAGCAGCTTCAGGAGCAGGAGCGCCGCGAGCAGCAGAGACAGCAGGCCTCGCAGTTCCCCCAGACCACAGCGGCACAGACCCCCGCCATCAATGTCAGCGTCCCGCCCAGTTTACCCCCTGCTGCCCAGGTGCCAATGGAGGTGCTAAAGGTGAGCATCCAGGGTCCTTTTCTGGTGTCAGGGCAGGAAAAGCAAGAAGCCCACTGTCAAAGTTACTACACTTGAAAGAAATAGGAAACAAGAGTTACATGGTGTCGTTTTGGTGTGAATTAGACAGACACCTCTGCATTGATGGATTTGGTATTGATTGCCACACTAATGGACAGTGAGGCAATTGTGGTTTTACTATGCCTGGGTGTAAAAAAAAAAAAATACACACAGGAGTGAGTGAAGTGTGCTAAAACGCGTATATGGGGATTATCTTTCCTGAGAGAATTCCTCTTTAATGCATGCTGTGCTTCCAGCCATTTGGATTTAGCCATCTTTAATCCTATTTGCTCAGCTACATTCACATCTTTTCATAGCTTTGATTCCTTGGCAGTCTGAGGGACGAGAGACTGTTAAGATTTTCTGTACTCGTAGACAGAGGGGCTGTTTGCTACGGTGCAGCTTTAAACTTCATGAGAATACGTTCAGACGAGGCAGTTTGGTAAGTTTACCCGTTTGTTTTCTTGTAAATCTTTTAGGAAAAGTAGTGACCTTGAAGAAAAATATTGAGGAACACATTCTAGGCTGTTATGTGTACATGTGTGCTCGTGAGCGTGTGCGTCTGGGATTCTGACATGTATTATTGTAGTTCTGTGGCCACATCTATTCAATTTTTTCCACTTAACCCTGTAGTGTATAAAAAGGTGCAGCTCTGTGTTGTTTGATTGGAAACATTAGAACAGTTTAATGCTAGGACTGAGTTCTGTAGTGCTTTGTCACACAGTGTTTTTGTGAGCCACTCCAATTTCAATTTTGCATTCAAACTTTGCACTTTACGAGAAAATTATGTTTTTGCGGCCCTAAAAAGGCCGTGCAGGTTTCTCTGACATTCGCCACATTGATGCATTTGTATTTCCAGTTGTTAATACAGTCATGTGAAGTTTTTTTGTGTCTATATCTTTATTTTCATGGATGCCAAACTTTGCATTCCCCAGAGAGACACTTAAATAAGCCTTTGGTTTTGTCATTGATTTCCATTTTTTTTTTTTTAGCTATTTAGTACACTAATTTTCTTTCCTTCACTAATTCCTCCCTTTTTTAGGTTGACACTTTAGTCAGCCCTTACACAAATAATTTGAAATGTGGTCATTTGACTTTTAAAGGCTTTTGTCATAAAATTTTGATTTTATGTAACATGAACATTACAGTTTGTTGCCTATGTGGAAAAAAGATGACTTTTATGATGAATTTATATTTACATACAAAACACAGTATGTCTTCTGTACAGGCTGTATATACAGTACTCTGGGTCTTCAATAGAAGAGGGACTTTGAATAGTTTATTATCAAAATATGAATTATATGTCCTCACACAGTGTTTAGGGGTGTTAATAGTATCAACACACCATGAGCTAGTGAATAAAACTCCAGCCACAACACATTCACAGATATCCACAGATTTCATGGTTAGCTTGCTCAGCCAGACTTTCATCGCCCTGGACGTGTGTGGCATGGGCCAGCGGTGAAAGACAAATATATTCATTGAAACCATTGCCCTCCTCATGCAGCATAAACATTACTTACTCTCTGTAATCTGCTGCTCTTTGAGAGGTTTAGGACACCACCCCTCTCCAAACTCTCACCCCCTGTACAATACAACAAGTTCAAGTCATTTTGCTGGTTTGGCGTGGGCTTACAGACATTCTTCGTTGACTGAAGTCCCCGAATGAAAAGGCCGTTGCAGCCTGGCGCTGCTGAGCGGGGTTAACCTGCTCCCCTGTCTGTGGATAGATTAGCAGAGTCCACACAAAGCTCAGGGGTACCAGGCAGAGCTGCTGGACCTCAAAAGTGCAAACATTAAGCTTAGATGAGTTTATCTAAAGACTGATTGGACCCTTAATTAACCAAGTGACCTCTGACCTTCTGGGGAATAAGTAAGGGATCAGTTCGGGGATCAAGACAAAGGCAAGCACAGCCTTACCACACACCGAACGCTAATTCAGTGAAGAATGCTCGTAATTAGCCCCCACTGCTTTCATTCCATGGCATATTTAAGAGGAAAAAAATGTTGCTTTGAAATTTGTGTAGGATCACTTCCTAAAAGGTTAAAAAATGATTTCTAGATTTTTTTTTTCTTTTTTTCCAAAGGATTTACGGTACCACGAAAAGAACAAAGCACTCTACGAGGCTTCTGTACATTTCTATAGGATTACACAATCGCTAGAGCTTGTGACCGCTATGCATCAGAGAGTATAGATATGTCACACAGGTACTGAGGCTAATTTGAGTGGCTTTGTCAATGCATTTAAGATAAATGCATATTGTGCAGTCTTTTCATGATAACAGCATTTTGCTATGTTTTTAGAAACTGCATGGTGGCAGTTAGTGAAACCTTTGTGGAGCCTGTTGTGCAACACTGTTTTATACATTCATATCTTACTATTACAACTAATTAAAACTACAAAATATAATAATAAAAATCAGAATATTTTCAGTAGAATGTGCTGCACTTAGGACAGTGCTGTGCAGCATAATAGCAGCATTATCAGGCTTACTGAATTTTCTGAGTATTTATGCTAATTTTAAAGCAAATGTTAATCTTTAAAGATAAATACAGTATTTCAGTTCTAACTCTGGTTTTCCATAGCAGCATCAGATATAATAATTCCTTTTCATTTTGCTGAGATTTTGTTTTATAGTACTATCACAATATGCGTGTGTGCCAGAGGTAGAGAAGATGAATTTGCCCTGCCTGGCTCTGTCTATATTGTGACCGATTTGGTCATTCACATTAGCATCACAGTTGTGTGTTTGCACGCTAAAGACTCCATGTTAGCATTTTAACTGTGAGACAAAGTGCCCTATTCTTCAAGGCTGCTTTGCAAATGGAGCATTCCTGTTAATGCATCCTGGTAGGAGCATCATGGAATGCCCAGAGCCACACAAGTCAAAAAAATAGAAATCGTTGTTTGTCGCTGTGTCCTCACCCCTCGTCCTCTCACTGCTGAGCCGATACAGTATTATGCTTTGTGCTTTTTTCAGAATGGGCTTCACTTTTTGGAGGGCTATGTTGGTAATGCCCTGAGGACTGTTGACGGCTAAAAATGAGCTGATAAACAACGGAGCGTCTTGTTTGCTCTGTTTGCAGATGCTACGGGTCAGCAATTGATTTCATGTTTCCCAGCTTTTCAGAATGAGCACATTAACTGAGGCTGATCAAAGACAAAGTTCAAGTCCTGTTGTGGTTGGAATGAAGAAGACGATTCTGAACAGAGCTCAGTGTCATTTCTGAACGCTATAGGCCACCAACAATTTATTGCTGTGACCCCTGTCCTTTATGCAGTTTTTATACAAGCTGTCCAAATGCATTACACTGAGTTAAAGATGTCTAGCTGTGTGTCCAAGACACATGCATCCCAGATTCATACTAAAATACTAACCCCTAAAAAAGTCTCTGTATGTATCTGCTCTGCAGCATGTTTATACTTCCCCACATCTTTGCAAAGTTTTTCAAAACATGTATACTATTTACCTGTTATAGATTCATCCTAACCGAAACTATGTGCTTACAAACATATTTACCAGGCCGGTGGGATCCAACTTAAGGTCTGCGGCGCCCAGGGGGCTCCAGTTAACTCAGGGCTGGGAGATCCATCTAATTATCTGTGGCAGTTTAGAAAGGCCCTGAGGGGAAGAAAGCAAGCCTGAGAACCACTGATCATGACTACTGCAAAGGCTAAAGTGACAGAATTTTATCAGGTCAAGAAAATAGCATCAGATCATTTCTGAGAGTTAGTTTGGGAAGCAAAGTATGAGATGAGGACAACATGAATTCAAGATTTTTAATAATGACATTCAGTTTTCCCATCAGTTTATACCATCATAAACAGGGTATCTACAGGTCCTTAAAGTATCTCAAATTCAGTTTTGCAAATAGGACTTTAAAGTCATGAAATAGTCTTAACTTTGAGATCTTAATTTCAACCTAAAACACTTTGTTTAATTTTATTTCTCCATGTAAAATCCTTATACTTACCTGTGGAGTTTTGTGTTCATAACGATCATATTCCTACCTAAAATTGACTTCTACACTCAATCACAAACATAGGATTTAACTTTACACTCCCCTGAAATGTTGATTTGTATTAGGAAAAGATAACTTATCCAAAAAGCTCTTAAATTTCCTTAAACTCTGTCTGAAAAGGTCTTAAAAAAGCATTGTATGTGTATTTCTGGAACCGGTAGATGTCCTGAAAGATTTATGGTCTCTGTTAGGTCAGGACCCGACGAAGCTATGCCATATATTTGCCTACATGTAGAACAGTGTGTGGGTTCACTTTGCTTTACTAATGCCCTGAATGACCTTTTGGTTTCTATTTTTAGAAACAAAGTGCGTGTGTGTGTGTGTGTGTGTGTGTGTGTGTGCGTGCGTGTGTGTTAGTGTGTGTGAGACAGTTTTATGGGGCCGTGTCCTACAGTAATCCATTGTATCTTTGTTTCTATTTTTAGCCTGGAAAGGGACAAAACAGCCATGCACTGAGTTCTGTGAATGTGTGAATATTCAAGAGAGAGAGAGAAAGAGACCCTTTGCATTTGTACAACTCACAACTTACACACACACACACACACACACACACACACACACACACACGCATATCTGCTGGCACATGTGTTTGATTTGTTAAGTGCTTGCACATTATAATGGATTATTTGTGTTTTCAGTTATAATACATATTACACAGATTTCCAGCGCTCACAGACTGAGAGCAAAATGGAAGCAAATATTTAAACACAGATGGCTGGATTTGTCTGGATTTACACACATTTCCAGAGAAGGAGACCTTGCATGTTAACCTGTCCAAAAATTAGTATAACATCAAGCTCTAATGTGTAAATGTAACGATCGCACAGTTCTGATGAGATTTTTTTTTCTTTGCATAATTTTGTTGATTAAGGGCATGAGTGGCTAGCAGCCGTGGTTTGTTTACACGCCATGAACTTACGTGACTGTAAATAATTGGGTGGCTCATTTGTGGCGCAACAATATCCGGATTAGGTTTCTCTGTAAACTGTTTCTGGGGTTTCTCTGTAAAGCCTATACAAAGGATCATTCCCATTATCAGGATCAGCGTCACTGTAGATTGCAGATATTTTAAGCACATCAGTCTTTAATAAACTAAGGGAATCATAAATGAGAAGAAAATTTAAATTCAAATGATTGACAGCATCCAACAGTTGAAACACTCTAACAAATGTTATTACTCATTAATTCCTACTAATATAAACTACCACAGTAAAGAAAAGAAAGCTAAAAGGTGCTCTATTAGTGATCGCCTGGAATAAATCTCATTCTTTTTGGCTGTTGCAGTGGGTGGTGCTGTGGCTCCTCATCAGTCACTGACATGTTGTAAATGTGTCCCCCTCAGTGACGTCAGCTTTACAGCCCCATAACGACCAGCTACGTCCCGAGCTAATTACTGTCAGAGCTGCAGAGGGGACTCGGTCAGTTCACATGCATCTGTGTGGATAACAAGAAGTAGACTTGTGAATCTGTGTCACTTCACGATGCATTTAAAAACACTCATATCTGTGCAAAAAGATTGACCAACTAGGTAATTGATTTGTTTTTATTACTCTTAAAAAACCAATACAAGGGATGAGCGCACTAGTTTACTATGTTCTTCCCAAACCAAAACATAAATAATATAAAAATTAACCTTGAATAACAATACGTTCTTTTCTTTTGTTGCCTGCTATTACCTGCTGTGTTTGTTGACTGGATCAACAAGTTGATAGGACCTTTTGTTTGTGACATGAGGAGCTATTTGTGGCATCATTTGGCATGTTTGCTGAATGTTTAGCTTAACAAATGCTACCACTAAAACGGCCTTTATGGATGCTGTGCAGAAGATCTCAGCAGATATGACACAAAAACCTCTGTGTGGCTTTTCAAAATAAAACCTCAGGCATGCATTCACAGAACATGACATGCTTACAGACTTGTACATGTGGTGAGGCCGGCTGTCTTTGTGGAGAGCGTCACTGTGTTTCCACTGATACTGAATAAGGGTGGAACAGTAAATCGATGATGCAGTGTACCGCAGTGCTTCCTTTTGTGATACATTATCAATACATTTGTGCCAGGCATTGATATTTTTAGTTTTAGTTTGCACAGGTTTGCAGTCGCTGTGCAGAGTGAAACTCTGAAAAACACGACTGATTCCTGCTTATTTGAAGATTAGTTTGCTTTTTCCAGGGTATTTTTTCTTCCTTGTAGACAGATATTGTAATGTATCATAGCGGATTATCCTACTATATATCGCAGAATCACCTGTATCATGATGCATTCGCTCAGTGATTCCCACATCCAACACCCAACATCCATGCATAGCAATAACACGACCAGCTGTAAGGCTTCCTTTGGGTCCACGTGCTCTGAAATATTATCTGTGTGTGTCAGTTGATTTTGGTATCAGTTCATCAGCCATATCATTTCAGCCCTTGAATGTCGTGTGCATGCAGACTTTAGGATTTTCCTCAGAAGCAGCTGGCGGCGGAGGAAATGTCAGAGGTAGCTGAGAGTTCATCTGCAGACTGTGACCTCCTCAGCACCCGTTAATGAACTGACTGTAAATCCCTTGGGCTTGAACAGAACAAATACACCAGTTTTCGAAAATGAAACAGAGTAGACTTTTATCCATTGCTGGTTTTGAGGTGCTCTTCTTTATCAATCACAGAATCCACTTAAAGGCACAAGAGGAAAGACCCCGCAGACAAACAATTATGTAATGGACTCTTTACTTTGTGATGAGTTGAGTTACAGTAGGAACACACACCATCCATCCAGAGGGCTGAAGGGAATGGGGCAGCTTAAAAGGCCCAAGGCATGTTTCGGCAAACGAGGTGGCCTTGCAGAAGAAAGAAACTAATTGTTAGTTCCACATCCTGACGTCAATTGATACCCCATAAAGGCATAAATTCAGATTTTACATAAAACAACACACATTTGAAAAGGCTCATTGTATCGCACCGAGATTTCATAACATGCATAACTAATTACTTTTCTTGCCATTTATAAGATGAGTTGGATGTGTGTGTCCTCACACTCTGAGGCTCATTCCTCAGCCACAGCTACAGTCCTAGGCTACAGCCCTTCTTAGCTTCATTAAATGTAAAGTCAGAGTCAGTTTAGGCTTCTTAAATTGGACTACAGACATTTGAAAGATGCTTGAGATGCTTGGATATCACCCCCATCAGGTACGTTTCAAATTAAACAGTGCTTTTTTGTTGTTTTTTTGGGATGCACTCAAAACAATTTATATGAGTATTCATGCATAATGACACAAAATAGTATCAGACTGCATTGAAGCTCATGGAAAAAAAACATCTTAAAGCCAACACAGTTCTGCCGTCGACTACAGCAGTGCTCATGCATCTATACTGTTCTCCATCTGGTGATGCATTGTGTACATTCTCTTTATGTCACACACTATAAAATCAGTCCATCAATTAATCATCAAACTGCATGAAAACCAATGCAAAAATGTGAAGGTTTAAATATAGATTTACAAAAGTAGGCTTCAGCACAGTGTTACTGCTCCATAAAAACATTATTACAGGCGCAAACACAATGTTTCAAAGGTTGTTTATCTGCCTGCAGTTTTTTGGGGGGTATTTTTTCATGGATCATTAATGCTGTGTGGGGACATTCTCAAAAAAAAAAAAGAAAAGAAAAAAGAAAACAAAACAATGTATCCTTAACCAGGGAGTGCATATCATCTTTTTTAATTGCAAGAATGTGCATTTCTTATTGATTGAATATAGAGAAGCAGACTTTAGTTATTTTAAGATAAATATTACATGCAGTTCTTCTTTTAATACATTTTTGGGGACTGCTAGTGAGACTCCATAAGATAATGATACTTTACAGCATCTCAAAAGAAAAATGCATAATATAGTATTGATATTACTATAAGTAGGAATGAAAAAAGATTTAATTTTATTCACTATTCACTTTATTCTACCAAAAGTCTATTTTGCATCTGCATGGCTGTTTTACTGCACAACAAATAGTCAGTAAACAAACACTACCCATAAGCATGGTATTCTGAAAAGTCAGAGGTTAAGGTGCACTTGTGCTGAAGCAGCTCAGTGATATTTGCCAGTATGTGCACAGTGCTGATTTATTTGGTGGTGCATACCTTAATTTGTAGCTGAAGTGAACAACATTCCTCATGTCAGAGGCGACCCACAGTGTTCAATACCCCCACCCAGATATTGTTCCTCCCACTAACACATATCTTTATCCTTTTTCCCTCTATTTTCCCCTCTTTTCCCATGCATTCCTGTCATCCCACCTTGCTCCCTTGCCTCTGCCTACAACTCCTGCCCAACAGGTCCAGACTCACTTGGAGAACCCGACCAAGTACCACATCCAGCAGTCCCAGCAGCAGCAGGTGAAGCGGTACCTGGGGAAGCTTGGCTCTCAGGTGGTGAGCTTGCCCTGCCCTAACCAGTCCTCTGACCACGGGGGCATGCCGCCGGGGCCGGGCAATAGTGCCCCCAACAGCCCTATGGCCTTACTGACCCTCAACTCTAACTGCGAGAAAGAGGTGAGGCCTCTCATTCACCATTGAGCTCACCCAGCAGGCATGCATAATACTGTGACTAAAGGTTGTTTGTCCATAACCAGATAGAGCTTCCTCACAAACATGATCTTATCTACAATGGAGTTATTTATGAGCTATTTTCCTTCTGTTTTGTGTTTTTTTTTAGATGGATGATGTCATTGATGACATTATTAGTTTGGAGTCAAGTTACAGTGATGATATCCTCGGCCTGATGGACCCTGGACTTCAGATGGCCAATACGGTATGGGTATATTTATGTCTCTTCTTTCTCCTCGACACTAACAGTACATTCCGATCAAGCACAACTTCTTTGCGTTGGGTTGTTTTGTTCTATCAGAAATCTTTACTACTGGGCATTTCATTGGTTGTGCTTTCATTCATGCAAATTCTCAGGTCGCTTAAAGGTACCCAGTGTAGTTTTCCATGTAAACACTCTCAAAATTTCTCACAAAAGCACTTTGTGTGTATCCTTGAGGCCTGATAAATATGTTGAATGCATTTATTTCATGTGTCAAAAGACATTTGCATAGCCTCATTTTGGAATATTCAGAAAGTGCATTGTTTCCATAGGCATATGTAATATTTTGGCCCCATGCTCATGATGTGCTGGAAGTAAATGAACAAAACAGGGACTCAACATTCCTGGTGTGCAGTATAGCTCCACTAGTGGTTACATACTACACTGGGTACCTTTAGTACTGTTTCTTTGTTGTGG
Organism: Myripristis murdjan; assembly: GCF_902150065.1. Lineage (NCBI taxonomy): Eukaryota > Metazoa > Chordata > Actinopteri > Holocentriformes > Holocentridae > Myripristis > Myripristis murdjan. The sequence goes on along the minus strand of NC_043986.1, from coordinate 21,588,359 downwards.
TTGTATTTTACCACGTTGTACATTTTATTTTGCATGAATATACTCCATAATGGAAAACATAATCTTGATTTTGTGTTGCACTCCAGTGAATTAGCCACCAAAGTGGCTGCAGCTACTTGGATATAATAAGCTAGCAAGTCAGCAATAGGCTACTCATTTAGCCTGTTAGTGCTAAAATTAGCAGGCTACCTCTGGTAATGTTATCCCTGTAGGCTATAAAAAGGTTAGACACCAGAAAGAACAAATTATGTGTAGCTGTTTGCCTGGATCAGAGTGGTTCTCCAGCCATGCCCAGCTGCATGATATTACAGTAAATCTCTGTCATCATACAGGACTGCAGGCCTGGTTTGTGTCGCCACCTATCCCATCATGCAGTGCACATTTATTCATGCCCAGTCTACAGCTATCATACAGCTGATAAGCCCTGATGTTGAGCAGTGCGGTATTTGGTTTATGTCTTAATTGTGTCCCCCCAGATTCCTGTGCCGGCTAACCTCATGGACATGTATGGTAATCAGGGTATGCCTCCACAAGGCCTGGCCATCAGCAACTCCTGCCCTGCCAACCTCCCCAACATCAAAAGGGAATTCTCTGGTGAGCAGCACAGCACATCCACTGCCCGTCAGCTGTAACCTGTCAGTAAGACACCACTCACGAACTCTCAAGTGAACTTGCTTCCTCTCATCAGTGCATATGTGGCGATAAACTTGACCTGCAAAAAATGAAACGCCATATCCATTCACTTTGTCATGTTGCATGGCGGTTCAAAGGTTACCTATAAAATTCTACTCTCCAGGCCTTTGTGTAGCCTCGATTGTAGCATTTTATAATGATCCCAGTTGTGCGATCCTGTTGAAACCTCTCTCTGCCACAGTCAGTATGAGAAGCACAGTTAACTGAACAGACTGACAATCGTGTTAGTGTACTTTGCAAGACATGACAAAAATTATTATTTGTATCTATACTAAAAGCATTATTTATCACATAGTTTCGCAATCCCCTGCCATCATGCACATGCTGGACAAGTCTGGATCCTGTGGCAAATTTGACAACTATCAAAGGCCTGAAGGGTTTCCTGTAGGTATGTCTGGTTATTTAGCTTCAAAATGTAGAAATTAGTCATTACACATTTTTGATACATACACTATATTGTTCTTTGTATACTGATAATTCAAAGTGTCTTTTTTCAGAGGCTGAAGTTAGAGCCCTGGCAAAGGAAAGGCAGAAGAAGGATAATCACAACTTGAGTGAGTTTTAATTGCTCTCGAATTTCATAAATGTGTGTGTTTAATAATATCTCAGCGTTGTTATGGCCACCAAAGTATCATCTCATTTTCCTCAGTTAAAAAAAAATCATCACAACACATTGTCAAATGGTGTTTGGTCAACTAATTTATGGCTGAACTGAAACTCTTGCAATATGATACTGTAATTCTTTAATTAACTGTAAGAACTAAATGTTTCAATTGAACATAAAAAGGAAGGAAAGAAAAACAAGCCATGCTGTCCTTGACACTTCAGAAGAAATTATCTGAAATACAATATTACTGACCTTCATTAAGAGCCAGCAGAAAGAGCAATAAATTTGAAAACATGTGATAGTAACTTGATATAATTTTTATTGTTCATGGAACTTTCTGGCCTCTGAAAGTTGCCTGTAAGCTTCGTGACTCCCAGCCTGCGAGGCAGCCTGCCATCTTGCTACCAGCTGCGATCTTGAGTTCATTTCTGTGCCGGTGATGATTGAGAACATGCTCATACAGCCGCCCTCATCTGTTTAATTACAGAGGTTTCAAGGGCTGAGGCTGTTTCAGGGGCTGCTCAAGCAATCTGATTGGTGGAGAGCCATGTGTTATTTACTATAGCATCACGCGAGCTGCATCACTTTGTATTATTCCACTGCAGCAGCTGTCAAAGTAGCAGCTCATTATCCATCACCTACAGGTGTGTGTGCTTCACTAAGCTGTCAGCCAGTAACTGTCAGCAGCGAACTGAATCAACACTCTCTGTTGCTAACAATGGATACTTTTCCAAATATAATTTCTGGTATGGATTACGAGTCTAAAGACAAAAAGGTAAACACCAAAGTAAACAAGACGAACGTTTCTGTTAACAGATGCAACGTCGCATGTCAGCTGCAAACAGTCGCCTCCTCAGACTGGTTTATGCTGCTAAACAAGTTTTAGTTTGGGCAGCTACACTTTTTGGTGGACCATCAAAAACAGTAATCACAACTTTAATTCAGAGTTGTATTTGAGATTAAAAAAATACAATATTGTTGCAATAAAACTGTGCATGTTGTATAAAGGCAATATAACTCTCAAGGCCTGCATGTTGTAGTGAATAACATCTCGGCCATGATGATCTACAGCAAGCAAGAAATTGTGATTTTTTTTTTCTTTATTTGGAAAGGATTGCTGCTGCAACAAAGAAAATGATAGTTACTGTTTTCTCTTAAAGGTATCCATTTGCTCAGTATTCTGTAGTTTACGAACAGACATTTGGAAATATTAAAAATGTATGCAGAAAATGGAGCAGTGGTTTATTAAACAAGTAAAGAAGGTGCTCTTTGTCAAGGGAATGAAACATACATAGAAATCCAACACACCCGGGCTAAGGCAAGTCCTCTGAGAAAAATGTTTAACAGCTGTTATTTAATAGTTAGTTCATAACTGAGCAAAAAAACAAAACAAACAAAAAAAAACCCTCATCATCAACATGTTTTGCCTATTGGAACATCATGGGAAAGAGCAGTGTTACAATTAAGTTAAAATATGTAATATAACAAAATTACAGTAAACAGAGAAAAAGTAAAAAAAAAAAATCTCCAAATGAAACCAAACTCACCTTTCAAATAAGAAAAAAATAAGAAAAATAAACTAAACAGGTGCAGATAGAGTGCTGAGTGGGATAATGTTGTTATACAGCGACACAAGGACAAAAAGCAATTAACCGTTACAAAAAGTAAGACAACATATGTTTCCGTATTTTTTAATTTGTTATGCTGAAAAATGCCCACTTTTGCCCACTTCATGCAAAAAATGCCGCTCAAAATAAAAGTGTCAGACAATAACAAGAAAAATTCAGGAATGTCTGAAAACTGGACTTAAGGACTATGAATGATTTTCATCTGTTCACTTAATATGTTCGTAGATTATGTCTAATTCTTGTCTAATCGATTCATATTTTCTCTTCCGTTTCTGCTCTGTAGTTGAGAGAAGACGACGATTTAACATCAATGATCGCATCAAGGAACTGGGAACCTTAATTCCAAAGTCAAATGACCCGTAAGTCATAGACATTTACTTTATTGAACTCTGAGATGTGCTATATTTAAAGACTACTGTAAAAAAAAGTCATGCTCTTCAGAGACTGTTGTTTGATGCAGAGGCAGTAGTTTAGGATCAAAGACTAATGGCTCCTGTGTGGCGTTCAGGGACATGCGCTGGAACAAAGGCACCATCCTCAAGGCATCGGTGGACTACATCAGGAAGCTACAGCGGGAACAGCAGAGGGCAAAGGAGCTGGAGAACCGTCAGAAGAAACTAGAGCACGCCAATCGACATTTAATGTTGAGGATACAGGTAACAGAGCCGCATGAAGCCCGCAGAGATGGGAAAGGTTATTGTCGTGAAATGAAACTAGAAGATGAACGCAAAGTTGTGCAAAAACAAAGCTGTGAGACTAAAACTGCTGGCCAGCTAAACTTATTTGAAAATGAATTAAAAGATTTGGACTGTCTAATGGTAATATTCAGTATTAACTTTGTTGTTGTTTCACAACTAAATAAGTCTAATTTCATGTCAGCTTTTCAAATGTAAATGCTCAACTTACTATTAATAAACTATCAGTTGACTTAGTCTTGGTTAGGCTTAGGCTGATACAAAGTTCATACAGAGCTGAATACTGACACGTTAAATGTTACCAAATTTACGAAAAACTATATGAAAACAGAAACTAATGAAAAATCCAAAACAAAAATAACTGACTGAATTTTATCTGAACGCTGAGGAAATGAATCCGTGAAGTTTGTCGAATTGATTTGGCCAAATTCCAGATGTGTGCAGAATTTGACTTGGCTGACTCTCTGTGTGTGTCTCATTCCTCCCCTGTGGGTTCAGGAGTTAGAGATGCAGGCCCGCGCTCACGGTCTGGCCATCGCGTCTTCAGCGCTGTGCTCCACTGAGCTCGCCGCCCGCTCCATCAAGCAGGAGCCAGCTCTGGGGGACTGTCACCAGGACCTGTATCCCCTGCACCCCCAGCACCAGCACCACCCCGCCTGCACCCCCGACCCGGCTCAGCCCGCCGCCCTGGAGCTCAGCGAGGGCCACGCGAATTTCCCCGAGGGCCAAGGGGGCATGGCCGGCAACCCGGGTCACTACGGCGTTCACGGCAAGGCGGCCTCCAAACTCAACGACATCCTAATGGAAGACACCTTATCACCGGTGAGGGGTGGAGACCCTTTGCTCTCGTCCGTCTCCCCAGACGCCTCAAAGGACAGCAGTCGCAAGAGCAGCATAAGCATGGAGGAGAACGAGCAGGGCTGTTAGCACCCCCTACTGGAAGATACCCCGCCTGCATGTTCGTCCCACCATCCTGATACAATTGTTCCTGTCAGTAGCTAACCCGTTCTCAGCTGCTGGAGATGGACACCCCTCTCTCTTGTTCATGTTGTTGTTTTTGTTTTTGTTTTTGTTTTGTTTTTTTTGGTTTGTCGTGTTGTTTTTGTGTTGGTTTGTTTTTTTTTCCTCCGTGTTTACATATATTTAATCTTTTCCAGTCATGTGTTTTTTGTGATATCTTTGTCTTTTCAAGCCCTGAACCTTAATTTGAAGGACTGATTTTAAAGTACATTTTATTGGTTTAATCAATGTTTTGGTGACAATGAGTAAAGAAAAAAAAATTGAAGTTTTTATATTTAAAAAAATATATATGCATTTATCTTGGGATAGAGGTTAGATTATGCTTTTTTCTTTTGATTCCAAAGAATCTAGGGAAGTTAGAAATCATGGTCAGAAATATAGATGTGGTGTGATGAGCACTGCTTTACAAATCACTAGCAATAATAGAAGAAATAATAAATCTATTTATTACTATAGTGCTTTACACTCCTTGTGTCTTAGATTAAACTTGAATGTGCCAATGCCTTATTAAGATGTGTATACATCGCTGTTGTATCTTTCGTGCACAAATTCTAGCTATTAGTCTCTGTCAGTCTTCCGGTTAAAATTTATTCACTGACGCATTTGAGAGATATCGATCATGTGTAGGTTTTATATCATTTATGTATCCATATAGACATGATTTTTTTTGTACACATTCCCCTTACCAAATTTATTAAAAATAACCAAAACAAATAAGACTAAAACTAGGCGTTAAAAGAACAGCTTTGAGAAAGTTGCTTGAAATAATAAAGTGCTTTGAAAAATGAAAATGAACTGAAACTGAATGTCTGCTTCCAAATAATTAAAGTAATATTAAAAGGCAATAAAATACAAAAAATGACATTAATAACGTCTAGTGTTAGTCTTTTGATCGGTGCCAAAATGAGAGAAAAGTAGCACAACAATCCTCTAAGTCATTTTATCGAGCAGTATTTGCAGAAGACAGAGAATACATTCCTTACTGCCAAAAATATAATATAAAATATAAATATAAAAACAAAAATTAAATACAAAGAAATTAAAAAGGAAACATTTATGAAGCTAGGTGAAAAATGCATTAGAGCTTTATCTGAGGTTGGAAATAAAGGTCATAGTAACCCTGACACACACACACACGAACAGAGAAACTGATCTAAAACTCTCAAATATAATACATATGAAAATAATTACATGATTCTGCCAATTCTTTGTTATGTGATTAATGCAGCAGGATGAATGGATTCAGTTTATTTTTTGTTTTTTTGTTTTTTTGTATTCTTGTATGGAGTCTATTTAGTTTTGTGTCCAAGTTGCCTCTTTTTGTTAAAGGAGAAGACAGTGCAAAGCATTTTTTTTTTTTTTTTTTTAGACTATTAATACTGGCAGACCTGCTACTATTTCAGCACATACAATGTATTTTAATATTCCACAATTATTATGCAGCAAGTGCTCAGTTTTTAATACTGTCCATCCATTTCCTAAATTATTGTTATATTTTGTTACACCTTTGTTATGATAAAACTGTCAGTCCATTTTGCATTCAGGATGTTTTTTTTTTTTTTTTTTTTTTTCCATTATGTGATTTATAATGCCAAGGAGTATAAGGAGACTGCTATGGGATTTTGTATGAAATGCATGACATTGTCAAAACACTGGAATGAAGTCCGTAAATTGAAAATGGTTTGTTGACTTTTTTTTTTTTTTTTTTTTTTTATCTAAGCATATACTAACTATTGTATTTGGGTTTTCAAATGCATACAGAATGTCGTATGACTGATTGTAGTTTCTTGAAGATTTACGGTTGTATATTTTGTTTTAACAGTTGTAGCACATTGCTTAAACATGCCTTTTGTTTGTAACTACCTGCCATAAATTGAGAGCCCTGTTACAACACAACCTCCATTTTGTGGATCTATGCAATGGTTACAGTCGTGCCTGTAGAGCAGCATTGTGTCTTTCTCGCGGGACTTTGGACAATTTTAGCCGGTGATCTAATTATAACGTAGTGGTGATTAGTCTAAAACAACTAGCCAAGTGATTTTCTGTTCATTGATTGAAGTGCCTTACAGTCTTTTCTGTTACCATGGTGATGTTAGGGGAGTTGTAGACACTGGTGCAGTGTGTTGTTGATGTTTTTTTGCCTGGTGTTTTGGTGCTTCATGGATTAACTGTAGAGCTGCAAGGTCCCTAAGGGAAGCAGTAGGAAAGGGCCTTTGGTCAGTACAAGACGATACAGTGGGCCTCAGACCCATGTGGGAATTAACACTGGACTGTAAGAAAGGCTCTGCCTCGGGCGTTGCATTACATTTAGGATGTTATTTTTGTACGTTTCACCAAGGTCCAGATTCTACATCGAAGGCAGTGATCCTAACATTGAGCTTCTTTTCGAGACCAAGATTTTCGCCTGAATGTAATTCACACTTTCGACTGCCAAAATAAGTTTCCAAAATCAAACTGAAGTTTAAGTAATGCAAAGATGCACATTATGAAGCAATGTTACAAACAGGTTAGAAGATGCACCTGAGTTAAGTGGTGTTTTCTTCCTCGGTGATAAAGCAATAACTTTTAGGATGGCAATCAGGCCACAAATGAAGTACAACAGCAACAACAACGGCCCATATGATCACAGCGATCCCAGGTATTGAGTCCTTAGAGTGCAATACACACAGGCCTGTCACTGCCCTTTGACTGATCCCAAATCAGCTTATTTTCCAATGGAATGGGTTAATCCTCTAGACCCTGAAATGTGAGTCGCCAGAATGGACATCACCATCATATGTAGTGGTGGCACTTAATTTAAAAAGCGATCATATGTTGTCGATTGGTCATGGTGAACATTGTTAGAGCTGTTAGACAAGGCACACTATGGGTACTACAGAGCCATGTTGGTTCGGTGTACATTTGTTCTACTCATTCTCATTCCTATGGTTCATATGGACACTTTCTCTGCTGATGTTGCTACTGTTCTTGTAATTACAGTTTATATGGAGAGATGAATGTAGCAATAGATATGCACTGGTTTCAGATTTGTGAACTCGAACTCATTGGTACTCAATGTGGAAACTATCTTGTGAGAATATTAAAATTTCTATTTGAATGTTCATATTGTGCCCTCCCCCCTCTTTCCTATGGTTGTGTGCATTCTAACATTTTTAGATCTATAAGAGTGCCTGCTGCCACATTTTTGAACCCATAGTGGTCTTCAGTTCTGGTAGTACATGGCATTTGTCCAAGGAAGGCCAAGCTTCTTCCCTCTATGAATATAGAGTAACACCTTACATTGTCCTTATTCCAATGTAGCAACCTCACACTGAAATAACATCACACAACATAAATACAGTGTACGAAAAATGTGCTAAAAAAAAAAAAATCCTCACCAACTATGAGGGTTCAGATTGGACTTGTAAAGCCCTTTGAGACTGTGAAAACTGATTAAAATCTATAGCTACATTTAAACTTGAAACTTAAAGCTGGGGTATGCAGTTTTCTAGATGAGACAAAAAAAGAAAAAAAATAGCTCCTCCTGCAGCTCTCCTCCCGCCCCTCTCTGTCCAAGCCCCTCGCACCAGGAAGAACAGGCAGATGCCAAGCCATGCCAAAAAATTGATATATAGTTGATAATCCATCCATCCATGGTTGTGAATTTCCCAGTCTGGGATCAATAAAGTATACCTATCTATCTATCTATCTATCTAAAAAAAAAAAAAAAAAAAAAAAAAAAAAAGCAAATCTCCTAGTTGCACTAATATGTGAAGCAGCCACTTGGAGCTGGTCTTGTTGATTTTTTTTTTTTTTTTTTTTTTAAAATAAAACATACATGTGGGGGTCTGCAAATTAGCCAGGGCAGGGCGGACAGGAATTGAGAGTGTCCATGTGCATGTGCATTTGCTGAAGAGCCAATAGGAGCGCCCTCTCCCTGTGATGACCCGTGCTTGGCTAAAACCTCCTGTCATGGGCTCGATTTTCTAGAGGTTTTCTAGAGGCGCAGAAGTCTAATTTTCTCTCAGAGCACTTGAATTGCAATGTGCTGAACATGGTTCTTATGGAATTTTTGCCCAATGACACCCTAGCTTTAAAAATTAGTTTGGTACTGCCTAGAATTTTAACTTGTACATGTGTGGGAAACATTTGGTCTGATTTATCTACAGCTGGCAAATGATGAAATGTATCACCTCATGTATTGCAGCCTAACACCTTTTGCTCAATGAGGCATATCTTAATTTAAGCACAGAAAACAGTGAAAATGAGCACATTTCTTGATAAGACATAATGCTGGAACCGTTTGTAATGTGATGTTGGTGCACCCTCAGGAGAGTTACTTGCAATATCAATGTCATTCAGCACTGTGATACCTCTGATAAGTATTACCACAGTACATTAGATCATATGTTTAAACACAGGAATGTGACAAAGGTTACAGAATATTGCTGCAATTTTATGCTCAACTATCAACAAACTACATAAATTACCTCACTCATGACACTAGTGAAAGCCAAGGCAGTGGCATTGAAATCCAGTTGCAAAAACATTCAATATAGCCCATATACACACATGACACTGTGCAGAACAGCCAGCAATTCATGTGCACATTTATCTATTACCTTTTAACAGCAGAGTTGCAAAGTCCTACAAAGATAGAGGAGAAAAACACTGCCACAAAATAAGCAAGACAAAATGAGCAGCGTGCAGAGTCAAACAAAACAAAACAGCAGACAACAAAGACACAAAGAGCAGAACATACAGCATCAAAACGAAACAAAAGCAGAGGAAAGAAATGAGCAGTATACAGATTAAATCAAAACAACACAACAACAAAGACAAAAAAAGGAGTGGTACATACAGAATCATAAAACAAAACAAAGTAAACAACAGAGACAAAATGAATTGTATATGGAATAAAGCGAAACAGCAGACAACAGAGACAGAGAGAGTTGTATATGCAGAATAAAACAAACAAAAACAAAACTTCAAAGACGAGGATTCCCAATGTGATCTTGTGAAGGAATTTTATCATTCAAGTGTGTTTTATGCTTAATTCCAGAGCCACCCATAAGAGTGTGGGGCTTTCTGGGGCCCAGCCACTAGGGGGAGGCATGGAGGCTGACCCTTTTCCCTACCAGGAGAAGGGAAAATAAGAGGCACTGCCTGTGTACCTCCCCTTCTCCGATGCTTGCATTGGGCAGAAATCACATGATAAACCTTGTTCCCCTGGTACTCCAGCTGGGTGTTGCACCCTTGGTACACCTGAGACCATAGTGCTGATCTTCCATGACCTCCAGGCCAGGCAGCTGACCTCCAGTCTGCGGCCGTCCTGGACCTCCAGGCGCTGATATGAGTAAAGCAGATCTGGGGAAGGCTCATTCACTGGACCTTTACCTTTACACATTTACAAATAATCACTGAAAGCCATGATCTGCTGTGTGTTTTACTAACGTATTGAACTCGTGGGAATGCTTGTGGGGTGGAAAAGTACTGGAATAGTCTCTGTGTGTGTGTGCGTGTGTGTGTGTGTGTGATAACAGCTGCGTGTGTCTCATCTCACACACTTAGCCAAAACATAGCACCATAGCCTGCAGAGAGACAGAGTGTTGATGCAAATATGCTGCTTTGAATTTGTTTGGAGTTACGACGGTGGTTCTAACCATAAACAGGAACAAATGTATTCAACTAAGCCATAAAAAGCTGACTAACCAATTAATAACGACCTTGTCATAGTATGCAAATCCAGGGTGTAAGTAGGCTACTGAAGAGATTCCTACACTGAGCAACTTTGACATTGCTGGTGTACTGCCTTTTCCATACTGCAATATTGAAGAAAACACAAGACAACCTTGACTGTTAGCCTTTATTTAAAGGTTTCCATGACAATCTACAACCAGTGTAAGCGTGGGTTTGTTAGCCGACAGTTTCATCAATAACAAACTTGCAGAACCTGGAGGAAAATTGTATTTCAATAGTAACCTCTAGTGCGATAATAGCACCAATCTTGTGCTTTCAAGACTGTTACCATTAAGGTGGAGTCATGCTTTGTGAGTTTCTACATAAGAAGTAAAATTACCAGTACTTGTACATGAGCATAAAATACAATTTTAAAAAGTATAGGCATACTTAGTGGATCAATTCTGAATTTGACTGTCACTTAAACCTATTTAATTACAGGTCATGAAATGTGAAGCCATTGTTCTTCTTTCATATATTCAAGTAGAGTGTCACATGTCATATTTGATGTATTCATTTGTTTCCAGAGGAAGAGAGCTCATCAGTCCATTTGGAATAAGCTTGGCCAAGGACCTCCTCACTCATATCATGGAAGATATCTATCAAATCAACAACAAAAAAGAGACATTATAGTCATCACATATTTCATGTAACTGACAAATTATATTTTACTTTTATTTAGTTTGCTCAAAAGACAGAGGGCTGTCATTACACTTTAATAGGTTTGTTGTCATACCGGCTCTTCCCAGTCCTGTGGGGAGCGGCATCCTCAGGGAGCCCGCAGAGTGCTGGAGACGCTCCCTCAGGGACTCCTGCACCAGGGTCAGGGTGCAGTCCTGGTGCCACACGGGCAGCTCCAGGCCCTGCATGCACCGGATGACGCGGGCCTTCTCCTGCGCTGTCAGCAGCCCCCTCTGGTGGGCCACGAACACCATGAGGGACATGTCGATGCTGACCGCCTCACCATGCAGCAGCGCCGGCAGCACTCTCTGGGTGAAGATGATAAGACCAGTCAGAAAAGTACACAGATTCAGAGCTTTGGTGGGAAGGAGAGGTTTCTCAAACTACCTTTTTTTTTTTTTTTTTACCCTTTTTATCTTAAATTAATCCCTAATGCTAAGTGTGTATAAAAACAAACAAACAATAATAAATGGAATAAAAATTGAATCCTGATAACATACTGATACTACTGCTGTAACTACTACCACCACCACCAATAGCAGTAATAATAATATACCAATTAAATGGTAGTTATTATTTTAACTTATAGAGCTCTAACATGATATTTTAAATGAATATCTATTACCTAAAACTATTTAGAAAAATAAGACTTATTTTGACTATTTTTTAAGTACTCTAGAAAGTTTATAGTAATGCTTTATAGAGACTTGGTTATAGAGGCTAAATTATATATTAGTAGAAATTTGTTTTTAACGATTTTATAGCTAGTGTAATATGGAATCAGATTTGTGCCATAAAGGTCAAACAAAACTTCCTCAGTATGCAGCAAAAACATCAGTTTGAGGGAGGAAAAAACAAAACAAAACAATGCAAAAGCAGCAAAGCAGCAAAAAATGTTATCTCAAAAGGAAAAATTATAACTTGCAAACAAATTATTTGTGTAATCAAGCAAATTATTGGCCTTTTACGTTTTTGATAATATATCCTTTATTTTACAGCTTTCCCTGCTTCTTTCTCACTGATCAGACTTCTGCTTTCACTGTGGGCTCTGCGGTTCCGCTGCAGCTCTCTCCTTTGCGCTCTCTGAATCTTTGTTTGCACAAACGTGTCGGTGGGCGTTTTTGTTTGTTTCTCAGGGGTGCGTCCCCATTGGCTACTGAGTTTCTGAGTGACAGCTCAGTGTCCCAGACGTTGTTGAGTGAGTTTCTCTTTCGGCAGACTGGACAACCTGAACAGTGGCACTGAGCCCTCACCACCGGTCTTTACAGGACTCCTGAGAGATTAATAAAAGAAGAAGTTCAAATTCACTTCCAACTCTAAAAACATTAATTTAACGCTCCAAAAATGTTAAATTAATGGGACCCCTTGAAATTCAAATACATCCAGCATTATATTTTTAATTACACAAGCTGCTGGGTCATAGCTCATTTTGATCAAAGTGCCTCCTGTGATAGAATTAGTTTTAATATATTAAGGTTGCTTTGTGGTGACATGGCAATGTATGTGTTTGCTTTCACTGTCAGCCAAAAACTCAGTAGCCAATAGGGACACACCCTTGAGAAAAACCCACTGAGACGTTTGTGCCAGAATTGCAAAGAAAAATTCAAATCTGATTCCACAGTGTAAAGATTTTACACAGCCGTATCCCTCATAGACCAGACTTGATAGATGACTTTCAATATATTACATAACTTGGCATTTTAATTCTTCTAAAATATTTGTAAATAAAATGTAAAGAACGCCTTAACCATCTCTAATGCAGGGCTGACAAGGTGACCGAAATCCACTAGTCTGTCCAGATCTTCCTCCCACAGGTTAGGAGCCAGCTCCTCCAGCATGGTTTCTATGGCAACGCGGGTGGATGCTGTGGCGCTGTCCTCGTGGTCCGAGCTGTTGTTGTTCTCACAGGACTGAAACTTGGAGTGGAGCAGCTTCCCCCCCTCAGCCTCCAGCAGCTCGAACAGCCCCCGGTGCTTCATCAGAGCCATCTGAAGTGTATTGGGGTGATCAAAACGGTTTGTTGGAGACAAAATGCCACAAAACAGGAATTTTGGTACATGCATCACAGTCTATCTCAGTAGTTCAGTCTACTTGGCCAGCAGCAGCCACTAATGGATTTGAAGTTTGGTCACAACTTTAGTAGCCATGGCTTGTGTGCATAAAGGAGAGCTGGCTGTGCATATATTATGTGTTGATAAATAATATCCTATAAAGAAATATCCCCAGATAGCACAGCTTGAGGAGACTCTGTTCAATTAAAAGTGTCCAGTGTAGCTTCTTGCAAACACATTCAGCTTTATTTGCATTAAAAAATTCTCCCTGAAACACATTGTTTATTACGCTTGAGGCCTAATAAACATGTCGAATGCATTTCCTGCCTCAAAACACATTTGCAAAGCCTTATTTTGGAATATTTTGAAAGTCGCATTGTACACAGTGGCAGGTGTAATATGTTGCCCCATGCTCACGTCATGCTAGATGAACATATTATTTAAACAAAAGATTGTTTTTCCTAGTGTGCACTATTGTGCCCTAAATAGACACACACTAGGCTACATGGGTACCTTTAACTTGGACAAACTTGTTTCCTGGCCTCATTATGTATCTACTAGAACTAACTAGTTTGTGGGATAATTTAACAGAAAAAAGATGTTTATATAGCCTTCCACTGTGGCTAATTTGCTACTAGTTATTGTTGTGATAAATCAGTGTTTTTTGGTATTAACTGCTAAAAACTGAGTTTTTCCAACATAGCTGCCACTGTGTTGTGTCATCCACAGTAAGACCCCTCTGTTGCTCCATGATACTGCAGTAATGAGCACCTTCAGCATCTCTGCCATCCCATTAGAGATGTGGCGTTTTGGGAGGGTTTGGATGAACAAGCGGTCTAGGAAAGTTGCCTCTGGAGGGATGTAACTCCCCAACTTGTTTTTGCCACCGGCAAAGTTGACCCCTGTTTTTGCCCCCACGCTGGCATCAATGTAAGAAAGCAGAGTGGTTGGCACCCGAATGTACGGAGTCCTCCGGCGATAGAGAGATGCCGCCAAACCCACCACATCCAGACAAACCCCTCCACCTATTGCTATGATGGGCTCTGAGCGCCTGTCGATACCAAAATGATGAACTTCCTCCAGGATCTTGGTCACAAGCTCCATACATTTGTTCTCCTCAGTGGTGGGCAGAGGCAGGATTTTGTGCACAACCTTTCTGGCCTCAAAATACTGAGTTACTTTGGAGCCGTACAGCTGGTTCACAGTCTCATCAATGACAACAAAACGCCTCACAGGTCTGGAGTTACTTATAATGGCTTTGAGTTCTTCGTCTCCCAAATGACCCCATAGCAGCGTGTCATTTCTGGCATCTAGTATGTTTTCACACTGAATAACTTTGTAGGTGAATACGATGGGGCTGACCACTGTCCAGGAGAGTCCATGATGTGACTTGTTCTGATAGCTGAAGTTAACAGAAAAAAATATACAATTAATATACAGACCTCATGTTAAAGGAAGATACAGGGGATGGTTGGATAGTACACTGTAGCTCACTGTAAGCAACATCATGTTTCACATGGGCATGACCTTGGCCTAAAATAGAAAGGTATTTCACCCCTCCCTGTCCAAGGAGCATATATGAAAATGTACCACCATTCATGTCAACAAATGACAAATGAAAACATTTTTGGATGAATAAACAAAATATCATATCATTAGGGATAATGTAAGTAAGATGTTAGATTGTTGAATATTTGGTATTTTGTGTTATCAGGTTAAATTCACTATATTGCAACATACAGACACATTAGTGTTTGCAGGTTAACATAACATCACATACTGCAGAACAGTCTCTCAAACAAAATTACCACATACATTAATTTTTAATGTGTGCTGCTGAAGTGCCTGCAGCTGTCAATCAATTTGATTCAAAGTTCAAAATTCAAATCAGCCCCTCTCTCCATGCACTGCCCTACTTACATTTTAGCAGCTGATAATTTTCCTTCTGCCTGCTGGCACCACTGACTTTTTCGAGTCCATGTACCGTTCACTTGCACCAGGCTGAACTCTGTTTGTTGTTGTGCCAGTGTAGAGTTGTTGTTGTTCAAAAGCAGGCTCTGCGAATATTGGTCTCCCATGTCTTAGGGCCGCTCTCTCATGCTTTGTGGGCTGAAGCCAAAAATACACACGGCGGTGAACATGGCTGTGACAGTGGCTCAACAGGTGCCACATGAATGAGTTAAAATCTGATTGCATAATCAAATTAAGAGTTTAACATAACTCATGTATGCAAATACAGTAGCCTTCACAATATTATCAATACTAAAATACTCAGAGATGATCCGAATTTAATACCTGACAGTAAAGTTCGCTTTACACAGAGTGAGACTGGTATAAAGAAAATAAGACATTAGAGTAGTAGACTTGTAGTGTATGTACAGTGTGGACCTTTTCAGGTGTTTTAAGTGGGTGGACAACTGGACTGACGTCACTCAGTTCTTTCAGCACACTCACGTATCATCTACCTGGCTCATTTTAGACATATTCATTAGGCTTGTTTTTTAATGTTTTTTTTTTTTTTTTTTTTGCTTTTTTCCTCTATTATGATGGTCTGTTGCCTCTATGCATGGCTAGACTGAAGACACAGAAGGACTTTCTTCAGCTTACATATTGCTGGAGAAAAACACAACATGGCATTGAACAAAAAGCTGATGAAAAGAAACCCCTTGTAGTGCATGAAGGCACTGGTGGTATTTACTTTGCAGCACAAGAAAACAAGGAAATGAAACTCCCACACTGTTTATTGAATATTGTGCAGGCATTTTTTAGATTTGTGAAGTTTGTGACAAGACAGCCCATTGGATTTTACAGCAGTGTTGATTCTTTGAATAGGCCAGAGACGAAAACTGAGGAGGAGGTCCTCAGCGATAGCAGATCTCTGATACCTCCATGGCCAACTCCAGGAGCTCTGATGCGTCCCGGCAGGAGCTGCAGATGCCGCAGTCTAGTTCCAGGTTGCAGCTGCAACAGTCCCTTCCCCGCTGGTCCCTCTCACTGGATGCCTTGATGTATTTGTATGAGGGAAAACATCGGCTCAGTGCCCTTTCACATGTGTTTGGCAACATGACTACAAAATCATGGAAACGACAATAGAGACAGGCAAGCAGCACAGCTGCGCAGTCATCTGGTAACAGAGACAAAAGAAATAAGGGCATATCAGTGAAAATATTTTGCCAAAGACATTTGCTGCATTTCATGAAATAATACTAGGATATCTAAAGTGCACTTTTGACCAAAAATTTAATCATTTTAGAATAAACAGTTACATTTGTATTTGATATTTATACTGCTGAATTAAGGCTTCCCAATTTAACCAAAGTATTTTCTGTTTTACCTCAGAGGAGTCAGGCAATACTAATACCTGAAGCGTCAGGCTGATAGGAATCACTAGAGGTGAAACAACTGCTGCTGTTCTTATACTTGTTGTCCGAGCAAAGCGAGAAACTGGATCCACCCCATTCACTGCCACCCATGGGATCTTGGGAAGTACGATCAGTATCCAGCTTCTCTGGTTCCTGCTCTGAAATGGTGCTCAGCCTGCGCACGCTGCTGACCACAGACCTGCCCATCATTTTGGGTGAATGAGCTACTGACTGGGGGATGTTTCCTTTAAAATGACAATACAGGATAAGAAGTAAACCCAAGAATACTTTATTGGCAATTCAAATATATGTCCTTATCACTGTCTTACATTATTATTTGTATTCCCCAAATTGCAGTCATGGAAAAGTGTGTATTGATTTTACACATCTTCTGATATAAAAAAAAAGAACTCCTTGCTGTCTTAACATCCAGCCCAGCCTCAGCAAGGCAAGTTACTCAGACCGGCTCTCTCTGAGGCATGATTTTAATTATTCAGTGCACCATTAACAAGCAATATGTCAGGGAGGTGAGATCTAAAAAGTGTGTAATGGAGGAAGCTTACTCCATTTATACTCAATGAAGAGATATTATTGATTTGCAAGCTTTTATTTGGAAGTAGCTCCCTGGCTTGAAGAGAACCAGAAGAGAATAAATACTGTGTGAAAATCTACTCTTGAGCATATGGCATTATCACCATCTGTCAATCGGTGATAGATCAGTATAAGTCCATGAGTAAACACACCACCATTTCAGTTTACCTGCTTTCAAGATAATCATTGCTGACAAGTTAATGTAAGCAATAGTTACTTGCTCTAATCAAACAAGAAGACTATAGAGTGAATAAAAAAAACATACCCTCAAATGCAGAGCTGCCTAATGTTTCAAGCTTGAAACATTCACCATCATTTGCAGAATTCACTGAAGGAGTTGTCATCTTATGCAGCGACAGTGAATAGAATACAAATACGAGTTACAAATGAAGTTCAGTGCTTATATGATGATAATGACACATTATTTCATCCAAAACTCAGCTAGCAACCTGCCGTGCTGTCGTTTTATATAGACAGTTACAAATGAACCACTAACAACAACTACTAACTGCAACAACCGGTTTTCCTCTAAGAGATGGAGCTGCTGAAATCATGCAAAAAATAACAGTAAAAAAAACCTTAATAAATAAGGGACTATGATTAGACAGCATTGGTCGGTCCTTAATGAATTTTGCCCAGCACCCAGTAATATGCTTCAAAAAAAGGTACCTGTTTGTAGTGGCACAAGAATCCAGCAGTGGAAACTGTAGCATCTGCAACTGAGAGCTCCCCGAGCCTGAACTCAGGCACCTTACATCATGCACACACCCAAAATATGTGTGTGTACACTCCACATCGATCAATAATGGCCTCTCAGGAAGCAAAAATCTACAGATCCATGATGGCATAATACATTTAAGATCCACTCAAATATGGCATTGTGTTGACAGAGAAGCCGTGCCAAGGTAAAGTCTGGCTGGGAGCGCTGGATTTCTCAGCTGACAGACTTGACTTACATAGAATGATTTTACCACTTATTTTATTATCATGCCTCAATTAATACTCTCCATACCACAGTGGTTTTGTAAACGATATGTCAGGCTCCATCTGTAGGTGGTAGGCTGGTTTATTTGTGGACAAGTTAAAGTGGACACACCGCAATACAGTGGAAACCCATTTGTTTCTTTGCTTCCCCCTCCATTAAGAAGGCATTACCACTGACCAAGAGAGGTGTGGCTTTTATCACAGTTAAAAAACACACAGCACCAACTCATAACTCAAACTGCCATATAAAACAATGATGAATGCCTAATGTTACAGTAATGATCAAACTAGACAAAAGAGCACACACTTTTCATTTTTTCATGAGGAATTTATTATTCATACACATGTATTGGTTTACAATCATGGTAATTCTATAATATCTACTTTTACAAGCTCAATTAGAGCAAAATTCAGCAATGTTCATGGAGGGGGTGAAAAAAAGTGACAAATATAAAGAAGTTATTTTTTTAATCATATATATATCAACTGATTATATGTTAAGTACAAATATACCAGATCATGTTGGCAGTGTACATTTATATTTTAAAGCAACGGTTTAACTTCCTCTACAAACAGAGTTTCATATAATATTGAGAAAATAAAAAAAAAATCAGGTAGTGTGGCCCCAACATAGCACAAAGCAGCCATATAGAGGGAAAGACTTTCATTGTGAAGTGCTAACCATAAATATTCCCTTTCCTTTGGATTCTTGGCTCATCATGGTCCATCCGTGTACAGGTAGGCCTACAAAATAAGATACATCATAAGACTATATTTTGAACAACAGACAGTTTCACATTGGCCTTTGTGTGGTCTCACTCTACTGTATGGATAAGAATTGAGAGCTAAATTAAGAACACAAAATAACCTAAAAAAAAAAAATCCTCATAAATACAAAAATGTACTTCGCTCAGAAGAAACACATTTGGTTATGTAGATGAAGCAGTAATTCTTGAGTCTTTTGGTAATAGAAAGTCGCATAAGCTGTGAATGGGAGCCTCGCAAGGGAGAAGTTGGGACCTCATAGTCAGAGCGAAGGCACACGATCAAGCTGAAGGTTGGGCCTCTCGGGGCTGCAGTTGTCTTCATCTTGGTTCATCTCGGGGCTGTGACTGTGCTCATCTGTGCTCTCTGGAGATTCGTAGGGAAAGTTCTCACATATCTCCTCATCCTCCTGCTCTTCTTTTATGCTGGTTTGACAAACATGCGGAGAAGAAATAAAGATTTGTGATCACATTGTCACGACATCATTGAGCAAAAAACGAGAGAGGTCAAACATCCATTAACGGGCAGCAGTGCTGTGGCCGTTTTTGGTTTCTGAATGTGACCCTTACAAAGCTTGTGGAGGGGACTGCGTTGCACTGCTGTCACTTTGGTATCCAGTTCCATAAGCAAGGCCTCCGTTCACCTGGTCCTGCAGAACCTGGGGCAAGGAGTGCATGGGAATGCTGCCCATAGAGGCTGGGTTGAACAGAGGGATGCAGTCCAGACCACCGCTCTGGAAAACACATAAAATATCAGTATTTACAAACCAGCATGAAGCACGTTTCCAACAGTGTTTCATAATATGTTGGTTGTTCATTTCCACAACTCTGCAGCCTTAGGAGGCATTGACATTTAGAAACAATGCACAGTTGTGCCTCCTCCTCTCTCTAGGCGTTTCTCCCTCTCCACTGTTACAGCCTAAGATGTTACTTTATTTTACATCTCAATATGCTGCCACACACCTTGAACTATTGCTCGTCTTACCTGGGGTACAGAGGCAGCTAAGCTCTGGCCATGACGGTTTTGAGGGTTCTTCAGCATAGGAGATCTGTTTATACAGTGAATAATGCAACAAGTTATATTTTATTTAGTATTAACAGAAGGACCAGAGATAAATGTAATATTCTAACAAACACATTTATTTGCAGCAAATATTCTGTGCAATTAAGGAATGCTCCAAAGTTTTGGGCAAAATACCCTTTTTCCTGCTTACCAAGACTGAGATAAGATATTCGATACCATTTTCACCTCTGTATGTCCAGTGGTTCAGATCCAATATGTAGCACTTCATGTTAGCTTAGCGTAAAGCCTTCAAATCTATGGGAGTCATTTGCCTAGCTCTGTTAAAGTGAAAAAAATAAACCTTAGAGCAACTCTGACGCTGTCTTATTTACACAGTGTATCATGTGAATTTGAAATACGTGTCTTGGAATTTAAAGAAAAAAAAAGTAATTTTAGGAGAAGTTAGATGGTGGCACTACAACCACTGAACACATTTATCTTTCTGTCTATTGCAGTGATCTGTGCACCACTGAAGGTATAGGAATATCTGGCACAAATTAACTTCGACTAAAATGACTCTCGTTTTTTTCCTTCCCAAAGACGTGTATTTCAAAGACACATGATACACTGTGTAAATAAGACAGCTTCAAAGTTGCTTCAAGGTTTATTTTTCACTTTGACAGAGCTAGGCTAATGACTGCCTTAGACTTCAAGTCTTCGCGAAACTAACACAAAATGCTACCCATATGAACTGAGCCACTTGACGTACAGATATGAAAATTGTATCAAACATGTTATCTCGGTCTGGGTAAGTCAGGAAAAGGGTATTTTGGCCAAAACATCTGAGTATTCCTTTAAGAGGTGGGGCGAGAACCATATAAGTGATGGCAAGCATGTGACTTCTGGTAATGTCTAAAAGCACTCGCGCGTCCTGGGTCATGTTACACCTACCCATTTCCAGTGGTTTTCTGGGGCCTTCTTCTGTGGAACTCAATTTCATCTACTGTCCACACAGCTCCCTTCACATTTTCCAAACGGACAAAGCATTTATGCAGGCTGAGATTATGTCTCACAGCATTCTGGAGGATTAAGGGAAAACAAAAACAGGACGTGTCATCAGCAGAGCATCAGGGCAAGCAACAGTCACATTAATATTTATCGTGCAACATGAAGATTTGATGTAAATGTGATATTCTTGTACTTCACAGACATCAATATCCAAGGACACTCAAAGTCTGAGTGTTAATACCTTCCAAGTAGCTGCATTGCGCCGGAAATATGCAAAAGTTCTTGTGAACCAGTTGTAGATTTCATTTAATGTCAGTTGCCTGCGAGGTGATTCATATATTGCCTAAAACAGAAAAAAAAAAAACCATTTAAGAATAACTGGGGTTAAATACAATGACTGAAAGATATGGATCCACTTCATTCCAATTTGAAAAACTGAATTTGTCTTAATATTATACAAAGTATTTCAATATTTCTACAATAGTTTAAAATTAGCACTGCACACTCTTACCTGTCTTATGAGCGATGCATATGTAAATGGAGGTCTAACTTCTGTGCTCAGGTAGAACTCCTTATTGTCAATGATATCTGTTAAAACACAATCACAAATTTGATTTATAAATAGAATGTCACTATTTTTTACATTATGTCCCAGGGCTTTTTTGTCCCAGTGCTTTTGTCAGACAAACACCGGGAAACAGTAAAATTTCAAGGCCATGTGAATAAGTGACTGGCAACAGGAAATAGTTAATGCCTGCAGTATTACCTTGGCTCATAGACCTGCTGTATCGCCTCCGCACAGGGGTTCCAGTGAACATGCTATTGGGAGTGAGGACTGAGGGGGACTCAGACAGCGGTGTCAGTGGTGTGGACGGTGCTGTGGCACTCTGGGACAGGCTCATAGGAGGAGGGCCTTTGGGCAATGTTGCCTGGGAGAAGGACACATTAGCTGCCAGATTGACCTGAAAAATAAATCATGATATTATATAAGGAAAGTGTCAAGCAAAACATTTGTATGGCAGAGGGAAAAACAGCCATGATACTTACAGGCTGTGCTGCTGGTTTGGGTTCAGAAGACTTGAGGTGGGCCATCATAGCTTGCAGTCGCTCTTTGTCTTTTTTCAACTACGGAGAAGACCAAGGTTAAAGTGGAGAGGTGAACTCACTGTTTGTGTTAAATAAGGTCTGAGAATTGATTCCTGGCATCCTGAGCAGAAGTGCAATTATCCAGTGTTCCAAACATCTGATGGGCTCTCACCTGCAGAGTTTTTTGCAGGCATTTCCTTTTCATTATGTTTTTTTTTTTTTTTTTTTTTTTGGGAACTACTGGGTAACCCACACTGGCAAGCAATGGATAAACAATATTCACAACAACAAAAATAAACTATTGTTATTAAATCAAAGGCATACCTGCAATTCCAACTGCTGGACCACTTGCATCTGCACACGACACTGTGCTGTACTCTTGTCATCAAGTGTATGCTCGCTGTTCAGATGTCTGAGGACACATTAAAATCAAAATCATGATATGCTTTAGGGATACCAACCGCTGTGTTTGCTAACCTCTGTGTAGGCTGGTAGGGAACAACAGTTCTTTAATGTAATAATAGAGATTTTGCAGCAAGCAATATGAACAAAATGACAGCCAGAAAACACAATAACTACAATCACGCCAATTTTGATCTTTGTCATTATCTTAAATGTAGAATTCAAGAAACCTTCCTTGTTTCCCAATAAAAAACTTGCTTTTAATCTCAAGATGGTGCTGTGTGGAAGGTCTACAGCACAACAGATAGAAAATTTGTCTTCATAAATAATTGTGAAGTTAGGGGAAATAATACTTAATGTGATGATGCAACTTACAGTAATTAACTCCCCGTGCTTAGTTACACTGCAACCCACTAATGTTATGAAACCAACCTCCAGTTCTATGTTTGCCTAACTTCTGTGTGCACATGCAGATGAAAATATCCTGAGTCCTTAATATAGCCATGCACATCCTGATAGAAATAATGCTGAGACTTCCCCACTCACTTGAGAAACGCTTGAAAATCTCCGAAGACAGTCTCACAGCCAGGCCATTTACACATGCCATTGCCATACAAAGGATGGCTAGTCTGTGTGTGATCATCCAGTGAACCACTGCAAGGAATGCAACAATACACCATTAATGACACATCTATGTCTGACCATGACTGAAAAGCTCAAGTGCAATCAAAGCAGGATATGTAGCAAGATGGTAGACATTAAAATTCTTATTTAAATTGTTAAAAGGACCTGTCTTTCTTCTTCGAGAGCATGTGATGCCCATTGGTGGTGGATTGTTGACAGGAAGATTCCCTGGTGTCTCCAGCAGAGGACAAACTGCTACCATTCTCACAGCCTGAAATTACACACATACCACAGATTAGAAGCTGCCAGCAACTGTGATATAGTCCACTAAGCTACCCTCCAGACTGCTATGGTTTATTAACATCAACCTACTTAGGTTATAATCATGTTTTTGTCCTCTCCAGCACATATTTATACTGAACCACACCTACAAGGCTTTATATTTGCTGATTTATATTATACCTACCCTAAATGCTCCAAATGTCGTCTAGCACAAACGTCATATAGCTACCATACTTCAAGGTTGAACTCCCTCTGCAGTAAGCCCTCAGAGAATGTGGTACTAAAACTGAAATGCAGTAAAGAATGAAGGAGCGCGGCATACCTGGGGCTGTGGTGGGACTGGTGGGAAGGACAGAGAGCAGGCCTTGTCTCTGCAGGTTGAGGAGATGTTGCTGCTGGACCTGAAGGAGCTGCTGCTGGATGGCCATCTGCTGGGCTGTCAGCTGTGACAACAGAATGTGAAGACACACACATTCGTAAATCAACGCTTCCTTGTTCCTCATACACCTAATTATTTGTCCTGTGTTGTGGTAACAGTAGCTTTGATTCAAGGAAAATTATTCCTAAATCTAAATTGATCTAAAACTTATTAAAGAAAATTACTTTGCCCCCAGTTAAATCTGTAATGATGTAATTGAGAATGCATTCATTTTCTTTCATTTAACTTTCATAGCTGGTTGAACTGGATTAGACTTGTTCCTAACAATGGAAATGTTTAGACTTATTGCACAATATATGTTGCTATAATAATTCAAGTTTACCTCTGGGCTAACGATCCCAGTGTTCTTCTGTTGTAGCAGCTGTAAATTCAGCTGCTCTTGTTGATTCTTGAAGACCTCTTGAATTTGTTGCTGCAGACATGTCAAACAAACTTTAGTTTCATGTTTTCAGTGTGGTTTTCGACAGATAAACATATAACTGCATCAAACGCACACTACCTGGTGCAGCATGAGGGCTTTCTGCTGCTGGAGTAGGACCTGGAGCTGCTGAGGATTGAGGATCTGCTGCTGGGGCGTCAGCTGCAGCTGCTGAGGAGCCTCTGCTGGAGGGGTCATCATGGACAACGACACTGGAACCTGCAGCACCCACACACCAGTGAAAACAGGCGAGTCAAAATCCATTACACTGAGAGACAAAACAGTACAAAACAGTACAAAACAGTACAAAACAGTACAAAACAAAACAAAACAAAACAAAACAAAACAAAACAAAACAAAACCAAAACAAAAACAAAACCAAAACAAAAACACCCAAACAAAACCAAAACAAAAACACCCAAACAAAACCAAAACAAAGGGGAAAAACTGCAAAAAAAAACAAAAAACAAAAAACAAAACAAAAAAAACACTCTTTGGAGGCACTTTTCTCAAAACAAGCTTGGAACAGAGTACTTTATTGAGCAAATAAAAGGACACAAACATTCCAGCTACAAAAAAGAAAAGCAACAAATCACAGTCACAAGATATGTAACTCTCTGCGTGTGTGAGGGTATTCATGTGTGTGTATGTGTGTCCATGTTGCTATCGTTGAAACTGAAAATGTTGTGGAGAGCATAAAAATATCCCCAAAAGATACCACAGGACTGATACATGGACTTAACTAAACTAAGAACCAAATACACTTCACCTCTTTCTCAATCTGATAAAAATAATAAGTACATATACATCAAGCTGCAATACTGCTTATTCATTATTCCCCCTCAGTAAACTGGTCAGTTTAGTTAAAATGGGTTCTACTGTTGTTTCAGCTAAAAATAAATCAGACACAAGAAAAACAACATCAGTGGTGTCTCAGGGGAATTAGAACTCCATCAAAACAACAACAACAACTAGCACAACAACAACAACAACAACATTCTCTGCTAGGCACCCAGCAATTACCACACCCTCCCCCTCAATGTCAAGCACTCACAGCTCTAGGGATGTTTACAGTAAACATAAACAGAGTAATCAAAGTTGCATAGAGATATAAATAATGAATAAAAAAGCATACAGAGCATGTTTACGAAAACAGAACTTGAGACTCGTATTTTAATTAAGGTCTGCACCACAAACAAACATTTCTCTCCAAGGCCGAGTCTGTTTTGGATCGGGTAAACAAACTGACAGCGAATTTCACAGAGGCTCTGGGCTAACAATAACAGATGATTGCTTCTGAGTTTGTCCTTTCTTATGAAATTCAATCCTGCAGAGGTGGCCACCAAAGCAATGAAAATAGGCCTATCCCACAGACAGCCAGTTGGCCCCTCTATTTTTCTGTGGACACCATCAACACAACAACAGCCTTTGCCTAATCCCTGTTGCTATGGCAGCCAGCAAGTCCAAACATCTTCTGTTGTTGTTATTGTCGAAAGTCATACTAGTGAGCAACAGACTGTAAACACAGCTCTGTTCCCGCAAGACTGGTCTTGTGAACTCTGAGATGACTGACAGTGAAAAGAAAAGGCTGACAAAGCTTGCCGAAAATATAATCTGCCTTCCCTACAATACTGACTAATAAGTCCTAATGAGAGAAGCCTAAAAAAAGAGTGGTGCATCATGCATAAAAATATACAGGCTTGGTAATGAACCCAACTGAAGACTTAATAAGAGAAGATAAAATTCTAGAAAAAAATGACTAAAATAAACAAGTACACATGGTTACTTTGGCAGACAGAATCACACCTCTCAACAAAGCAAATTGTTAAATCCTGATTAAAAATAGCCTGGTAGCATGATCTCACTCAGATAATTACAAAGAAAAAGGTGGACAAACCTGATAATTTCCATTTAAAAGTACGTCTGGGTGGCGATACTGGGATGAGTGCTGGGATGAACAAGTGCTGCTGAGCAACAGCGTTCTGCCTGGCAGTCCAACACAGCCTCGCTAACCTACTTGATGTGAGCGTAAACAAAACTAACAAAATAACACTGATCTCCAACCAGCAGGAGATCTGCTCTCCCTCCCCCTTCAACGGAGCTTAACCTAACCTCCCCCAATCCCTGTGCTTCACTTCAGCATAAATATGAACAGGCCGAAAAACACCGCCGCTTGGAGAAGGTGACAAACGAGCTGAGAGGGTCGCAGGAAGTTATTTTTTTTTATATGACAACAAAACAAAGCTGGGTCAAGAGTGCCACAGTTTCTCAAATGGGAAGCACACTCTCTGTGCAGCATCCAGGATCATCACCCACCTGGAATCTGTGTGAATACTAGAGGGAGCAGATATGGTGTTTGGATTGGGAACTAAGGTCAGAATACACCAGCTGTATATAAATCCAAAGGAGGTGTAACTGTAACATAAATATTTACTAAATTCTTATTCATGCATTAATTAAAAAAGAGCAGCTGCACCAGAGAAATTAATAACTTTAAGAGCAAGTATTTATGTAAGCCTCAATGTGGCTGTCAGGCTGGTATGAGAGTTACTAATTTACTAATTCAGTGTACAGGTTGTTAGGGAGCTATATGTAACTAAACCTCTAGTGAGGCCTTCGGGAAGGGGTTAGGCATCAATAGTGAAAATATGTCTCAATATACACAATTTCATATATGAATAAGTGTTGCACCCATTGCTCCTACTCACTACAAACACATTTCCTGACTATGGTAGGAAATATCTCTCCACAAACACATCTGTTGGCCAATGCCTCATAACAAACATGCAATCAACTGCAAAGACTATACTAAAACTGTGAAGTCAATACCTACAATTTTCTCTCACAGTGTTGCTGACTGTCCTATCAACATTTGGGTGCTGTGAGCTTTTCAATTCACAATTAGTAAACTTGGGAGAAGGCAACCCCCACCATGCTGAACAGTCCCCCACATCCACATATTGCATCTAGTATCTATGATACTTCGCTCTGGACATTTTGCCCAAAATGTGAATTTTGACCTTTGGGTGACTTCGACCTTTCACCTATAAACTCCAGTATTTAATCAGCTCCCTACTTGATGCTTCATTCAAATCCCTCCATTAGTTTTGCAGTTATGTTGCTAATAGACAGACAAACAAACAAAACAAACTGAGGCGTAAACAAAATATCCATCCAGCTTCAGTGGTAATTATGATTCCATTCAGAGTGAAAATGGGAAAAAATAGGGGTAGGTTTTTCCAGGCATGGTCAACTTAATTTATGTGTCAAGGATACAAAGCAGAATGAAGCTGTAAGATAAATATGAAAAACAAATTTCCTACATGAAAATTACTGGAAATGAATGTCTGGGGAAAGTATGAAAAATAGATTCATCCAAAAAGCGTGTTTTGGAAAATGGTCATTTGTAATGTAAAGTATACATGAATGGCAGTAAATGGGATAAAACATGCAAAAAACACTGTGTACTTTAAACACAGAAAACCATAGCTTTACTTTGAAACAATACCTGAAGTCTTTTCATATAAAATGAAATATAACTTTTATTTATTGACTCCTTGATGTTGAAAATAATCTCTGTGCCACTCAATACTTCAGTGAATGAGCTAAAGTATGCATCCGATCTTCATAAAACCACTGTTGGTACCAAAACTGTGTTCACAAATTCCCAAATTGTGTCTTCCATTCACTGCAACTGGGTGTATTCTGGGATTTATTTCTTAATGACAACATCAAGAAAGTCTTGGCCTGTTTGTGTCAGGGCACAAAAAGTTTGTTTGAATTGTGACTGTTACTTTTACCACCTGCAATATCAGCAATAATAAAAAAAAATCCCACTACAGTGACAATAGCAACATTCCCAAAACCACCGGAAATGCACTATATTATCACCATGCCTATAATGTTCACACACCATGGGAGGACTGCAGTTGTAAAAAAATGACACGTTTGAAACTGATGTTGGACTGAAACAGTGTTAAGTTGCTGCTGGTGGGAATGACTGACCCTGGGTGCCTCTGGAGGAGGAGTCTGGCTGTTGCTCAGTCGATTCTCATTCTCAGTATTATTCCCGTTCTCTGTCTGAATAGCTGCGCTGGCGTGGCTTGTCTGATCTGACCCAGACTCATGCATCTGGACTTCACTCACCTGGGAAAGGAAATAAGTGCAAATGAAATCAACTGGAAATGATGGGTACAATATAATGAATTACAATCAATCGGATGAACTCAATGTCTTCCACCTTCTTAAAAGGCTAGTACTACACAGTTTCATAGGATGGGTCCATTCCCCAAGCAAAACCTAATACCCTTATCCAATATTCTCTCTGAAACAGCTCTATAATGTAGTTAGTTACACATTGAAAAATAAAAACTTTACTGTCAGTTTTTAGAGTGCTACAAGTTGAGAACTACATTCGCAGAGCAACAAAGACACATTCTTCCCTACAAGCGAGAGAAGAACATGCTAGGTCTATTTGTTGAATAACCGATGGCTGCCATGACTACTGTAAACACAGGGGCCCTGGGTCCGTGTTTATGTGCAAACACATCTTCCTTCTGGAACAATTTACCATTAACCAGGTGGTGCGATAAACGTCTCTGGCAGGTAGTACAATGCAAGAGTAGGCTTTTATGTATACAGCTTGGGAGTGTTTGAGTCAAAAGCCATGCAGCATAAACAAAAGTAAATAAAGAAGGCAAACGATTAATGTGAGCAGATGGAAATCTGCAGGCAGAAACTGCTGGTGGGTGATCCTACACTAAACTGAAACAGGCTATTTTGCCTCAAGCATAATGCTATAAGTTTCAAGAACAGCCTTCCATCATTACCATATAAAGAAATCAACCAGTGACGGTTAGACATCACAAGGAGACTACGTCAAACATTAGGCTCAATTCAACAATAGCACACATTTTAATAAGTTTCAAACAAACTGATGACTGATTCAGACCAAAAGTACAACTCAACTGGGCAACTAGCAGCAACCTGGAGGGAAAAAAAATAATACTTGAATTATATTTCTTTTACTTTATTTCTATTGTTTTCAGTGTGCCTGCCTTCAGCATAAAGGTGGGTCTCAAGCAGACTCAAAATCTCATGCCAAAAGGAAATATACCTTAAGTCATCATTAATAGCAGATTAGGTCTCACTGACTGATAAAGAGCTCTACAGCAGATTCTCACTCACACTGTTATGTAGTTGGTTAAAATCAGCCTATATCTTTGTGACTCAAACAAAAACCTATTCTGTCACATGCGGCTGCCGTTGGTGAGGTTACCAGTCTGTTTACTTTCAGTTTTAGGATTGGAAGTGTAGACAAAGAGCTTTGTTTTCCACAGAAAGTTTTGTAGATGTTGGGGGTGGGGGTAATTTCGGTTGTAAGACCCAAACTCACCCATTGGCCCCCACCCCAGGGTCAGTCCCAAATGTGTAGTCACTTAAACACAGCCGCTATAATAACAGTTATGGTGCCATGCAACTGCTATTTTTAGAGCAGGGTGAGCAATAAGACCAAAAGATGGATTTTCATTGTATTTACATTTTTCTCACTGTAGGGGTGATTTTCCAGCTGTGGGGGCTACCGCTGTTCAGTGAATGTAAAGGAAACAGTGCAAAGAGGCTTCAAGAGGCCCCGCTGTATGAAAGAGCTGTCAACATCCACCTCCCATCCTGGTAAACTTCAAAGATTTTTCAAAACTAGAGTTCAGCAGTGCTGTCTCACACATAGCATAGCTACTTATGCCAACAGAGTATAAACCATAACTCCCTCTCAGTAATCCCAAAAGTCAGACTCTTCAATCACTGATGTTGAAATATATATATAAAAAAGCAGATAGCCTAGATTCATTCAAGTCTCCACAATTTGCCATGATGAACTTAAGGTCTTCAATGTTTTCTTAACCAAGACCTAACATATTACTGAGCAGCAATTTCAAGACTGACAACAACAAATTTTGATTATGATGTATGTCAGGTGAAGAAAAAACAACCACAATTCTCTCTCTTTTAAACTGGAATTAAACTCAATATCAGTATCATTAATAAGTCAACCTTAATGCATGAAATAGCAGGTTTATCAGTATGGTGAAAATTTGACCTGACCCCCATCACTGCTATTGACTCCCTACTAAATTATTAAATCATATGAATAAATATCACAAGGCACATCACATTTTTTACCTCCACTTTGCTTCCCATCATCCTGTCAATGATTGCACAACATTTATGGCATGGACCCAAGCCCTCAACGTGTCTATATTGTTTTATGATAACCACAGGCATTTTTTTCCCCCCCGATTATCAGATGATCTAGAGGTGCAGCCTCTCTTTCTTTTGTTTCCCATTCTACACTGAGTAATAAGGGGAAATAAGGAAGAATTGGGAGAAAGCAGTTTCTTCAGAATAAGATGCAGGAAATAACTTGTGACAAAACTAAAATCCCTTCCTAGTATTGTTGTGCGAGCGTGTCAGTGAGGATCCTACAGGTTGGGTTCAGAAAAACTGCCCTGTGGCGATACATGCGGCTGGATCCACAGCTCCTATCACACTCGCAGGAACGTGGGTTCAAAGGGAATAATGCTGTTACAACGACCATCGAGGCAATGTGCACACCTGACCAGTTCTCGACCAGCTGTTGGCGGATGGTGATGGCACTTAGTATGAAGTTAGCTAACCTTACAGCACACTGAAAAGAGAGGAGTCGATGTCCAGCGGCGTTAGCCACCTCGGTCTGAGCAAAGGTTTCCGTTAACGCTGCTGCTCGGACTTGATCCTCAAGTTGAGGCACAGATGCGGACGAAATAAGCGTTGTATTGTACATTATCACATAGGGAAATTACGTGCGGTGATTAAGGCATCAGCTACACAATTCCACTATTCATTATCCCCGTTAACCAGTGCTAACCAGCCCGGAAAACTATTATTGATGAAACCTTGCGGGTAGCGTTAACGTTATCAGTTACAACAAAAGCTAGCACCCTGATGCTAGCTAACGGCAAACGTCTCTCTCGTGTCGTTGCTTGGCCAACCGGCGATTTAACAATACGGCGAAATTTGAAATCCAGTCTGTCGGCTTTTGCGCAGTATTGAATGAACG
The DNA here is from genome assembly GCF_902150065.1 of Myripristis murdjan. Taxonomy (NCBI): domain Eukaryota; kingdom Metazoa; phylum Chordata; class Actinopteri; order Holocentriformes; family Holocentridae; genus Myripristis; species Myripristis murdjan. The sequence goes on along the minus strand of NC_043986.1, from coordinate 21,557,207 downwards.
CTTACTTACCGATAAAATGATGTGGACAATCTTTGGGTCGGGGTGGTGTCTGAAGACTACAGCTCGGAGCACAGCCTCGCTAGGTAGCCAGCTAACCACAAGTTGCTAACAGGAGAAGGCGGGGCTTAGGTAAAAGTAAACAATGGTGACATCATGCTCACATGCGGGACTGTTTCAGATCGCCTTGAATCCTGATGCTCCTACTGAAAAAAAAAATGTGTTGGACTCTTATTAAAAGTAATGCGTTGCACATATTTACCTTTGGACTGTGTGCACACTGCTCTTAATGTTGCTCTTCCGTTATAATTATCGGTGGACGCACCACCCCATTGCCTTAAAACTAAGGGAAAACGTAGGACATAGCCTGGATGTGGGTCAAATGCTTTTCACTACCAAGATTTATTGCAGATAGGATGCCTACAGTTTCCCGATTCATTTTGGTGGGAGGCAAAGCCGTACAGTGCGCTAATCTCTCTGCATCACGGAGCAGAATAGTATGGAAAATTGTGTTCAACCGTGCGCCATGGAGCGCCGAGAGCTTGCAGCGCTCCTCTCCAACTAAAGACTGCAGCAGCTGATTTTTCTGATTTGCCCCCTCACTGGCTGGAATTTGCAATCAGCGAAATTATATGGTGTATAGACTTTGACTGCAAATGAAAATGTGGATCTCGACACACGCTAAGAGTGTCGTAGAGAGAGTAAATACTGAGACCTGTCCCTTACTATGATTAGTATTATTTTTCATTAACCACGGGGAGGGAAAATGATGCTACTTCACGTGAAATCACCATAAACGTTTATGCCAGATAGAAATGAAAAACTCATGAATAATAAACTGCATGAGCATTCACCAGAAGGGTCGATTTTCAAAAGATAGGAGTTTTAAAAAGAGGTTCACTGCATTAAAGCATTAAACAAAAAGAAAGTGTTTTGGGGTTTTACACTTCATTGAATACAGTGGAATCCGAGTCATATTTCACTGCACATACTTTTGTTAAACAATTTCAGATCAAATCTATAGTGAAGCCGTGTTTGTCTTATAGTTTCGAAGTGACCACCAGAGGGCGACATCACTCAGTCTGTAACGTGAAGTACAGGAATACACAAGGTCTCCCAAGTTATGTCAGGCCTCAGGGGAAAGCTTTTATTTTTATTTTCGGTTCAGATAATATCCAGGGCCATTATTGGATTGGCTGACAGTTAAACTTGTTGCAATGTGCTGATTAATTATATTGATTCAGTGATGCAATGTGTGGTATGTGGTACTGAGAAATGGTAAAATAAGCTACATCTACACAGCTTATACATGATTTTGAAAATTACTTGGTGATACCTTCAAGAGCTTTAAAAAACGTCATTTTTCTTTTCTTTTTTGTGACCATGTACATTGGACAACACATTTGAATGCAACATATGCTATAAATGCAAGTAACACACAGCAAGTTGTCCTAAAGATAACGTATAGATGTACTATAATCTTTTCTCTTTTTTGTAACTGTGATGTTCTTTTTTGTTGCTTCAGGTTTTGGTTTTCTTTTAATCCATGGTTTAATATAACAATAGACTGCTGGTATTTATTTAGCACTGTAGATATTTTTATTAAACATTAACACTGCAACCAGCAATGGGTGGAAGTTCTTAATTATGATTTTTTTTCAACATGTGTAAAACTTAACAAACATAACTGGATACAATTCCAACTGGTCAAAGACAGATGAACTTAAATAACTTTCTAAACTGCTGGTAAACACAAGGCACCATTCCAAGATAAACAATCAACTACAAGGTCCGAGATCTGAGCTGAGAGTCCGACTGCATGTGCGTGGGTGCCATTACACGGTGTGTGCTTGGATATTATTGCATGAACAACAGAGCAGGGTAACAAAACAATGTCAACAAGTTTGGCAAAGTTCATGCTTTTAAATTTATTACTTCCTTCCTGTGCACATGTTTGCTCTGCCACAGAAAGCTCTCCCAGCCACCAGCATTGCAAACAGCTATACATTTTAAAAGATTACTTTTTTTTTTTTTTTTTTAAGATATTAATCTAAATCATGTCACTGGTCATTCTGTGGCGCTCAGTGCATTCTTTACATCTCTGTAGAAATGACCTCGGATGTGTATTATTATTGTGGCACTAGCCTATAAATATGAAAATCTGCACTACTGTATGCAGCCTAGAGAAGTCTTTGTCGCTCTCACTTTCTCACCCATTCACACACAGATACACACACATGCACACACACACACACACACACACACACACACAGAAGAAAGGCGCCTTTGGTGAGGTGATGACACGCACACATTTACCATAATCCAGTTTCCAGTTCCATCTTAAATGTCAACATGTGCTTCATTTGATACTAATTTCAAACAATACAAATACAGCCTATTAAACATACAAACTTAGAAAAAAAGCAAACTTTCACTATTGATTAGAGAGATTACATTGACAATGTTTTCATATTTAAGTGGCATGCAATCTCTGTTTTTTCATCAATACAATTTAGGCGATTAAGGGCTGTTTCATTGTCATACCCTGTTGCAGCGTCTGGATTGGTTTATTAAAACCCTTCTACTTTATGCAAATGCACTAAAATAGGCCCTGATCAGTCCCTCCAGGATTTTGTAATCGCAGAGTTTTCTTTTTTCCCACTCTGATTTATGTAAATATCACAAGAGCTTGCTTTTTTTTTAATTCCTTACGCCTTTCTCAAATTTATATTTTACCACAATTACATCTATTTAATACATTTGTCAAAGGGCATATAAAGTATCTCTTCCTGTCACTCATGATTCTCATCATGAACAAAAGTTGTCAAATTGTAAATCTCACACAATTTTAACCAAAAAAGGCACCACAAAACCAAGTGTTACTGGTCTGTGTAATCAGTAATAAACTGCATGATCCTGGGGGGACTGTCTGATGCCTTTTGTACATAAAGACGAGTGCCTAATTTAAGACACAAGCTTAAATACAATGAAAACCATAACACTGTAAATTTGTCCAAAAACCCACTAAATGCAAAGGATTGCATATTTCTCAGCAACTATGCGTGTCATTTTTTTTTTTTTTTTTGTGTGTGTGCTGAAGTCATTTTTATTGTAACAGGAACATATTCTTTTCACAATTCATTCCTATCCTAAAGATTAAAATCAAAACCAAGAAATGTGCAATTTTCTGTACATGACTAGCATAACAACATAGCATTAATTTTCTCCAGTATAGACAACAATATTTAGGCTCAAACATACAAAACACAGAAAGAGCAGATAGAAAAGCCTTATATTGCATTGTCAAGATAAAGGTTTGCTTTCTGGAACTAGGCATCTTTGAGGATCAAAAAAATAAAATAAAATAAAAATAAAAAAAAATAAAAAAAAAAGAGAGAGATGTAATTCAAAGACCTAGCTTTGTCTGTGCTCAGGAAACGGCCCAAAATATGATAATATTATATATCTCTAAAAAAATCAGACTGTACATGATCTGCTATATTTTGGTTTAAGTTCTGCAAAATGTTTAGTATAAAAAACATACAAACACATCCATAGCTAAAAAGTGAAACCAAAATGCTTTTTGCTTGCTGCTGAAACCAAAGTGTTTGGGATATTGATGAATGACAGTAGTGCTCAGCAGACGGGAAAACTCCATCGTCATCTCAACGTCACTTAAAAGGTCATAATACCTGGGCAACATTTTCAGTTAATACACATGATTTGGTAAGCGAGCAACGGATTTGAACGTCATTGCCTCAAAACTTGCCCAAATATTACGACCCTTAACACGTTCATGAGAAGAATAATAATCTTAAGTGGCTTATGTGCAAAATGTGCTAATGTCTTGAGCGGCCTCCCTCGAATGCATGGTGCTCCTCGTGTGCTGAAACACAAACAAACAAAACATTTACTGACAGCGTGTGGCATTACAGCCCATCCATCTAAAACACTGTTATGCTAGTCTAAATGTACAAAGAAAATACTCACGCTTGTAAAACACTGCTTTAAAAGATATCTGTGGGAGGAGCTCATAGATCCGTCCTAAGATGTTCGCCTCATTGGCACAAGAAGCATTTCCATTCCAGACCTGAACGACGTCTTCTCTGTCTCGGACGCTGACGCTGACCCCGACCACTTCGTCTTCTGCAACAAGAGCACCAGAGGATATATTTCAGACAAGAAAAGCCATTTCAGCAGTTAACTGACGTGATTATTACTTCCCCAGAACTGCATTTAACTCAAATAACTTTAGTGTAAAGTGTTCTCTCTTGGATTTTCACATGGCTACCTGATGCACAGTAATCACTGAACTGCTCTCCGATAGTGGCCAGCAGCAGCTCCTTCCACACAGCGGACTGTGAACATGAAAAGAAGTGTGTTAAATCTGCATGAGACTAGTACTAGACAGACACCTAATAAATAGGACTGTATCACTTACAGTGCACTCTTTTGGTACTTTCATTTTCCAAACCCCGCCCTTGGCATTGCTTTCTTCCTCCCTGTGTGTGAACCAGCAACAAACAATTAGACAAACTGTTTCTAATCAAATATCAACTGATATGCATGCACACTTGTGTCCGAGTGGGGGCTTACCAGAGTGGTCTTCGCTCTCCTCTCATTAGATGATAGCTACATCTCAGTGGCAAGCTGGACACGGCTGGTATGTTGTTGTAAACCCTCCAAAAGTTCTACTCAAATGCAAAGGTAAACAGAGGACTGACAGGTTATTTTACTCATGAATTTCATGGCCAGAATGAGTTTAGACATTTAAGCTTCTATAAATATATTCACATTCTTTAAAAAGTAGGAATGCAGATCAAAATTCCTGTCAGGGGCAAAAAAAAAAACCCAAAAAACAAAAAAAACACAATGTGGATTATAGCCCTTTTCCACGCTGGTCTTAACAAATGTGGGGGTGTTTTCAAAAAATCCTTATGTAACACAGTTTACAATGAAAAAATATAAATAAGAGACACACTTCTTCACATAAAACATGGTTGGTATTAATATGAACTCCATATCTTAGAACATAAACAAGCATGAACTTTGTAACTTAGAGCATTATGGAGTTATAGTGGTTTGACAAATATCACTCTTTCCCATGTGCAAGGTGCTCCGATCATCTGCTTAGGAAAGTTTATCATGTAGTGTTCATGTAGTGTTCTCTTCACATTAAATTTGTCTCTACACAGACAGATTCCATAACGAAATAATGGCCCATTGTTGTGCTGGGCATGATAAAATAGGCCTAATATAAAAAAAAACAAACATCAGAGTAAGTCTAGCAGAATTTCTCAAAGATTTAGATAGGTTCATTGAGTGCCTTTTAACCATCTGATCAGAGTATAGACTGTGCTTTGACCTCCTGGCTGCATGTAGGCCTCTCATTACGGTGTTAGCATTGCAACCTACATCTTTGGTTATACATCAGAATACCAGAGCATACCGTATCTACTGAGTTAGTAATAAAGTACAGATTCTGTCTGTGGTATCTGGGTTGTGTTTGTGTTTCTGTGCACTTGGGAAGCCACTTCACAGAGCAGCATCATCAGTCATTTCCATGTGTACATTCTCTAAATGAGTTCACCGGACTGAAAAAGCACTGCCCTTTCCTGTAAGCGCTCACTATCATACGTGTGCTGGTCACTGTGTCCACTAGAGGTGTACTCCTGCACTGAGCTCTCACCTGGACCGTCTCCACCGTGTAGATCTTCTTCAGGTTTGACTCACATTCAGCTGCTGTTGTTCCTGGCAGAGACCTGACAAATCCAGATACACATGTTTAATTAAGGTTTATTTAAATAACATTTATCCCTCCATGGTAAAACATGAGGTTTGAAATAAATGTTGCTCAGTGCCTCATTACTGTGAGATGTGAACGAGAGCTGCCCTACAGGGGACAGGTTGGAGTGGGGGATCAGATGACAAATAACCCAGTAAACAGTAAACAGCGCTGACCCCATTTAAACACACCACCCTCTGATTTCTACACACCATGTACGCTGACTTGAATAACTCACTGTTGCTGTTTTAACCACTCAGTTATAACTATTGATAATTATAATATTCAATATAGCATGTAATCATAATTTTGTCCCAAACGTCACAGGTAGGCAATGACAGTATTGAACCAGATAAATTAAGATATATAGGGGATATCCACACACACACACACACACACACACACACACACACACACACACACACACACACACACACACACACAAACATGTAAAAAAGTGTTTTGCCAAACAGTAGCAATATACTTCACAAGTTTTAAACAATGCCACCTGTAAATTTGACAACAAACTAGTTCAATTTAAAAGTACAACCATGATCTAGCTTTGCCAAAGAGTTAATCTGTCATCTGAGTATGATATATATATCAGATAAGTGGCTGACTTGGTTATGTAGGTCAGTGAAAACACGTCGGCACCAGCTCCAATTAAAGCCGCATCAACATTATTGACAAACACGTTTGTTGTTGTTGTCATATGAGTTTCCAATCGTTTAGACAAAACGTATAGCATTGTAATGTTTCTGTTAAACATGTCTAACATCTCGGGTGCAATGACTGCTCCATAGGCCTGCTCCGTCCGATGCTTTCTTTGTTTGCTTTTAGCTCAGCCACCGACACTTAACCTACTCGACATTAATAATGTAAGCATGGAGAAAAAAAAATAAAAAAATGACCGGTGTCTCACCTATCGAGCCAAAAAGTCCACGGAGAGTGTAAAGGCAGGGTGTCGTTCTCATTGCCACTTGCTATGTTTCCCAAATCTCTGTCGTCAATGTGAATGTTGTGCTCTTGAGGCTTCAGCAGACTTGGGCTTGATGATGTGCTCAGTTGTAATGTGGTGGCAGCTGGGACTGCCATTGTTGCGACTGAAAAACCGAGACAAATGACTCGGTAAAAACCAGCAGGTGTCTGGGCAAATGTCCGCGTTGGAGCTGTTAAAATGTTACCTGGGTAGTTAGGTAAAATTGACCCCGATCAGCTGCTGACTCATTGGTTACTTCACCCGGTTTGCGCCGTCACAACAACAGACAAATGATGACGCCCGCCGACTGTCTGCGGTACAGCGCAAGAGAGCGATTCTCACTTGTCAGCGCATGGTAAACACATTTCAATGCCAGTAGCCCACACCCACGTTTACGAAAAAAGCCAAGTAAGTGTGTGTTAAGTTCAAAAAAATGACCGAGTTAACCGCAGCAGCCTATTTCATCCCTGCAGGGGATAGCAACTTGTCGCTACTCAGAATAACTGGAACGCATCTTCCGCATGTACCACAAGTTGGGCAAGGTACGCATGCGCAGTGTTAGCCGCCACCAGCTTTGTTGAGTTGTTCCAGCTACTGTGCTAGCTAGCAAGCATTTCCTGTCGCTGACTGAACACAACTATGGATATCGACGCGGTATTGGAGGCTTTCAAAGGTAATTTTAACAGCATCAAAATAACTGACTTGGTACTAACTGGGGGGACTGGTTATTTGTTTTGAAGGTCCTCAGAACAACAGCCCATGTTTGCTAACTAGGTTAGCGTAGCTTGGCAGCGACAAGCGGTCAGGAGAAGCACACAGACGCACTCTGTCTGGCCTCGGTAGTTATAATTTTATCGCTGACAGGGGAGAAGTTGGTTTAATTTGATATTTTGACCCGTTTATCCCTACACAAGCAACTAGTGGTCGTATAATACGGTAACGTGAACGATAGCCTGATCATTTCATATGGCACTGGTTAAGTTTCTCAACAACTTGTAGTTACTCCACATTGGTACAACTGTTAACATTACGTTGCACGATTTCTGGTGTAGTTATGTTAAAGTAATGCTGACTTTAACCATTTCGAATAACACAACAATATAAACAACCTCCCCCTAGTCAGTTGATAATCAGCGTTACTCACTTTAATTGCTGAATGCACAACGAGCCACCCATTTACTCGGCTGCAAGTCTTATTTCCAGAGATTAGTTTCTGCAGGAGTTGGACAATACACCAGCATGCCAAAATCCCTCTTGGTTAATATGAAATTTCAGATTATATTTTAGTAGGCGTACGTTGGTGCTGGGCGATATGTACAATATCAAATATCAGTTTTCTGACGATATTACCACCATTTTATGTTATTTACACACATGAGACTTTTGATTAAATACTACTAATGTGAATATGATGAGGCAATTATAATAATAAAAGAGCTCAAATGGTCCAAGTTCAGTAAAATGCATCACTTTACTATAATGCATCCTTTAAAACCTGATAAAGACAACACTTGCATTATCGTATTATATACTAAAGTATTCCAGACAATATGTAGGACAGTCTAATATATCACAGTTACCCTGGTCTAGGTGTAATAAGTTAAAATCTTTTTGTTTTTCATGTGATTATTTACAGAGTTTGAGAAGAAAGGGAAGAAAGAGACGTGTCCTGTTCTAGAGCAGTTCCTGTGTCATGTCGCTAAGACCGGGGAGACATTGTGAGTGGCAATCTCAAAGGCTACCATAAAACATTATGACCCTTTCATATCGTCACAGAGATATACTGCTATTCTAAATTATTCCAAATGATCTGCCCAGTGAACTTTGAGCTGAGCCCCGGAGTTCATCATTCTGTCTGTGTCGATGACATGCAGATTTATATTTCCCGTGTTTTTCAGGATCCCATGGTCACAGTTCAAAACATACTTCATGTTTAAGATGGAAAGTGTTATGGATGATTTCCATGCCTCATCACCAGAACAGAGAGGACCACATAATCCTAATGTGGAGTACGTTCCTTTTGAGGAGATGAAGAAAAGGATCTTGAAAATAGTGGATGGGTACAATGGGTGAGTAATGCTGCTAAATGAACAGAGATCCAGTGTTTTTAGAGTGGAGGGGCTTCACCCACAGTAAATCCTTCCCAGAGCCACACATAGTCTCTTGGCTAGTTCTATAGTTACATGATGCAAATTGCCAATGTTGCACTCATCTACAAAAATGAATGCTCTGCAATTCAGTTTTTCAGCAATATCTGGCAGTTATTCTTCTCACATGCCAAGTGAATGAAAACAAAGCATCCAAATAAAGACTGATGCATAGGTGTAAATTAAATATAAAAGGTATCAAGCTGGAATTCAATTAGTATGGGTACTGATCTGGCTTAATTATAGTCCTTGTTGAGTCAAAAATGATTATAATCACGGTTACTTGATTTGTGATACACCAAGTTTTGGTTTGAGAGCCCATTAAAAATGAATACATTGAACACACATAGACAGCAATTCCCATGAATGTTATTGAACTTTATCATTTATTTTCTATGTGAAAGACATAGCTACATCTCCATAAAAGGTTTGTAGTGGCATATGTGAGAACATTAAATTAACATTAACATGCTTGGCCCTTTTGCAGCCTGAATTGAGAGATTTCCCATTGTGTTGGATATTTAAGAGGCAAAGTCTCTAACCCCAAGAAAATCAAATTTTGCCCATAGTGCACTCTGATTAATTCACTTCTGCCAGTATTCTGATAGTATGTCCACATTAGCTGTAAATTAATGTTTTTTTTTTTTGTTTTTTTTTTTTAAGCACAAAATTCTGCTTTGAATGGCCTCAATTTTTGCAAATATTCCACTCTCCGTAATGCCTGAATATATTTGCCCATGCCAGACTTGCCAGAAAATGAACCAAGTTACTCCGTTGTACGTGGCTCTCCAAAAAATGTAGGCTAGTCACATTGCCACCTTTAATCCTCAGCAATTTCTCAGCTCAAACATATAATCAGTGCAGGGGTTTTCTTATGACAGATGAGATACGCAGGCTTTTCCATACACCCACTAACGAAGACTCCCACTTCATTTGAAACTATGTGCCCTCAATATAAATATTGAGATTTTTTAAGCCATTGTAAGCTATATAGGTCAGGTGCTTGTTTTTGAGAAAAGTGCTAGTATGCTGGAAATAAACAACCCACAGCCCATAAACAACCGCTTTTGGACTCCAGAATGACATGACAACTCAGAGTCATATGTGAGCCAAATCAAAATGTATGGCCAACTGCATTTGAGATGGGACATATTTGTTTATTTATCAGGCAAGCATAACACACAGTCGGTTGAGGGATTGATCCCTTTGCTGAAAAAATGGAAAGTACACCTCACGCACCCACAATCAACAGTTAGCTGAAGCAATTGAAAGAGAGGACATCAAAAGAAATTACAAACAACTTTTCGCTGTCATTTTTCCCCCCCAGTTTCTTGTTGCAAAGACCTTTAACATATATGGAGCTTTGTATTGAGAATAACAGCTTGTATGCTATAGCTTGTGGCTAACTCTGACCAGGTCTGGCCGGCTTGATAAATTTTCGCTTGTTCAGCTGCGATGCTGCCAGATTTGGCAAGGGTGTTAAAGACAGCGGTGATGCTGGCTCTGAGCCACACAGGCTGTTGTTTGGCTAAACCTTTGCCAGTGGAGACAAGGCATATGTGATGCTGTTTGGGTCAGTTTATAACTAGTTATTCAGTAGTTTAACTTGGGGTAAATACATCTCTTGGTAACGTTTCCAGCATCCCATTCACTATCCAGCGGCTGTGTGAACTGCTTACGGATCCCAGGAGAAACTATACTGGGACAGACAAGTTCCTCCGAGGTGTGGAGAAGGTAAGCACTAGTCTGTACTGATTTATATTTGTTATCATAGCATCAAATACATATTGAGGATATATACAGCTGAAAGCAAATATTCAAGGAACAACTTTTTGTCCTATAGAAAACATTTGGGAATAATATTGTTTGTAATTAAGTTTTGATTGACTTCAGCTAGAATTTATGACTAATATGGATTGTCGTTTGTGTTTTAGAATGTCATGGTGGTCAGCTGTGTATACCCAACATCAGAGTAAGTACAGCAGCTGTTGAGCTGGTGCTGTCCTTGATATGATGACCTCAGTGTTTTTATTGAATTGCTTCACATACACATTGACTGCTCCCTTGATCTAGCTCATGCAGAGCTACACTTACAAATGTGCAGTTAACAGATGGTTATATTTGTGCCTTTCTGCTTCTTTTGAAGGAAGAATGGCGCTACCAGTGTGAACAGAATGAATGGAGTGATGTTCCCTGGCAACTCATCTGCATATTCAGACAGGTGGGAGCTAAATAACTGTCAGAGGTCAACTTCCACAAATCTAAAACTGCCTCAGAAACTAGTGACTGAAAAGTCAAATTGAGTTCAGTGTCTTTTCATTAAGTGCCAAAAGCTGCCTGGGAGTAACTAGTGCTGTTACCTTGCGTTTTGGCTTGTCTTGTTAATTTTGCCCACTTCGTGATTTAATGTGCATAAGCAACTATTCTTTACTTCTTTCGTTGTAGTCGAAATGTGAATGGACCAGGAACACCAAAACCTTTCAACAGACCAAAGCTATCGTTGACTAGTTCACTCTCTACTAATGGCCTCCCTGACTGTGCAATCAGCAAAGAGCCAGAGTCAAACACAGCGGAGGTTGGGGAGCATCATATCAGGTAGGCATGGAACGATATGAAAGCTTCATGTTAATGATTATCCTGACCAAAGTATTGCGATTTACGATATTATCCCAATAATCATCAAAATATGCTTAGAAGTCTTAAATGGCATTAAAACATACTGGAATTTACTTTTAATTCACAATACATTTGGTTAAGAAACAAAAAATTTGATTGCATGTATAAGCAAGACAGCTTTTTTAAGTTATTTGTGAGGATATTCACGATTATCCTAATTTACGACTATCCTGATAATGGAAATTCACCACTGTCAACTTTTAGTGAGTGTTTTTCAGCACAATTTGTGATAAAATCGTATATTGTCCCATCCTTAATATCAGGTACTTATAAGAAGTATATAGTGGTGTACACATCTACCACAACAGCAACTGGATCAAATGTCTCTGTTTTTTTAGGAGTCTGGGCAGCCTTCTCCCGTAGTAGTACACTCCTGATCAAAATCTTAAGACCAGTTGAGAAATTTCAAGAATTTACATTTTGTACTTTTGGATCTTAAGAAGGTTCTAAGTAGAGCTTCAAAATGCAAAAAGAAGAAATGGGAGTGAGACAAAAAAAAAAAAAAAATGAGTAAGCAATTTATTGCAAACAACCATTAAACTGAAATAGGCTGTTCATCAGCTGATCAAAAGTTTAAGACCACTGCCTTTAAAAGCCCAAATCTTGGCAAAAATGTGGATTCAGTGTCATTTTCTGTCAGGTGTCCACACTCTCATAGAACCTTCTTAAGATCCAACAGTGCAAAATGTAAATTCTTGCAATTTCTCAACTGGTCTTAAGATTTTGATCAGGAGTGTAGTAGTATTTTCATTTTATTGAGAGAAACAGTAGAATAAATGAGATGGAGACAGTAGCCAGTGATAGGACCTGGACTTTTCCACCACCAGCAGATCCTCTCAGGGTCCTCATCTTTCAAAGGAATACATGTTGGCCATTCAATATATGAGCCAGCTAAATCTTGCAGGTTTTCACATTGCAAAATGCATCAGGCTAATGACTTAGTACACTGCTACAACACTGGTACATTTAGTCTTGGTTGATGCTTTGGCTATGGATGTGAATGCACAGCCCTCCTGCGATGATTTGCTGAGTAGAAAGGTGGGATGGATGTGGGCGGGATGGTGGGAATGAAGAAGAGCACTTCCATCAAGGAGTGTTTACTGGAAGGAAGGAAGAGAAAGTTGCGTGGGATGCATGAAGGCCCAAGAAGACTAGTGGATGTGGCTTGTGCCTGAGCATGTCTGTCCGTGGGAAGCATGCACGATGGGCCAATCAGCTTCACCCTTGAGTTCGGTGCCAGAGACTGCATCAGTGACTCAATTCGGCCGTGACTCAGCAAGCAGAGAAGTGTAAACAGTGTGGTGTGAGTTGTGGAATAATGGTTGACGAGGCAAAAGCCGCCATTATACAATATTTGGAGGACATCATTTAAGGCGTTTACTAGAGGAGAGGATGTTTTTGCTTTACTCTAAACCAGCTCTTGGAAGAGTCATATCTAACTCATGACTCCTTTGGTTTTTGAGAAAATGGCATCTGAGAAGCATCCAGTACTCATCATGTCTCCTTTGGTGGTGTCAATAGAGGAGAAATCCACAAGTGCTTGAAGTTGGGCACCTGCTGGCCAGATAGTTGGAAGAGTTGGAGTTGGGAATGACGAAAGACAGTATTGACAGATGTTTGACAATTGTTTTTGGTAGCCAGGGGTCAGGATGGTAGCTTCTAGCCTTGCAAACTAACCAAATCTTTTAGTTTTTGAATTGTGAAATCATCTTTAAAGGCATGTATTTTTTCCTAATGTTGTATAGTTCTGGCTGTTGCTGCATTAACCATTATTCCCAGGCTTGTAGACCACAGTGATTCGAAATCACCAGCTCAAAAAAATCTTAGGCTTGCTGAGACACAGCTGAATTGTGTCGCTCATGCTGTCCCTACCAGCAAAATCAAGCTTGAGGCTAATTGTTATATCTTAATTTTGGATGAGCCTGTCTTTTTTACATGGTACTGATGTCATTAAGCAGGTCTATCTGCACAGGAGCATGTTCCCACAGAGTGTATCATGCGACACACACATGCTAGTGTAAAACATTTCCGTGCTAGTGAGGTGGAAAAATGGAAAGTTAGGAGGAGGATTTATGGTGTGTGTCTGCACATAGACCCTTCTCATTGTAGCGGGTAGCCAGATGTATCTCACAGTGTGAAATGTGTGTGATCTGGAGCAGGCACATGATCAGATGAGCCGATGCCCTCATTGCTCTGTGTCTTGTCCTTTTGTTTCTGCAGTGATTCATCATCATCAGAAGTTGAAAGTACACCAAGCAGTGGGATAAAGAACAAACATCACGAGGAAGATGAAGAGGAAGATGCTGAGGCTGACAAACATGACATCAAGAGGCTCAAGTTTGGTGAAAAGGAAGAGGATGAGAAGGAAAATGAGGAGTCATCGTGTTCCAAAGGGTCAGAAAGCCTACCGTTGACCCCAGAGTCTTCAAACGTTGCTTGTGAAGACAACAAAAATGGCTCCTCTTTTGACACACCTACCACTTCAGGGGATCATGGTAGGTGTTAACTTAACACATTATTAGTTGTACGGGAGGAACATCTGCATAGAATCTGGGCTTTATGTGTTTGCTTACTTGTAACACTTTTTACCATGCACAGTGTTAAGGAGAATTATGGTATGCACTGTTTAGGTGGCACACAGTGTGCAGTCGTACACCAGGTGGTACGATAGAGATCAAACAAGCATCAACCAACTGGAGGTTGGTAACTTTACATCCACATAGCCCAGAGTAGCTCAGTGAAAAAGAAAATAACAAACTCGAGGCCCAGCCAACTGACTATTTTGCTGCAGTGTATGACACAACATAAAGGGTACTTCTGTGATGGCTAAGTCATTGCATGAATTAACTATTTTGTGCAGCCGTTCCCTTTCTTACAGCACACTGTGCTACTGCTGCAGTTTTGTGTTATGAGATGGAGTTTTCAAAATCAACATTGATGGATTCACTCTAATTGTTTGAAATAAAGTATCCCAGAGCTAATTCGTTAACATATTTAGATTCTTTCTTAGTCCGAATGTAACAGTGAAATTTTGTCCACTCTGCCCCTCAGAGCCCAGCAGCACGCAGGCAGAGACTTCTGAGCGGGAAGAAGAGACATCAGAGAGAGCGGCAGCCCTCAGTGTAAAGAGTGACAGCACTATGGACCAAATAGAGCCTCCCGCTCTGCCAGAGAAGAGTACGAGCTCAGAGGTGCAGGACAATGAAGACAGCAGCAGCCGAGTCAGCAGCAGCAACAGCAACAGCAGTGATGAGGAGGGCACGCACAGCAACAAGCCTGTCACCTCTCCTAGTAATACAGCTGACTTGTCAACAGAGGGCACTGCTGAGAACTCAGAAAGCACAGAGACTGCAAGTGAGTCTGGGGGACACGAGTAACTTGAGGCTTGGCCAGCCAACTGACTGTTTTTCTACACTGTATGATACCATGCCAAGGGTATTCTGTAGCACTGTGGACCTCTAGACTCCAGGAGCAGGAGAGATGTGGGACTTGAAGTTCCTCAAAGAAGAACCTTTTTGTTCCTCTCAGTTCCAACTGCTTAAGGCCACACATCACTTGGTCTTTAAACTGGAAGAAATTTGATTTAAACAAGAATATGAAGACTCATTTTTCCACTGTTTACTAAAATATCTTGAACTTTTCTTGATGTGTTTTCTAATCTTTTCAACTGATTTTTATATATATCTATATATAAATATATATATATACATATATATATATTTGAGTGTGGTCATTTAACCTTGATAACTGATGTATTCAGTAATTTGACACCCAGGAATTCTCTGTTATTTGGCATGCATTTCCAAAAAGATGAATTGGACTGCTTGTGTTGTGTTTTGGCCTAAGCATTTTTATTTTGACCATCTCTCTGATGAATGTGTCTCTCTACAACCCTGGTGAATGAGGTGGTGACCTGAAGACACCTGCCATCAAGAATGCAAAGCAACACTTCATAGATTTTTTTTTCTTTGCTTTTTCTATGAAGCACAAACAATTTAAAAAAAAAAAAAAAAAAAAGCATTATCTTGCACTTGTTAGAGTTGAGCCCTGGCAATATGTGCAAATTGTGTCACAGTTGGACTCTGTCTCTATATGAAACCAGTTAAACAAGACAGAATTTTGCCAGTAGTAAATGATTTGGGGTACTGAAGTTCAGTTTCATATACCACTAGAGCTGTTTAGGTTTTGTCTGAGTGAGAGGCAGTGGCACCTAAATGTAAGCGAGAGGGATTGAATCTTTGTTTTCAGTATATCAGTTCATCAAAGTTGAAAGAACACATGGTACTTTTCTCATATCTGTATGCCATACCTTAGTTGCACAACTCTCCCTTTTGATAGCTAGGATTTTTACAGTACATATCTGTAAAGTAGTTTTTGTAGAATTGTAATACATGTCCTCTGCCTTTGTAAAACAGATAATCGCTGGAAATTGAATGCTTGAGCTTGCATCACAGTATTCATGAAAAGCAATAAATGCTAACATTTTACAGTGTGGCATGTTTAATCTATATTAAGAAAGCTCAACGTTTTTGTTAAATGCAGAAATCCATTTTTGTGTAACATTCAGCAAATGCACAGTAGCTTTGTACTTTTATTTTACTGAGACTACAGATAGGTGATATGAACAAACTCATATCTCTGAATTCCTCTCAATGTTCTGATGATACTGGTGGGACGATTGGTGGTGTTTTCATGAGATATTTACAAAATAGATTTGTAACAGTTATTGGCAATATTGATATGAGAGCAGTTAGAAGCAAATAATTACAGCTAGAGGAGTCTAGCAAGTTCAGAAAACCAATCATTTTGATGCAAGCCTTTAAAACCAGAAAAAGACAACACTTGTGCCATATGGCAATGCTCTGATATCCAAAATCCCAGATGATGCCTTGTTCCACATCATGATACATTATCAATATGTTGCTGAGCCCTAACTGAGACAACAGTAGAGAAGTGAGAGAAGTTTCTAGTGAGAGTCAGATCCCTCCTGTGTAGGCGGGACACCTACAGGTCCAGTTACAGCATCCCATCTACAGGAACAAAGCCTGTGAGCCATTTTAATTGTGTCAGGATAACATGCCATGAGTCATAAGACAGCCTTGACACTTCTAGGCTAAGATGAATTACCCATGTCCCTGTTGTCAGCAGATAACTCAGGCCAGGAAGGTATTGGGCCAGGCCAAGCTTCATTGGCCAACATTTGCACCACCACCACTCAAGACACTCAATTTCTGTCTTTTCCTCAAATGAAATTGCGGTGAAATAAAAATGAAAATGTGGTGAAGTAAAAATGAAAATGTGTGAAGTAAAACCACTGCAATGTATAGCTTACAACATTGTCCATTGTATTCAAAGGATGTATTTTAATATTCCTTTAGTAATTGCTTCTACCAGTGTGCTTCAACATAGCTGGAGAACACACATGCATGTAAAGGTTAGCAGTGGCAGTGATGTAATTAATATGGCACCTCAAGCTAAGACCTTTTTGGGATTACTAATTGCCTGTATGATTCATCAGACTAGAAGAAACTTCCTGTGCTGGGGAGGCCTGCTTGACTAACCCTGTTGGCATTTTTATGTTTGTATTGCATTGTGTTATAGCAAAACATCATATTTCACCAGGTTAATAGCATGTGTGGTATACACCTGAAATATGAGTTAGCGCAGTTTGATGTCAGTGTAACTAACAACATGCTTGACCACTTCCGCCAGAAAAGATTGTACCTGAAATCCTCAAATTTGTGTCTGTTTTTCAACAACAATACATAGATCACTGGTGCACATTTCACTTTTGCCCTAATATACATTTTTTATTTGGTTTGTCATGGTTTACCTTCACACAAAGGCAACAGTGTCATCTTATTATGCAATCACATCTTCATACCTGGTAGTAACTACAGAGTAAACAAATTAGAAGTCCATCACGCTGCTGCTAAAAACTGAAACTGCTAAAGGTGATATTTCTACAAAGCAAACACAGATGTGCACTGGAGAATTTTAACCGCTTTCAAGTTTGTTTGTTAGGAGGAAGGGGCACAGGAAAATCTTATCATCATCTCTCTGAAATAATTGATTCAGACATGCCTCGGTGCCTAATCCCTAAATCATGTGATCCATAACAGCCTTTGTCTTATCCTCACTTTCAGTAGGGAGTTGGCACGCGAGAGAATGTAATATCAATTCACCTTGTATGGGCATTGTTGTCAGATTTTGAGGACTGGACACTAATTTACACAATTTGCACAAGACAAAATTGCACAAATTTAGTTACAATAATAGATGCCAGAGAAGTATTGCATGAAAAGGTTTGTCTAGTGTAGAGGGCAATTTTGAAAACAGAAAAAAGAGGGAGAAGCAGGGTGTTATGGTTTCATGTGATGTAAGCATCAGCTTCAGCCTATACTAAACAGTCGTGGCAGAAATATTTCCACAATGGGTCAGCGTCTAAGCGAGGAGAGTGATCCGGACAAGGAAATTGATGTGGCCGAGCTACAGGAGTGGTACAAAAAATTTGTTGTGGAGTGCCCGAGTGGAACCCTCTTCATGCATGAGTTCAAGAGCTTTTTCGGAGTTACTGATAACAAGGAGGCTGCAGATTACATAGAAAACATGTTTCGAGCCTTTGACAAGAACGGAGTAAGTAGAAAGTTCTGGATCTATGGAAGTATACATCTTACTCATAGTAATTTGCTTATTTTTAGCTTTGACATTGTATTAAACTTGCTACAAAAGCACTGAAGTAGCGGATTAGAAGTATCGGCCTACTGGTCATAATACAGGGACATAGGGACTTATTGTTCTACATTGTGTTTAAGTACTATCTTCCATCTGTATTACAGTACAGACGTGGTAAACTGACCAAGTGCACAAACATTGTGTTCATCAGCTGCTTTAAAATGAGCCTCATAATAGATTTATTGTTTTTCTACATGCCCACAGGACAACACAATTGATTTCCTGGAGTACGTGGCAGCCCTGAACTTAGTCTTGAGGGGCAAATTGGAGCACAAGCTCAAATGGACATTCAAAATGTATGACAAAGACGGAAGCGGATGCATCGACAAAACGGAGCTTCTGGAAATTGTTGAGGTACTTATTAGCTTTAGAGTAACAGACTTATTGGTCTGGACACTTTTAGAACCCTACTTTAAAAATATTGAAATGAGAAACCAAGTATCTAGACACTAATGAAATGTAAGCAACTCAACATCTAATCAAATGTCCTTGTTTGCCTCCCAGTCCATTTATCGATTGAAGAAAGCCTGCCACGGAGAGCTGGACGAAGAATGCAATCTGCTGACTCCAGACCAAGTGGTTGACCGGATATTTGAGCTGGTGGATGAAAATGGAGATGGTGAGTTGTTGGTAACACTAATCTGACAGTTTAAACCTCGAACTGTATTCATGCTTATGCGTGTGTGTGTGTGTGTGTGTGTGTGTGTGTGTGTGTGTGCCTGCCTATTTAAGCAGATGGGCATGTGTTTTAGTATACATTATATCAGCATAGTAAATTCAAGAATGGAGCAAATGGAGATAAAAAGCAGATAATACTTAGCAGCAACAGAAATCTTGCTCTTTGACAAGCCTAATCTAAATGTCTGGCATCAGAGAATGACTTGCTGATGACTTGTCCCTCACTTCCTAGGCGAGCTCTCACTGGATGAGTTTATTGACGGGGCACGGAGGGATAAGTGGGTGATGAAGATGCTACAGATGGACGTCAACCCTGGGGATTGGATGGGCGAACGAAGACGCAGTGGTGATTTATAAAGCTGGACCATGGACTGTTGCTGTGTCACATGCACATCCTTTGTATGTGACTCATCTTGTTTTGATTTTGTACCCCTTTCAGTGGATACAACAAATACAGTCATCATTTTTGGTACTGAAAGCGGATTCAGATGTATGATAGTCATTATATGGCTAGACAGTCTATCCAATCATTTTGTTTCAAGGCTCTAATGTATTGTATGTACAAATAGGCGCTGGAGCCACAGTAGTTTGGGCATTCTTTTATTCGGACTGCTGCTACCTATGGCCTTTTAGCTCTGTTTGTGTTCAATATTTCATAGAAGCTGCAAAATAAAATCCTATGAGTAAACACCACTGAATTAGACATGCCTAAGTGGAATGGATTTACTTGGATGCTTGGACCATCAATCCCATTTGGTAAGATTTTGTCTGGTTAGCCTTGAATAAAATAACATTTATTGAACATTTGTGGTCTTTGATGTTTATTTCAAGAGCCCTTAGTGGGGAAAAGGTGGAATGGGAAAAGGGAGGGTGTGTGGGCCGCCTCTACATCCATTACAACGGGTCACATGATACACATGTTGACCTTTTATGACAGCTTATTCAGTTTCGTGTAATGCTGCCCTTTTGTTAGATGGAAATTTGATCTATTCTAAGAGGGAAGTGTCTGTAATCCCAGAATTATGGATTATAAAAATAGGCTACTTCTCCCAGTGATATCTTGATACAACACATGATATTGTATTGTGGACAACTGACGTGTTCAACAAGATGTAGAGCATGAACTATAAATGTAGAAAATATAATGTGAAGTGAGAATCTGACAAGTTAAGAGAGACTGGGCATGAATGGAATTTGAAATTAACTGGAGGAATGGAAGATAAGGCATGGGGAATACAGTATGATTATTTGTTTATTTATTTTTACCTCCAATAGTAAACAGAAATGCTAATAATACAAATCCTAACAATAGTAATAACTGATTTATAAAGCGTCTTTCATGGTAAAGTTTAACGAGTGCTTTACATTACAAAGAAGAATAGAGCACAAAAAGAATTGAAGAATTCATACAAAAGTGTAACACAAGGTGCTTCACTTTTTTGGGGGGGCTGATGAATAATTGAGGGCACTAAATATAATATACCGTAATGTAGTACCGCTCAGGTGGAGTGAGCATCCTGCACACTCCGGTAGGTGGCGGCATGCACGTGTGAACTTGCGATCCTCCCATTTACCACTGAAGAAGAACAAGGTGAAGAAAGAGGAGGGGGAGTTTGATGAGGAATGAGTTGCATGTGGACAGCATGACACACGAAACAGCGTCACAGCTTGTAAGTTCGGGGGACTTTATGTTCATGCATGATTTAGTGGTTATTATGGTGTTGCTGCGACGGCTGGACGCACGTAAAGCCGCGTTGTTTGACGGTGTGCACGACGGGCGCTCCTCTCATAGTGTCAGCCGAGGTGGACAAGCTAGCCACTTCTGACAGAGCAGAGTTAACACCAGAGTATATTCACAGAGAGTGGAGGGGTGAATGAGTGAGTGAATGAATGAATGAGTGAGTGGATGAGTGGCTCTGTCCTCTACAAGTTAGCTGCTGCCCATACTTCATGTACGAAGCTAATGTTAGCTGTCCCTACTGTGGGCAGACATGTTTGTTAATAAAAATTCAGTAACAGACTGTCCTTTGGAAAAGCAAATAACATCGCTGCATCTTTTTTACACAACACACCAAGACGTTTATCTGACCCAAATCTCACGACGAGGAAATTAAAAACTGCTTTCTGAAAGTGTCTACAGAGTCACAGTTTGAGTTAAGCATGCCCCAGTGTTACTTATTCGCTGCCCTGATCCAAAGTCCTCTGCAGCATGTATTGTAAAAATCCCCAGGCTCACCACAAAGAAAATGTCCACAGGATGAAAGGCTCCTTCAGTGGACATTTTTAAAACTCTGGCACTGATGTTCCCTTATTATTATTATTATTATTATTATTATTATTATTTCTTTTTTTTTTTTTTCCAGAAGTGATGCCTGAGGTAGCCTGTATGCTTTCAACACCCCAAAAGACCCCTCTGTGTCCTGCTACCCTGCAGAGTTTATTATACTTTCGTATTTTTCAGTAGTATTTACTTTTATTTATAGTTTATAGTTTTTTTTTCCCAGTTCAGATTGGTTTCATTTAGTTTCCACGGTGACTTTGCTTGTTTCAGTTTAGTTTCTATTGTCTAGAAAATATTTAGTTGTAGTTTGTTTTATTAGTTTTTAAGACGTTCAGAATAGGTATTACAATCCATACCCAGTACTTTGTGAAGGCAGTCATGAAAGCGTCCCAGTCTCATTAAACACATGCACCAGCGCCTCCTAATGTGTCTCATGTTGACAAATTTGACCAAATTGACAAAAACTAAAACTAAAGACATTTCCGTTTTATAACTACACAGTATTGTTTCAGTTAGTCTTCGTGTTTGTCTAAAGTCTAGCTTTTATTTTTATTTCAGCTAACTAACATGTTTTTTCCCCCCACACATACTGTTAGTTTTGGCTAATTATAATAAACTTGCTACGTGTTTGGTTTACTAGTACCGAAGTGTTTTTTAATGGTTTTCTGTCATGTGGTGTAATGCTGCCCCCTTCTGGCCAGTCCGTAGATGACAGCTGGAGCTTGAAGTATGTCAGCGGTGATCTGTTCTCCTGCCCTAAGGATGAGGCTCTGGCTCACTGTATCAGTGAGGACTGCCGCATGGGGGCAGGCATTGCCGTGATGTTCAAGAAGGAGTTCGGCGGAGTAGAGGAGTTGAAAAAACAGAGTGAGTCAGGCCTTCATAAAACATTCATCAGGAGTGAAGATGTCTTTTTTTGGGTTGAGTCCTTGGGGATCGTTTTGTTCAGCACAGAGCAAGTGCTTATGTTTTTAGAAGAAGCCTATTAAAAATCATGATTCCCTGTGTTTTTGGTTTGCATTGCAGCTTTTTGGCTGAAATGTATTGAACACTAAATATTTTCCTCTATTCAAACAGAGAAGATGACAGGCCAGTGTGCTGTACTGAAAACAAAAGGACGCTTTGTTTACTATCTGGTAAATAAATGCAGTCTACATGTGTTTGTGGCTATAACGGTCAAGACCCTTTGTCAGCTGAAGCAAATTGTTTCAAAAGCTGTTATTATTATTACTGTCTTTACCTTAATTTCCTTCTTTTTTTTGCAGATCACAAAGAAAAGGGCCAGCCAAAAACCCACTTACGAAAGTCTTAGTTACAGCTTGGAGGACATGAAGTCACACTGCTTGATGAATGGAGTAACAGCGATATCAATGCCTCGGTTTGTATAATTTCAAGTCATTAAAAGGTGATTTGTCATATCTGCCTCAGGAGACAACCTGAAAATATATGAAATATAAGTATTTGCTCATCGTCTCGGGGAAAGTCATTTACCATTTCTTTATGATACAATAGTGTAATGTGCTTGTGTAATGTGAATGTGTTTCTTTCAAATCTGACAGGATTGGTTGTGGCCTTGATCGGCTGGAGTGGAGAAAAGTGGCTGAGATCCTGGAACAGGTTTTCAGAGCCACTGACATATCCATCACAGTCTACAGCCTTCCGGAGAAAGCCGAGACCACAGTGATGAAAGAGCACATGCGTAAAAAGTAATGGAAATGTTCACTACGTTGATGTTTAATATATGCAAGGATATGGAGTTATCCACCATACCTCTCTTTTACTATGTTATGTGACCAAATGTTTCCTTTTTTCCTTTTTTTTACTGTACAAACAACGTTATGTTGTATAGATTAAACTGAAATAAAGTTATTTTGCACATGAAAGTCACCTGAACTTCTCTGCACTTGTGAAGCTAGAAGGCAGACATAACCTGATTCTTCTGGCTGTTATTTGTATCAGCAGCAGGTCACCCCTGACCCATCACTGATTTTCTATTAACAGAGTGAGAAGGTCTAATTGACACTGTTCTGTTTCTCATTCCTCAAGCTCATTATTGATGAATACTGATGCCTAATTATTGCTTTAAAAACTTGCCGGTCTGGTTTAGTCGCTTGAGTGTCTCTTCAGCCAGTTCAAACATTTCTCTGATTTGTTCACCTGCTCCCTGACATGCTAAACATAGTTTCCTGAAATATCAGTTATCTCTTTGTTCGCCTATTCACCCACCAGACAATCATGTTGTAGACTGTGCAAACAATATAATGGCATTTCTTTATGGGTGTCCTTTAACTTCCAGAGTACTCTTTGTGGCTGCTCCATATGTCAGTGGTATTGTATGATGTATTATTGATCTCACAGCATATTGTACTTTAATGCAGCTGAGAGACAATGGAGGTACCAGATGTGAGGGAGGGAAAGAGGGGCGGGGAATCTGACACCACAAAGTCAAACACACACATCCATTTTCTCCGGTATGGCAAAGCCTTTTGAGACCAGAGGCAATGTGAAACTGGAGTAAAATCTGTATGTTTATTGTTTCATTCAATGCATTCGTATAAATTTGTGCACTTGGAACACCGAGGCTGTAATTTACAATTTGACAATTGAACTTCAGATGTTAGTAATTATCATAAGCTTTAGCTAGCAGTAAGACTGTCTGAACAGAGGGCTTATAGTGAGCTCAGTAGTCTGCCGCTGTTGGCCCGCCCACTACCCATACCTTCCCTTTGGGGCACCTTCAATAATTCATGAGGAAAAGGCATTAGCTGCTGTGTACACTGCGGCTGCCTGCCCATTTCCCTCTGTATCCCTGGCTGGCTGGAAAACTGTACTTCAGCCTCACTGCAACCATCCGACCCCCGCCTCTTCCTCTGCCTCCACCTCCATTCCCATCCCCCTTCTTGCCTGGCAATTAGACTCCACACTGCAGCACAGCCACCTAGCAACTCTGCAGTGAGCGCAGGGAAATCTCCTTTGTATTTGACTTGCAGTCACACCTCACCGTTATGCATGAGTCTCCCTGTGGTCGCTGGACTGTGCTTCAAATCTGCCCTCGCCCCTCCAACGCTCCACCAATCGCCCCCCCTCTTTGTTCCCGTGCAGTTTGTGTTTGTCCTACCGCAGTCCATTGATTTACTTCCTAAGGCTCTCCCCTATTCTCACTCCTCTTTTCTCCTACATGCTCCCCCTCCCTCTGTCCTCCATTCTTCTTTTTTTTTTTTTTTTTGCTCGCTGCATATGAAATTGCAGAGCTCAGCATTCTTCTCCACAGGCACTTAGGGAAAAAAAGCAAGAAAAAAAAAAAGCAGAGATGAGCTGGGCGGGAGGGGTTCTGATGCACCACATAACTGCCCCCTTCCAATTAAAGAGCAGAGCTTATGTTATTGAAGAGCAGCTTAGCCAATGAGGAGACAGTGCAGGAAAAGACAGCAGGAAAAAAGCAGCAGAGCGTGTGGGCAAGAAGAAGAGAGAAAAAAACTGCAGTGTGTGAGTGTGTGTAGTTTCTAATCCCTCCCCTGAGCAGATCTTTATCAGTTTGGGTACTCTGGTCTTGGGGTGCATTTCAATGTGTGCTTGTATGTGTGTACGTAGCAGAGTTCACAGGAATACAGAGTAAAGGTGTGTCTAGAGGGCTGTGTCCTGACTTGTTCATTCTAAAACTGGAAATAAGAGAAATTAAGAGAAGATTGATTATTTTTCTCTCTATCTCAAAGTGTCTCGGAGCCCGTGCAGAAGCAGAAGAGACCAGTGTCCAGAGGAGAGCAACCTGCACTAAAGGTAAGCAGCTATATTCTCCTCCTCTTCTAGGCAGAGTGGCTTTTTTTTACACTTTTGAAGTTCTTTTTCCCCCTTTGCCAGTGTTTTCTGCAGCATCTTTGGCCCCCCTCAGTTTTTCAGTTGTAACTGCATGTATGGCTCATACATATGGATTCATATTCTCATTAAACATACTTTCCATATGTATTTTTTCTTCATTATCAAGACTTGGCAGGAAAGGAGAGAGAGATGGAGAGGAAGAGGGAGGGAGGGGGGAAGGTTGGTGCGGGACTCCCTGATGCTTCTAGGCAAGTTTGTGTGCACACGGTTCTCTAGTGCTGCAGTATCCTGTTACATCCCTGAGCGGAGCTGCCTCAGCATCCAGCCACTGCCGAGCCGAGGGACCCAATCAGCCACAGTGATTCCTACAGCTATCCCCAAAATTACTGTAGTTGTTTTCCTATTCTTGGCTGGCTAAGTTTTTTCCCCTTGTGCTGTAAATACAGTACAGACTGACAGGTTCAGTGAGGAAAGGAGATTGCACACCGTTTTAGTTTTGCTGTGCACGCTCTCATGGTGTATTTGGTGTATCAGTCAGGGTTGCTTAGATAACAGAGTGAAATTTGTCTGAAAGGGGTTGACACTGATTATGAATTTGGTTTTGTTTATCTGGTGATCAGGGATTTCCCTCAGCCCGAGCCTGGAGTAAAAGTAAACTCTCTGGTTGGGAGAGCTGGACTTAGGGTTTGGGATTTACCTATAAGCTTAAAAAAAAAAGAATTGTGTTGTATATGGTCTTTATACCTTCATTAGTGTATTTATACATTGGAGAAAAAGGTTTGCTACCATCGTAGTCTTGCTCAAAATAAAAAAGGGAAAAGTGAAGCCTTGTTTGTGCACAAAGAAAGGCCGGTGATTTATACTTTTAAAACATGGTGTTTTGCACGTATGCAGCTTTTGTATACTTTCTTTTAACACATTCACAGTTTATGTGATACATCACTGTCTGACCTTCATAATTTATGATTGAAGATTTGATATTGGCCAGCAGTGGGCACTGTGTGTTTTATCTGTTGACGCTCTCAGAACAAATGTCTGGAAGCACTGGCCTGCTGCAGAACGGGAGGAAATGATGGATGGAGTTGGTATATTTTGTGTGGGGGGAGGTCAAGAGGTGTTCATCCCTCGATGGGATAAAGAGTGTGTGGATTGTAGTTTTTACATTACCCAGTGGCAATGGTAATAGTTTTCACTGTCAAATGGGAGTTATAAGTTGAACTCATCCACCAAAGCAAAACAAAATCACTGATCCGAGCCATCAGTTTTAAATAATGTATCCAGTAATAGAGTATGACCTATAATAATAGATATACAGGCTTACTATGGAAATGTAACCCATTTCAGCACCATGGATAGAGAACACAGCACTGACTGGAACTCAGATCTCTTTGTTGATTATTGTTGTATTTTCCCATTTTGTTTGAAATAAACCGTATGTGGAAATTAGGGATGTAGGATAGATCAGGACAAACTTAATTCTTCTAACTACACGGACTAAACTAGTAAATTGTACATACATTTCCAAGTTTCCATTTGATTTTGCAGCTTGCTTTTTTTGCTATACTAGTTGAAGACATGAAGCAAACACATTTCATTATTCATGCAGCTTTCCTTTTCTGGAACACATTGCATCTTGAAGAGAACTATGTTTCAAGGAGGCACACCGAATCCTCTGCTTCTATCTCTTTTACCTTCAAATCTTCTGTCTTGTCCTTCTCTACCTTCATCACTGCTGTCTGCACTATGTGGGACAGTCAACTCCCTGATTTTATTCCACCTTCCCTTTCATCATAGTGCATGAAATGACACATCAAACTGTGGGATAAAAATGACTGCAGTCGCAAAATAATTTAGGCTTGGCACTAGCTTGCTGCAGACAGCTATTTGTGTGACAGCATAAAATCACACGGGTGATATTTTTAAATGTGCAAAAATTAGATGTTACGTCTGCTAGTAGTATCTTGTAACTAGTAACGCCAATTTCTCACTAACAAATCACACATGGGAGGAGGAGACTGTAACATCAGTCAAAAGAACATGTCAAACATCTAGTGGCTGTAGCCATACAGTAGTGGCACCTGCTGTGTCGCAAAGTATTGTTTCATGTCACGGTTGAGAGTGAGGAGGAAAGTGTCACAGCAGGATGCAGCCAGCATACTGAGAAACTCATTCAAATAGTGATGATCAGAAACCTCAGTTCTTAATGGCAAACGGAAATGAGGCCTCTCGCTGTTCTCTAGAATTATCCAATATCCTCCTTAATAGGAAGGAGGGAGAGAGAGAGAGAGAGAGAGAGGAGGAGGAGGAGGAGGCTTAACTGCTTCTCATTAGATTGAACAGCAGGTTTAAACAGATAAGCCTACGTCTTGTTTTTCATATAATCTTAAGTCTAATTCAGTGCTTTAACAGCTACATGGATCAACATTTTCAAAACCACGACAGCAACATAAACGCTTCTGTCTATGTGAAATAGTTTGTGTTAATAAACGGTGGGAGAGAGAGTGACTAGTGGTGGCAGAACTTCACTGTCAAGTTGCTTTTCAAGCTTTATCTTGGTCTATTTCCTGCGCACCTATGCAGGTACATTATGTAACTCTCTCTGAAAGTGTTTGGGCTCTTGGAGGAGGAGAACAGATGTTAGGCTTGTCATTGTTCATCCTGAGTATGACACCCACCCATCCCAGACTGTATGGCTCAGGGTGTTTAGGGCGCCCGCGTAAATGATGGTGTAGTCAACGCAGCGGAGCCACAACGGCTGTCACTGTGGAATAATACAGTTAGCAACAATCCCAAACCTCTCTATGTCAGGAGAAGGCGAGGAACTGTGTATAACTCATCACACAAGATGCAAATAATGCTCCTTCTGGAGGACTGTGAACAGAAGGAAAACAGGTCTGTTTTGTTTAGGGTGCACTGAAGAAACAGAGGACATTGCAGATGTTAAAGCTGAACCTAATTCTCTTGGGTGCAATAGCATGCCACCTTGACAAATACGCTGGTGTGAAGGAAGGACAGCGCAGCCGTGCTTTCCTCACATCCAGGAAAAGGACACATGATTACAGTCTCTGAGGGAAGGTGACTGTTGGTATTCATGTGTCTGTTTGTGTTTTACATGCGCGCATATCTGAGTGCATGTGAGTGACAGAGGGGAGAAAT
The DNA here is from genome assembly GCF_902150065.1 of Myripristis murdjan. NCBI lineage: Eukaryota > Metazoa > Chordata > Actinopteri > Holocentriformes > Holocentridae > Myripristis > Myripristis murdjan. The sequence continues at coordinate 21,528,957 of NC_043986.1, read as the reverse complement.
AGTTGAAATGAATGTAAATGTGACAGTGTGAAGAATAAAACTACATAAGACTCCAGGCAACAAGGAATAAATCAACTTTAAGACGGTGAAGAAAAATATACAAGGAAAATGGAGGGAACGGCAAAAGAAATGAGAGGAAAGTGTCAACAATAGGCAAGAGAAATGATGCAAGATAGATAAATAGATAGATAGAGAGAGAGAGAAAGAGAGAGAGGTTGTCAGAGGGAGAGCAAGAATGGAAGAGAGTGGGTGTGCATAGCAGAGCTACAAGCACTGCAGTACATTGCAGTGCCCAGCCCCCGCTGTGTTCTCCGCTCACCATCCGGTTCCATGCACTGAAAAGACCCCTGCAGCAGCCGAGCAGCACGGCACAGAGGGGCTGCCTGCTGATGAACAGCAACCTAATAAAAAAGCTTTTGACCCGCCACTGTGCATTCTTTATGTCTGATGACGCACCGATTTTAAGAAAGAACAGGAACACATGGCATTCACGACAGCCAGTGCGTTGTCATGTGGAGAGAGCGAGTAGTGAGTCCACGCTCCTCCTGGATTATGTAAGCGCATAACACATCCACCTTGCCCGATACCAGCTGAACGGTCCCACCTTCTCCGTCCATGTTTTCCTCATTAGGAACATCTGCCCCACTGTTTGCTTTTGTTCCAGAGGTATCGTCTCTGCAAACACTGACAGATACTTTATTGAACTTACTGAAATGGCCACAATACAGGGGCAAACAGCTCGTATCCTGAAAAAGCTGTTGTTTGTATGCTTTTGGTTCGACACATAGTTGATGATGCTCCGTGTGGCCCATGGGAAATATGCACTCTGATCCCAGGGATAAATGGAAACACCATCATCAGCTCTGGGTCTAAGAAAAAAAGGTAGAATTGTTTAGTTTAAAGGCAGGGAATATATGCATGCATTGATTCATACAGAATAACCTCACACTTAAGTTCTGTTGGACTAGTTCTGCTTTGGCCAAGCAAGCAATACCCCCTATCTCTCTTGCACGCACACATATGGACGCGCACGCAAGCACACAAACACATCCATGCAGATTTGAAATGAATCTTAATCAAATGAAGGCTCTAGGAAACGAAGGAGGGGGTCGTTTCTGCTTCCATAAACAGTTGCTGCGTTTCCATCCCACTGCCTGCCTGCCTGGAGGGGGGGGGTAATGGTTGAAGCGTGAGAGGTTCCCTTGTTGTATGTTCTCTGGTTTCTCTCTGCTTTGCTGATGTAGCTGATTCACATTGTGTGGTGTGTATAATCCCTGTGACAAGGTCTAATGCTGTGTCCCTCGTTGTGTTTTAGGAGTAGAATGAGTCAATTACACCTCTCCAGACAGGTGTTTGAGCTGCTAAGTATGTTTACCCCACCACATCTGACTAAGCTTCTTATTTTATCTTGGTGCTTGCCTCTGATTTGCATTGAAATCATCAGTCGGCTTTGATAATGATAAGGAAGGATATCAACTGTTAGTAACAGTTGATATCCTTCCATTTTTAGTACGGTGCTCCTAAAAATATTAACCCAACTCTCAACAAATGTATTCATATAGATCATACAATTCTGATGAAGGCTTTTGATGTCTGAATCATCATTTTTTAACACTGCTGGAAAAAAAGTATACCATCTCTTGAACAGGCAGTCTTACATGGAGTGCGCAGAAAACAGAAAAGGTTTTAAAAACAGATTTATTATACTCTTTATCTTATATTTCACACCGGTGGTGATTTTGGGCGCCATTTCCAACAATATACCAGCTATTGCAAGCATTTTGTCCTTTGAAATACAAAATTGCAGGATCATTTTACTTTGTAAAATTCTCCTGAAGCAGGAACAATAAGAGACAATTGCTAAAATCATCAATGCATGCAACAGCACACTAGACACATGGTGACATTTGCTGTTTTCAGGTGTAGGAATGGTAGGAATATAGTCACGAAGGGAAGAAAAGACAAACGCTATGTGGTGTGTTGTGTGTGTTTGTGTGTGTGGCTGTGACAGATACAGATAGAGGGGAGAGAGTGGGAGAAAGAGGTAGAGTATTGTAGTGTGGGTGAGCTGCAGTAGGGATTCAGAGTGCTGCATTGAGCTGCATAATTAATGTCGAGGGGGCGGAGCCAAAGGCGGGGATAGCTGGGTATGAAGAACAAGCAGCTGCCATACTGTTGGAATAGAGCCAATGTGATTTTTTTTTTTTTTTGCTATGAAATCACTCTTAAGAAAGCATGCTGAGCACAGAGAAGTATGTAAGCCACTGTGATGTTCTGATACAAAACAAAGGCAAAAAAAGGCCAGCTCTTATGCGGCATGTTAAATCACAGTGATGGAAGACAACTTGGACAGGCAGGGAGGTAACACAGGATGAATATTCAGAGGAAGTACACTCAGCTGTTTGGTCCAGCTTCGCGTCCCTGTCCCATCTGCTCTCCCGGCCCTGAAAGCCAATCACTCTCTACTGAACTGCGTACCACAGCCAACTGCCTTGGTGCTGGCTCCCTGACTCTGTTAATCATCCAATTTGTAGCAAAACGCCTTCCTATATGACACATCTGGTGTAACTCTGATCTGGTCTATCTGAATTGGGCCATGAGAAGGGAGGAGTGGCTTTAGTGTGTGGACTTGTGTTATATTTAGTCACCCCTTTTGCAGATTCTGGGTTGTTGTTCAGAGCTTGTCTTTATGGTGAGATCGTGCCTGGTGCCTGCAAAAGGATATGCGCTCTTACACGAGAGACACTTTTTTTAAGCTCTTTGCCGTTCACACAGCTGAGACAATCTTTGGTCTTCTCTCTTCTCTGCTCGGGTTTATTTTTAAACAGTTTCCCTGCTTTACAGATGTCTGCCTGTTCAGCCTCTTATTGAGGTTGGCTCTTACGCACGCAAGCAATGTGTATGCTGTGCTTAGGCATGCACATGCATACATATGTGTATTTGTTTGACAAAGATGAAGTCACAGGCTGTGGTGATCACTCTTGTGAATAGGCGTGTGTTCATGCATATGTGCCTTTATCGGAGGGTTTAGTGGGTGCGGTCAGGCTGCTGCCTCTGTATGCCTGTTAGTCTCCACCCCTGTCAGAGCTCAACAACCTGTGATGCTCCCACCATCTCCAGGGCGATATCACCTGGCCAGTGACCGCATCCATATCACACTTCTCTGCTTGCACCTCTGTCAGCTAACCTCATCATCACAGTCGCTGCTTCCCATTTCATTCACTTTGATGCAACATGCCCAGCCACATGTTCTCGCTGCGTGGCTGAAGTGAAACCACAAGTAAGCAACGTCTGTCTGTCTCTCAGAGTGTCAAGGCAAATCAGAATTAGAAATTGGTTGAAAAAAATCATATTTTCTACATCAGTCAGTTTTGTGTTCAAGGGGACACTGCATTATGCATGAAACACTTCCCAGACTTCTTTGAGACATGTCTGCCAACTGCTGCTGGTGGGGCTCTGTCTTCCTCAGAGGGGCAGAGGGAGAGCACAGAGGCATTTGAAATGCACCCGGTGTCTGCTCCGAGCCTCCCCCTGCACAGCTGGGAAGCTGGTAATGCAGGCAGTGTCATCCCATTCCCCTGAGAGCCACAAAAAGACTGAAATTACAACCCCAACATGATCAACTACAAATAAATGCTAATACAATTGAATCTCAAACGCGGAGGCCCCAGAAAGGTACAAGGTGTGTTATATCTGCAGTATGAAGCTTGTGTGGATGCTGATTTCCATCCATCTTAACCTTGATGGTGGAGTTTATGGCAGCTTGCCAACAGTGCCAGTTGCCTGACAAAACATGCCTGCAGGGTGTCAATGTATTTCAAATGTAGTTCAAGGGTTGTAAATGTATTTATCTTCTCCATATTTCTTCTGCTTTGACTTCTGTGGAAGGCATCTGATAGTGCATTTTGCATCTAAAGTTTCCATGCTTACAAAACAACACAGACCCTCATTAAATATATTTTTCTGTCTCCTGAAATCTATGAAGAGACATTTTCTGCTCTTTTCCCCCTCTCCTTTCCCAAGGGGGTTTGCAGTAAGAGAACAGAGTTGCCATTTCTCAGCATTGCCAAGTGAGGATCCACCCATCTGACATTCACGGTGCTGGGAGCAGTGCTAACATCAACAGAAAATCCTCAAGAATGTTTTTTTCTTTCTTTCTTTCTTTCTTTCTTTTAAATAAACTTTGAAATCGTTTTGAGTATGAAATGTTATGAAACGTCCTGAAGTTAGTTACACTGCAGTCTGCACTTATTCACTGCTATGGGGGTAGCAGAATTTGATTGTTCGATTCAACGTGTGAACTTGTGCGATGTGAGTCTGTTTCATAGGCTAAATCTGAGTTATTCAGGGACTTATGCTTCGTTACAGAAACAAATTGATAAAGAGTGGAGAAAAGGGATGCTGTGAGGTGTAATATTAGCACAGGATAGAAGGGTGAGGGGTGAGAGAGAAAAGAGAATAACTCATCTGAGGACTGTGAGTAGGTGCTCAACATGAGGGCTGCTTCATTTCTTCCCTTAGTTTTAGTGGATAGTGTGCAGGCGAAGGACACAGCATTGAGAGAAATCCCGTGGGCGCCAATGGTACTGCTGTCACATTCCCTGTGGTATTACGGAGACATTTCAGTGGTAGACGTAGAAAAAAAAGATGATGAACATAAAACATTTCATTCATGCAGGGATGAAGGGATGAATTGTATCGTGCTGAGCAGTGTGGTTAGAACAAGTTGTTAGGGCTTGAAACTTTGACTAATCTGTTTTGGTACATACAAGGGATTTCCATATATGGCCTGTACTGTACATCCACATTACATACCCATATAAGGGCTGCAGTTAATCTGTTTTTTTTTTTTTTTCTTTTTCTTTTTTTTCATTTTGGTTTGATATGATTTGGTTTGATATGATTTATATATCATTGATTTGCAATGATATATAAACCAATGGCCAATCAAAGATCATATATGGACACATGACAACATGCCATTTACCACTCAGATTGCACTGGATGCCATGTTGAGGCAGCTGATCCTTTGCACAGTAAATATCACAGTTTTTTGTGAGGAAAATCTGCAGTTTTTTCAAGTTCCACATTTGGTCTATTTTTGTCGCTAGACACCTGCACAAAGATGACTCAGGTGTGCAGAAACTGTTTATTTGCATTTTGTAATAATGAAGGTCATGAGGCTGAAATGTGATTATGATCTGGAGCAAGAGAACAGTATTTGGGAGTGATGTATTTTGATCTATGTTCCTTACAATTTATTAAGGAATGACAAGAACCCGAGAAAAGCAACTGATTCTTAGCATTTGTGAAGCTGTAGCCAATAAATATGATACTTGATAAATGAATAAAACAACTGATAATTAAAATTAGAATCAACTAATTTTCTGTTGATTGACAAATTGATTAACTGACTAATTCTTTCTTTCTAATTCTTCCCTGACACATTCATGAAATGTATTTAAATTTGCCATGTTCTTATATATGGACTTACTATGCATAGTATATGTTATACTATATGTATAACATATACTATATAATACAGATTCATACAATTTTTTAAGTCACCAGTCTGTATAGGTATTGATGCACATATATACTATGTGGACAAAATGGAGCTACATAATTAATGCCTATGGATTTAGAATAGGAATTCATAGAAGCTCCTGTAGGTGTAATGTGTAGGTGGCCCAATACTTTTTTACATATAGTATATTAGTTGCACCTGTTTGTTCAGCATGGGCTACACACATATATCACCATATCCAGAGGGTGGTATATATATTTGGTTCATATATGACTATGTATGTAGCTGCAATTTCTAGTATAAGGGCATGTACAGTTTGTTTATTAGGTTTCAGTATGGGTGTCTATTCAAGGAACAAAGGAAATTGAGCTGTAAGTGTAGTTTACTGTAGTGTTGTAGAATCTACAATGACAGTCGTCAGTGAAACACGATGTAGTACACTGTATGGATAAATGGTGAAAGAAAATATACTCATCAATGTTGAAGATTTAATGCAACACACATAAGGTTAATAACATGCGTCTCTCGGGGGGGTCCATTGTTCAAAAAGGTTTGACCTCCAACGTGGGACTGGCGCGTGTGACATAAAAGAACAACTAAAGTTCGTGTGAGTGACAGGTCACTTATGGTGTTTTGTGAAGCTGAAGGTGCTCCACTGAGTATTGAACCATCTTCTCTATTCACCCTGTCTCGTCGTCTTTGTGCTTGTGCCAGTCCTGGAATAAAAGATGTGTTGTTCATTTGTGCTCAGCAAAACTATTTTGACTCAGGTGTTTTAGTGTTGTAAGAGTACGTAGTTACAACAAAGAATTGTTGTATTGTGGAGTAATTTAGCTTTTCTTTTAAAATGTGTATGGCAGAATGATTGAGTACTTCTACTTTTGTCGGGGTTTTTTTTCTTTTTCTTTTGGGAAGGGGGCATCTCTGTGTGTGCCTGCCTTTTAGTCTCGCCAACTTGGAGAAATCTTGCAAATTCAATATCTACCGGAGCGAATAGACTTGAATCGACCTGACAACAAATTGGTCAGGATCTTGGTCTCCAAGAGCATGAAGTGGGGGGTCCGTTTCCTCCCATGCTAGGGCTGGTAATAGTTGAGCTGTGCAAGAAGGACACGATATTCATTGTACTATATTGATCAAAATAATAGCTCCCATCCCACTGTCATGTTCTATAAACCCTCTCAGAGCATCTTTGTCTGGAGAGCCTTTCCAAAGCACACGCTGCCTTGCTGCCATGAAGACATTTATGTTACCACCAATGTGAATACCTTGTGACCTGTCCATTATACACATTAACTCAAGCTGCACATCATTTCTTGCTTTTACCTTCTTTGAATCAAATCGCTTCATGTTTAAAAAAGAATGCTTAGTTTATTGTAGCATGCACTTGAGAGCAGTTGTATAATCCAGATGCCACTGTGCCTCACTCTTATTCTGTGCTGGAGGGCACCATGCACCAATTTGAGGCATTAGTGAATCATTAGTCTTGCGTGACGAGATGTTTCTTCACACTCGCTTTTAGTGAATCATAAAAGCAAAAGAACATTTTGCCCCATGCTTTACCCCCCACGCTTTACCTTTTCCAAATTACTCAACCCTGTATCTTACCTGATCACTTCCCTTGAGAGGAAAACTAAGGGACAGAGCAATTCGGAGATGAATTACTAACCACATTATTTCCTGATTATTACCTGATACATAGAAACTCTATCAAAGGTATGGCTGAACAGTCTTTTTTTATATCACTGTTACTAGGGGCCAAGTAAATGCCACATGATTTCACAGTCTATGTTAACGTTTGGATAAATATATCTAGAGCTTTCTTCCACAAGGAGATATCCAACATTAAAAAAAATATATAGATTAAAAAAACGCCTACTTGTACAAAATTATTGCTGGCATCACTGTAAAGCACATTATAGGTTGCTAATAACACCATGAGTCATTTTTAGACCTATGTTCTTCAGGAGACTATAATTTATTTCCTGAGATATATAGTTATGAACTTCAGGTAGCATTTTGCATTGGAATGCTTTATATGGAGCCATGAAAGTGTTATGCATCCCTATCTATTGTTCCCTGGTTGTTAATAACAATTACTTAAACCTGACTGGCTTTAAATGGCCTTCCAGTTGCTGTCCAGGCCACTGTTTCATGCCCCCTCTTGGAACTGCTTCAAAGAGGCTTTGAAGTTGAGTTTGATTTTTTGGTCTTTTCTCTGTGACTCTTCTTTTTAATAAATCCTCCTTCTCATGCTGGACGTTATTAAAGAGACAAATATGAATAATACATCAGGCCATTCTACTCTCAAAAATGCATGCATTTTTTTCCCTATGAGCATGTTGGGCAAGAATTGCCCATTATGCATGTTAATGATGTTAATAGTTGTTAAATCCCAAATGCTCACCCTGTGTGTGTATGCGTGGATGGAGATGGGATTGATGAGACTCTGAGGAAAGCACCATAGCATTCCTAATCACATTTGCCTGAAGGTCTTCTAAAAACCTTCCCTCTTCTTACTGATATCACGCCTTTCTTACACCAAGCCATTCATAATTACTGAGCATGCATTGCTTTGCGGTTTGAAACACTGCAGTGAGATCTTTTGCAGTATATGAAGCAGCAATCTGACGGCATGTTGAACAGTGGAATGGTAGCCACTTTCTGTGCATTTCTATGTGAGTGAACATGTGGGAATGCATTCAGTTTGTGCAACTTCAAATTACTTTTACTGCAGTAAAAAAATCCTGAAATAACAAACAACCAAAATAATGATTTAAAAGAGCTATAGTGCATTACAATTCATAAGACTGTAAGAGAAGTTGAAATGGGACGCCAAAACACTAATTAGCATCATCACTTTTTTTTTCATTCCAAACTCATACTTTTCAGGATAAGGCTCTTTCTTCTCTCACTGTCGTTATTGTTTTCTGCTGTGAGTCCATTCCTTCCTTAAATTACTTAGCAAATGAATTTTTAATTTGTTTGTGCATCACTCTGCTAAATTCAGTGCTTTAAATTCTGCTCAAGGTTACTGCAAATTGTACAATGTGACATAAACAAACTGGGGATGGGTGAATTTGAATGACATCAAGATAACACTGTGATTGATTTGCATTTAGTTGAATTTTTACTGTGAATGTGACCCATGCAAAGCCACGGAGGAAGTCTTGACCACATACCATGCAGCATGAAGCAACTGATCAAAAAATAGACAAGTTGAGTTTCGTTATCTCAGAAATGTTCAGTGCTGCACATGGCACTGCCACTTACCATTTTCCTGAATATGTATGCCTACATATTCATCCATTTGCAGACACTGTGCAGCTCTCCTGTGCATATTGACCTTGTCAACTACATGATGTGAAACCCTTTAAGACTAGCAGGGTGTTTACACTGTGAGAGACTTTGCTGCTGGGTCATTCCACCATGGGCTGAGAGTTGTGCCATGACAATTTGAATTTTTTGTCATACTTTGAAACTGAATGCATTTCAAATTCTGGGTGAAACACTACACCTGGGGATTTAGGAAGAGCAGATTCATCTGATCTTTGTTTCAGCCAATCAGCAGTTTGGAACTGGCTACACACCACACAGTTCACATGTGTGATTCATGTAATGGATTTATTAAACTCTGGATGACCAATCAATAGTGGACATGCACGGTCACGTCCTGCATTCACCACACCTGCCCCACAATGACATACAAATTCAGCACAATTCTTAGCCTATATCCTACTGGCCTAAATTGCACAAATCTTGGTCAAGCTATATCTATCAAGGGCTTTTTACTGTATAGAAAATATCACTGAGAAATTGTAATTTATTAACACTTTAGGCCACCTTTGCCTAATGTTCCATCGTTCTCTCTGCTATATAACAATAATAATAAAAAAAAAGCAAAAAAAAAAAAAAAAATGTACTCAAATTGTCAGGCAATATTCTCTTGATGGCATGGCACACCTATGAGAAAATGCTTAGTGCGTGTTAACGTGGAAACCTTGAGAAAATAACATGAGCTAAGATGCCTGTAAAGGATTGCTATTGTCCATTTTGTACCTGCTAGACAGGAGGATTGTTCATGGAACAAAATCACATTGGTAGGGAAACAATTAAACACGGACCCTGATCAGTTGTTGACGATCAATGACCACAAAAAGTTCAGCTGTGGTGAACTGACAACTGACAACAGCTTGCTGACCAGCCACACACTGGTCGAGCTCCCTCGGTCGCTCCGCTGTGTTGCAGTTGAATGGAGCTCTGGTGGCTTATTGACTGTGTGGCTCGCAGTCCAAACACATCGTAAGACTCTGAACTGCATTGTGCCAGACTATAGAATTAACTTATACATAATCCTTATCTAGTTTCCCAGCATGCTGCTGGGAAACATTATTTTCATTTTTGCAGCCTTTCCATTTTCATGTAACAAAATGGAAGAAAATGAATCCAAAATGAAAAGCTAAACAGCAATTCACTGTGGAAGTTACAGTAGCTCTCTGCATCATCTATTAGTTAGCTAAAAAGCAAAAATATTTTGAATCACAGCTTGTGCTTGCAGCTGAGCTGCCACTGAAAACATTTCTTTGTGAGTCTCATGCATAATATTGGAGCATTTAAACAGAACCAGGATTGATGACGCACTTGCGGTGTGTAGAGTTTGCATCATTTCTCCAAAATGACAAAATGAGAATGAACTGCAATTCACTAGGAATGTGCAATAAGTGGAGAGTGCGCCTGGTAGTGATGGCAGAAAAACACAGCCAGATTATGTTGTTCATGCAAATGTAAAACTTGATTTTTACTTTGCACACAGCTACCCTGAGCAGCATTCATTACATCTTTTGTGATTTGGCTTTTCAAAATGGCTGCCATCATTAGTTCCAGAAACAGGCATCATCACCCACAAACTGCAGGCAAGCAAGAAAAGCGGCATATCATCCAGGAGTGTTTCTCTTCCAACTTTCTGAAACTCAAATGATTTGGAGAAATATCACTATTTATTCAGTGGCAGTGTTGGATGGCATTAAACCCTGCCAGCCCCTGGAGTGCTGGTCTTCAAGATGCAGTGTGCAGAATGTGCTGGCAACTAATGATCAAATGGTGATATTTGGGAGCACAATGCTCTTTTGGGGGTGTTTGCAGCACAATGCTTGGCAAAAGGTTCTCGGTGAGTAAGATGGAAACTGTGATATTGGCTGGATGAGTAAAGAATCAGTTTAACTGACCGGACGAGGCAGTGTGACTGAATCAGGGCCAAAATGTTGTTTGTTAAATCAGTGGATTATGCACTTCGAAACATTTAACTCAGACAAACCTCCCAGTTTCAAAACGTATACATTTATTTCTGTTTTTATGGTGATTTTACTTCATTAGACATGTCACAGGAGGGAGAGAGAGCGAACACTCCCACGACTGGAGAGTGAGGGTACAGTGCACTGGAAACATTGTCAACCTAGCAAATAATTAGGCCGGTCATCCTTCGACTGATTGAATGACAGGACACAATATGGAGTTTGACATGCACAATAATTGATGATCAACAACATAATGAGAATCTGCAGTGACTTGGGTTTTGTGACATATCCGGCATTTTGGCACATAACGCAGTCGTCTCAGCACCATTAGTGCTGTGTGTAGACAGTGGCCTGTTGTGTGTTGAGCTGGACTACTTCACTTCTTAAACACCTGATAAATTATTGGAATGGCTGAGCTATTATTGGAACAAGCCATTATTCCTATGACAGCTACCAAAGGGGAGTAATATTAATTATATTGAATTTGCAATGAAGAGAGTGAATTAATCAAAGCTATCACAAATACAAGACCCTGCAATGGCCTGGTTCATTTTGAAAGGTTCACTTTGTACTTCCATTGAGTCCTTAGTTATATTCCCATCTACTGATTTAAAATGCACGTCATTTGTTGTAATTATTGTTTCTAATTAGTGGATGAATGCAGATGATTGCTGTCACTTATTGTCAAAATAGCTCAAAAAGAGTCAGCACAAGGTATGTCTGCAAACTGAATGTGAGGCTTTGTCAGCGATTAGTCAGATGTCAGGGAAACCAGCCTTTTGCCCTCAGAAGCAAGGCGATGCATTATTGAAGTCTAAATACAGGCCATTTTGTTTCTGGAGGAGCTGTAGGCCATGCTTATAAACACCAACAAGCAAGAAGGACCAACAGACCAGAAGGAAAATCACCCTTTCCTCCCTTTATGCACAGGCTCAATATTTAATGTTAGGGCTTTTTTTTCTGCTGTCTTTCTCAGATTAGCATCTAGAAAAATGTTTTGTCTGCAGTACTGCTGCGGCCGGGGTGAGAGCCAGATGTTTAGAAGAATATCTCAGTCCACTTACGCTATTCACTTGCGAGATTTGAAACATATTTATCCACCCACAAATTTTAAAATATAATAGCTGTTACACATATCTTGACATAATATGCACATGTTTTCTTCTATGTCTTGGTTTGTCTTGACCCAGGACTTTGCTCTCCCTACACTTCCTCTAATCTGAATCACAATGGAAATCAACCTGGGCTTTAGGATCAATGTTTCCCCAGACTCCTGTGTGCGCAGCAACCGTTGGCTTTGACAAGCAGCAGATGGTGCGCTGTACACTGATTTACTGCTGCATAGCCGGGGGTGCGGTATTTTTGCAAGCCTTTCTCTTCCTGAATAATTGATAGAGCCCTGTCGGTTGTATGTATAGGATTTCACATATTGTCAGTAGAGTGGGGAAGATCTGCCATATAGTAATGTTAATTTTATTTATATAGCACATTTCTTAACAAGTAAGCTTAATGTATAGTGTGTGTTGTCTTCATGCCATTCTGATTTTTAATTGTTGGAGGATAAGCTCACATCTGTTATGATGCAGTATGAGGTAGAAAGTGATATTACTTTGGTGATTAAAAGCTAATTTAAAGAAATATAGCAATTTTACAGGCACTCAGGTGTATAGTTATCAACCAGTGATTACTATGCAATGTTGCAAAGGATGGACAAAGACAGCAATTTAATTGGTTGTAACAACAGATTGCTCTGGCTGACATCTTGAGTTACTTCACAGATTGAAAATAAGTATATAAATAGATGGCAACACATTTATTACTCCACATTACATAATGGTTAACATGGACTTAAAATCATGGCTTACGGTTGTCAGTGAGACAAATAAAGGTGCTTCAGTTTTGACTTTAAGAGCCAGGGAAATTGTGATTTACTCCATTTCAGTCTTTTCTCCCGAGCCCCTCTAGTTGGAGTAATAACATCATTAGTGGCTGCAGTTAAGCAAAGTTCCAATACTGACATTTGATGACAGAAAAATAACAAATCTGGATGCTTTATGGTATTGTCTGTGATGCTTGTTACATACTTTCCAAAGAGCTGTCACTGGTGCACCATCCTGCTAGGGTGATTGCAGACTTTTAATTTTGACCTGTAGGAAATGTCACCTTTTTGGCGATTTCGCAGTGCGCTTTGCATGAGAAGTGGGGGCAGCGAGGTGTTTGAATATTTACCAGCTAGGCCCCTAAACTGATTGTGTTTGCTAGCCAGCTGAGACTGTGTGCTTAAAAAGTCTGTTGGCTAACGTTTTGTATGCAGAACACACTTTTATTTTGGGCAATTAAAATAAATATATAGGTATATAAGTACATAAATAGATAAATACTGTGTATACAAGTATTTTTTTTTTTTTTTTTTTTTTTTAAAGAAATGTAGATTGGATTTATACATTTTCTATACATGTACTATATTAACCTGCAATATACCTGGCAGTGTGGTGAATGGCTGAATTCAGCGATCAATCTGTTAGCAACCTTTCCTGTCATGATGCCTTTGCTCATATAGAAGGACTGGGTAATAGGTCAACTGTCTCTTTATGGGGTTGTGTTGGTATTGATTTGATTGAGTTCCACAATATTGGCCTGCTAATGGTCTTGTTCTGCTGACTGGTCATGTTACATTACAGATCAAACCTTGTTATACAAAACAAGATTAAATGGTAATAATTATGAAAAATAGATGAGTAAATATTCACAATGATGGTACTGAATTTCACTGTCAACCTGAATTAAAGCAGGTTCAGCATCTGTGCAAAAAAGGGACAAAGCAATCACTTTCTCCCCTGTGCAAATGTTGTGAAATCTTACAGTGGCTATTTCAAAGAGGAGCTTTAATGCTATCTTTGGAATGGTTATCCAATTTAGGCACATTAAAGTTCATAGCAGTTTGCTGCTGGAAACTGATAAGTGCAGAATTACCATAGTGTTCTTCACGGGCATTGATTGCTCTTGTCTTCTCTTCCCCTCCCTCCATTGATTGTTGATGCAGCTCTCAGATTACAGGGCTATGTGAGGGCAGGTGATAATACACGTCTGGCTGCAGGAACATCCCCAACTTGCATCATCTTTTCTCTATGTCTGTATGAATGAAGGTCAAACATTTTTTTGGTGGCACATGTTTTCACATAGATAAATATTACCTGCTGTAGATCACAGGAAGGTATTTAGTTATGAATTTTTGGGTAAGTAAATTGTAGCACTTTTTTTTGTTATTCTATAAAGAATCTCAATAATTAAACTTATTGACTTTATCACAGAGGAGCCACATGGACAAGAGGGGTATTTATCCATGCCATAGGTTAATTTACCTTCTGGATTAAGACTCCCATTCAACCTTTCTGCTGCAGTTAATTTGCTCCCTGATCCCCACCATGCACCAAACAAAAACAAATCTCAAGTAGATGTTTTTATATGCACTGATGATGGCAATCAGTTTAATATTTCAGAGAGTATTGATACTATTGATGGTGCTTTTGGCCGGCAATGTTCAGAGGCAATTTTGTAATAGGTAGAGAGACCCTTCACAGATAACAGTGTGAGTTGTCATTTTAATTAGAGATGGATGTGTTAAAGCACATGTCTCTGCCTCTCTTTAGTCTTCCCTGTGCTAGTATGTTTCGAAGGTCAGCCCTTAATTTAGTTTTTAATGAATGCTTAATTGAAAAAGACTCTCCCTCTATTTTATAATTGATCTCATAGTTAATTATCACAATGTTCTTAGGTCAAATCTTTGCTTCCCTCAGCTAGAGACATTGACTCTTTGAAGTCACAGGAAAAAGATGTGTTAACTAACTAACTAACATGGTGGCTAGTGGCATTGTTTTCAAAAAGAAACTGAGAAACACACTGCTCTTTTATCCGTGAAGAATGTATTCCTCCGTTGAAACTGCAGCAGTTTTCACCCACCAAGGGCTCTTAGATGTCAACATTGCAGGCTTTAAATCAAAGATCATTATTGTGGTGGGAAGCAGCAGCCCACAGTGAGCCAGTGAGAGTGCAGGTATTTGTACACTGCATAATTGAATTCAGAATATTGTGACTCAGCTGTATACGCCTCAGTATAGCGTCTGCATGAAGAATCATATAAGGTCAGGTTTCTCAGTCGCAGAAGGCAGACGAGACACTGGTAATAATATGCACATTTGTTGTATTATCCAGGACTGTATAACAACAACAAGCACTGAGAACACAGGAAAGCAGAAGGTTGAGGCTTATCGGCCAATTAAAAACATCACTGTAAAGTCAGCATTCTCTTACCGTCATCACATTGTTTTAAAATACCATCTGCAGTCTTACTCCAAGCCACATTCTGTCTGTGTTCACTTATTTGACTCATATGAAAAGATAACACTGTACCAGAAATCTCAGTCAGTATCTCTGTTTTGTGTTGCAGGCCTACCTCTGTGCAGTGAGACCGTGATTTCCATGTTACAGTATCATTATGCAGTAATGAAAGCCAGTTTCTCTGTGCTTTCAGTGCATTGTCAGGAGAGGCTAGCTGTCAGACTCAGTCTGTGTTTGACTAATGGCGCAGTGGCTTCCAAGATTTGGGCCTGCCTTGTAATGGAGTTCAGTGCCGATGTGAAGGTGAATGATCCCCATGAGCAGCCACTCTGTTCACCACTTGCGGCTTGTCTATCATTTGTCCTACAATACCTTTGACCGCATCACATCCACCCTCTGGTTTCTCACTTCTGCTGTTCATAAAGGGACTGGGCATTTTTCATTATCACATATTTCTAACCTTCAGTCTCCAATATTCTGTTATAAAAGAAAGACAGCATATGTAAGATGTGTTCTAGCGTTTGTTTAATACGGAAACGCAGCACACACTAAAATGAAGTTGAAAATCAAAGTTTTGTGGCCTGAATCTCAAGGTTAACCAGGATCGGCAGTAAGTTGACTTCCATCCTCCTCTAGCTATAGATAAACCTTGGTAGGTTAATATGATTTATAATGTTTAGAGGCATAGTCTAAACGAAATAGCTGCTTGCAGTGCACAACATTACTAAAACTTACTTGACATTTATAAGGGTTTATAGGTCCCCTGGGGAGTTTGTTGTTTTTCTAGCACTGTATTGCTCTCAGGAACCATGAGATTCAAAGACATTCAAAGAAATCTGGGAGCAGTTAGATGTGTTTTCCCTTTCCTGTTGTCTTTGCACAAATTGTCTTCTTTTCCATTTAAGTCAACCAATTATTCAAGTTCCAATTAAAAAAAAAAAAAAAAAAAAAAGGCAGTCTCAAAAGCTGTGTTGTGTAATTGGATTCATCAACATAGCTTTAGAATTTCTGCAACAACGCACAAATTCAAAAAGTAAATTGAGTCATTTTCTTATTCCCCTCATTATATTTTTAATATTTTATCTTTTGTCGATCTAGTATGGCTTTTCAGTTATACCTCATTGATGGGGCAACCAAGGATAAGAGCAATTAATCTATGATTGCACGCTGTTTTGTCCCAGTTGTTGACCATTTCTCTGGGACTGGATGATGGATAGCCTTATTTCTGCACATAAACACAGGTCTTGTCTCCCAGTGAAACAGGCAGCTGGAGGGAAGTAGGCACCCTCCACCAAGATTTATGAACAGCAGCTTTGTGAAAAATGGCACTCAGTTCAAAGAAGTGAGCAAGGATCATTGTTTTCCCTAAAAGCTTTGGTCACTGACAAAAATGGTGCGCAAACCAAATATTTCTTCTTGGTCCTTGTGCGCTGTGTCATGTATCTGATGGTGCAATTACCTTTTAACCGCCGCCAGGCAGGACACTGAAATTGATTTGATGCAGCCATTTCAAATTTAGCTGAGATGTGTCTGTAGCCCGGCAGAGTGGTTTTGAACTTGTGCCGCTGATTGGAGAGGATCTCTGCTAAAGGCTGTTTTATTTCACAAGGTCTTGTTACAGAAGCCGATTTCGAGCTCTAATTTTTTTTCCCCAGCATAATGACAATGTCTTGGTGTGCTTATAGATGAACCAGCAGCATGCACAGTGTATTTTGGCTGAGTAGAGGGGAGACTTTGCCCAGGGCTAAATGTTTCTTCTCAGGAGGGTTTCTTTTTATGAAGCATGAGCAAGAACGAACAGTGTCAGCCATGATCAGCTCAGCTCAGAAAATACTGTACCGTACCAGCAACAACAGCACCATCATGTTTGTGTACCCGATCTCACTCAGTCGTACATTTGTAAACCGCACATTTACTGTTGATACCACATCAAAGGAGACACACTTCAAATTCACATGAAATGTCTAATGTCAGGAGACCTTTCACAGCTCTAAGTGAGGTTGATGTTAAGAGGAGGGCGAGTTTTGACAGGCAGTCCCGTGCTCCTCCTCTCCCTCTCTCTCTACTGGCTGTATCAGCAGCGTAACACAGCCAAAGTGTCATTACGACGGCTTGTTTCTGCTGACTGTGAAAGACACCCACAGTCAGCAATATGTCATATAGACAACCACCCATCATGCCTTTCTCCCTCACACTCGATGGATTAACAGTTTAGCCCAGGGCAACCTCGACTTCTATATATGTGAAGACAAATTGTGTCACGCACTGACTGGCAAAAATTGCCCACACACAAAAAAACGATTTGAATAACCTGCAGAACTATGCGAATTAATCAACACCAACTCCATTTTGAGGTACAATGTAACATGATTTTTTTTTGTCCAGCTGCCATAGGTGATAAAATTTATATTTACTTGAGTTTTTTTTTTTACTCTAATGCTTCTTTTCACTCTGTTGTCAGTTGGCATCTCAGCGGGGTTGAGTCTCCTTCACAGTGCTGCACACAATTCCAAGACTATCTTAGGAAAGACTTCTTCATAAATATATTCTGGCTTCATATGAGAGTATGATGTTGAAATTGCTCTTTGAATGTAAAGCTTTTCTGATATTACATATACATATACAGATCAAATGGATTTCCTAAAAGCGGAGAGTGCGTATGTATGCGCTTGTGTGCATGTGTTTGTCCACCTGTGTGTACTCGGGCTGGTGTGGAAATGTGTATTTTGTGTGCTATCAAAAGGCCAAGTTTCTTTAATGTGTTCATTTGCCTTCTAGCTCTATGTTAAACCCCTGCATTGCAGCACTGCCAGTGGGATTTCAGTAGGCACAGCCCTTTTTTCTCCAACCCTCCATCCTCACAATAGAGGGATTAAATTTGGGCCAGATCCCTCCTGCGTGGAAAGCTGCACACTCACATATGCACATCTTCCAGTGTTCATATGCTACGCTCCAGAGGGCGCGGGGCAGCAGAGAGCCCCAAAAGTCCTCTGTAAGCCTCCCGTGTCCCACATGAATTCCCCTCCCTTGTCTGTGTGGGAGCAACAACCATAGAGAGCCACGTGTCTTGGAGACAGAGACACAGACACAGAGAGGAAGAGAGACACAGTAAGAGAGAGAAAGAGAGAGAGAAGGAGAAAACATGGGATCCTCAGGGGTTCGGCAATTCAAGTGCTGTCTCAGTAGCTGCACAGTAATCTTGTTAAAGAATAGAGAGGCTCCCTCGTTCGGTGCTGAATGACTTTTCCAGATGTTGGGACTACATGCTCCTCCTCATCAAACAGAGCTGATTTAGGGATTAAGTGGCAGCATAAATTAGAGACCATTCGATAGCACAGTTTAATGCTACGGTATTTCATATTAAGTGTGTGTTAAATTAGGTAAAAAAAAAAAAAAGGCCATCAGACCACCTTCCATTTCAGTTTAAACAAAAGAGAAATCCGACATTTCAAACCACCTTAACTAAATCGGCTCGGTGTGCATTTTATTTTGAAACTTCACTGGACTGGCAGCATGGTCGAATCAAATGTGAACTTGTAATGGATGTCGAAAGAGAGACACTTCAACCAATTCTGCCTCATTTATCTGCTGCTTATTTTGGTCGCCCGGGGAAACAAATAGAGAGGGGGAAAATCCAATTATATTCACCGATGTTCAATTCCCTTCAAAGTGATTGTATCTCAGAATCGGCACATTAGTGTCCGTCTCTCCCGCCACCTAACCAAGGTTTTGTCTTTCAAGAAACCCTGCCAGAAATTCTTTTAAACTAGATTTTGTCCACTGATACGGTCTCGTGGTATTTCAGTGATGAACTTCCTGTTGTATGATTATATTAGTATAAGCATGCACAGACGAGACAACTCTCAAAGTGAATGATGAGGGATGTAAGGACACGATCCAGGTTTTGCCTTGCGCAGTGTTTTATCTGTATTTGTCAATTTGTCCACGTGTGAGAGAAGCAACAGCCCTTGACATTTGTCTTGTTTTTCTTCAGGTCACCTTTTTTTTTTTTTTTTTTTTTTTTATCTGAGATATAAAAGTGTTCTCTTGTATCCGAGGAGGCCTGGGTGGTGAAGCACTGCTGGTATTGCTTCTCTCCACCCTGTCACTGTGTCCCTTCAGATAGCTGCAAACAACTCCGTTTGACAGTTTCACAGTGTTTCTATGAGGACTGCGGGAGGATTGTGGCTCATATTGCACTGTGCGGGAGCCTGGAGACTAGAGTCCTCCTTGTACCATGAAAGCGTTTTTCTTTGTTGTGCTGATTTTTCTTCATCAATCCTGCTTACGTCTAAACATATTCTGACCTGGATGGATTAGAATTCAGTGCTGAAAATGTCACTTTCCATTATTTTACCACTTTTTGGTAAAATTTGTTGTTATTTTTCTTTTTTTATTAAAGGTTGTCACTTGCTTATGGGCGTTTCTATGGTGAAAATAAACTGGTTTGACACTGTGTAGCAAAGCAAATGTCATGTGCACATGATTGAGAGATTAAAAAAAATGCACACACACAAAAAAAGCTGTTCTGGTGACAGGCAGATTCACAACAGAGGAAACCCTCTTGTGTGAACTGTTTTCCTTCAGTGAAGTGCACAAATTAGAGTTGGTTATCTGTCCCTCTGGATGTCTTTCATGATACACTTACAATAAAGCAATTAAGTCCAGTGAATCATGAAATTGATTGTTTTTCAAAAATAGGGAGAGGAAATTGGGCCACAAATAGAATATCCTCAGAGGTCTGCTGCCGAAGAACCTTGACAGAATTTAACTGATTGTGAAAGTTTGGACTGTTTTTCATGTCAGTACCTTGTGATTTGCAGACATTCAGGAAGTATATATGATTGGCCTTGTTATACCTTTCTAAAACTAACATGGATTCTGATTGTTCTACTGTGTTATTTAAACATCTCTTACCCCGAATGATCAAACCTAGCTACTTGATTATCAGGTCTGACTTTATTTTTCTCAGAAAAAAAAAAAAAAAAAAAAGACAGTCGTGCTCGGTGTGCCAGAAATTTTATTTCCTTTGTTGCCCCTAGTCAAAATAAATCTTGTTTGTGTGAGGTTCTGCATGATTTGCTTTCTTATTGAAGTTAGTCTCTCTAGAAGATAAAGTGCAGTATCTGGCTGTCGAAGGGTCTTAATGAAACCTTTAGTCATTCTGACCTGAGGGGCATTTTGTTGACCTAAACCTCTGTAAACTAGGACCAGGGAGGGAAACGTGTTGCTTTGGTTAGATTCTGATTTACCCAATTCCAAAGACATTACAATGGGGGGTTTGCTGTTGTCAGAAAAGCACCTCAGTATGTTAAAATATTTATACATGAGTCATGATTTCAGTTGTACAAGTAAACCCTGAAAACAGTGAGAGTCCAACACTCCAATAATTTAAGATGCAGCATGAAATTCTATGTTGACTCAGGTTTAAACTGTGTTTGGGTTGGGAATTGGAAAGATGTCTCAGGTAGCAAACGAATTCTTTGCCTTTTTCCAATTAGACAGTCATTAGGGTGGCACTGGGATAATGGCAATGAATTATTTCCAATAAATGTGTTGAGCCATAATCCGTGCAAGGGACGGCTTGCAGTTACGATTCATTAGTCCTCCAGCTTTTTGAAGCAAAACTCTTGGCTTCAGGCACACAGCAGAATGTTTATATGAGAGGGAGACAGCCGTCAAAACCTCTCAATACTTTACATACCTCTTCTGGTTTAAAATGGTTTTATTGTATAACGTGTTTCTGTAAAAATAAAGTGTACAAGCAGAAATTATAATTTTGTCTTAGCTGTAAGTTAATTTCAGAGCTCTAGCCATGCTGGCTCATTGCAGTGTTGGTGTGAGTGACTGTAACCCTCTGTTTTAAGTCCATGGACTACCCTCAATTAGTAGACGTGCCAACTGATACATGCCTGATAATGAGTCATACACTACAATTTTACAGGACCAGAGGAGATTGAACCGGAGAAACACAAGAAATGAGGAATCAGTTACATAACACCTACATTTCCCTCAACAAAATGGTCTTCTTTCTTTCAGGGATTTCAATCCAGATAATCTACATAACTCCATGTACATGGAACTGTACATGGATGAGCTCATTTTTCCTTCACCATGTGATCAGGCATAAGCTGGACATAACAAAGTGTTCTTGAGCTGAAATAGACTTTTGTTTATGTACAGATGCTCGGTTGATTCACACAGCGGTCTTCATTTCTCTTTCAGGTCCCCCCCCCCCCTGTTTCCGACTGACAACGTTTTCACTGTGATTTTTTTTCCACCCACCTATCAAGATTCAAGATTTGGCTGTAAGTATCCCATCAGCAAAAGAGAAAGTTTGTGCATGAGTAAATATGACTCAAGCTCTGGGCCAGTGCTGTACATGAACTCCGATGGAGGTTGAGAGAGAGAGAGAGAGAGAGAGAGAGAGAGAGAGAGAGAGAGAGAGAGAGAGAGAGAGAGAGAGAGAGAGAGAGAGAGAGAGAGAGAGAGAGAGAGAGAGAGAGAGAGAGCACAAAGAGGATGGGGGTGGGAGGGAGATTCTCCACTTGGTAAGAGCAGCCAGTGTCATCGCTGTGATTGGCTCTGGCCTCTTTAGCTGGAGACAGCTCACTGCACATTGTTACATGCTGCCGTCCTCTGCAGCTTCCCCTCTCAGAGAAATCATCCCTTCTTAGTCGTCTCAGAAAGCCATTTGCCTGTTTATCCCTACTGTCCACTGTAGGCATGGCCCAGATGGCGGACTATGGCTGGATGCTCTCCGAAACTGTCCAGCAATACATCACGCTGATGAGTCCTGGAGAGAGGCACTTAATTGACCTGAATGGTGGAATTGTGTTGATTCATTAAGTTTTTTCTAGACTAGAAATTAATTCTTTGTCTTGAATGATTAGTTTTAATTAGCATGTTGATTCCATCGCTTCAAACCCAACGAATATTAACCTTGGAGGAATCGTTTTGTTTATGCGTGCAAGGCTAATATTAAATGTACAGTACATTAGCGTGCATGATTTTGAGCCTTGCATAATCACATGTTTTGGACTCCACTAGATGTCAGCATGAAACCTAGAGCAGTGGGTTTTCCCAAGTCTTCCATCTGCTGTGAGAAAAGCGCTCTGTCTGCCAGGGAGGAGGGAGCCCACTGCAGTGTAATAAGGAGGATAGGCGTGGTGAGGATGAAGGTGCAGCCCACTGTGAAGCATGATGTACTGTAGCATAGGGCCTTTATGCGCTAGTCTCCAGCATGCCCTGCACTCTTTAGCACTCAGCTGATTAATCAGAGTCATTTCCTTGAGTGATGGAAGCTGTAGGGCCTCAGGGGCCGGAGCAAGCTAATAAACCCCAAGTGGACAACGGCCGTGCTCAGAAAGACAGATACTGGCTGCTGCTTTTTTTTACTGAAACTATTCAGTCTGACATTATTCATGCAATGCAACTTTATGTGCACCCTCATCATTAACATTGATCAGGTCTGCATCTACTGGATGGGATTTTATACCCTGGGGACTGGTTTTGGTCTGTGAATATGCAAAACCATTAGCATAGGAGACATGTTGAGAGGAGACATGCAACTCTTCTTTATTTTGCATTCTGTACACTTGATGTCCATAGTAGAAAGAGTCAGTATTATTATAATATATTTGACACCATTATTCTGGGGGTCAGACATGTAGAGGCTAGCTTTTTCAACTGTGCAGAAGACACATGATTTCAGCCTCATCTCATGTTTCAATCTTTCGGAAATTCATTTACAGGCGTCATGTATCTGGCGAGCTCAGATGAACAGATTAGACAAACACAGCTATAATGCGGGTTTCCTTGTCACCCTGTTAAATCTAAAGTGGGCCAAACACATATGAAAGGTATTGTGCCTTGGCAGCCGGATATGTCGCGAAATAGATTGTCAAGTCACTGCCTCGTGGCATCTCCTCACTTTCTGCCACCTCCACATCCCAGCACAGAAACAGAGCCAGATCTAATCCCCTAACACCAGCCCCGACATCGCACATTTTCCACATTTACATGTAGGAGGCATTCCCCTAAAAAAAGATTTGCTGGAGATTGGGGAGCTGCAACAATGTGTCAGAGATATGTTTAGGGCCATCATAGGCATGAATCATCGGCGACTTCACATGATAAATAGGCATACTGGATGCTGCCTTTGCGTGTGTGCTCATGTGTGCTGCATATTGTAGCATATATCAGCATCTATCTTCACTCTTTGTTCCACTGTAAATTATTTGATGCACATGCCGCAGCTATTTGTTCATATGTCACCTGCATATAGCAAAAAGGATTGATTTTTTTTTCTTTTCTATTTTTGTTTGACGGTGTTGTTTGTCTTCTTTCCTTCTAAGGTTCAAAGCTCGCTCTGCTGTGTCTTTCTGAAATGAAATCACTGTTAAACCATAGCCATGTGACTTTGATCGTTGCTTGGTAAAACACATGGCAATGCATGTGATTTTAAAGAAAAGGCTGCTGAGCATAACGCATTTTAATGACTTCCTTCAGTCATTGAATGAACAGCTCCAACATATTGCTGTAGTTAGTCTTCACAGCGCACACAGGCATACCTTATTAAATATGCATTCTAAGTTGCACTGAATCTCTCCAGAGACTTGTCCTGTTTAGCTGGAAGTAAGGTTCAGTCTGATTAAGATGTTTTGGTTATTTTTTTATTATTATTTTTTATTTCTGTTATTTCTGAATGAAATTATTATGGTGATTACTAGTATATCTGATGTGTGCAGTGGCAGGTAGCTGTATCTAGCAAAGCTTCAAACAGAAATATGGTAAGAACATACATAATTGTCATCTTTTCCTACAAATCACTATCCTTTCCCTGTATTTCATATCTCTCAGGACAGGTACCAGTTTTACTCACGATGGATAGTGTGTTATGAATCTCGGTTGGATCAATAGGCTGCTCTTTCTGAGACACTGAATCAGACCTGCATGGGTTTCAGGGCACTGGGCTGTAAGATATCACTTACAGTGTGTAAAATGGTGCACAAAGGAATACAGGGTTGACTAGCTTTTGTAGCTGTAACAGAAAAACCCACAGTGTAGACATCACACCACATTGTTAATATGGATAGAAAAAAAAAAAAAACAAACAAACAAAAAAAGATTGCATGTGCTCCAGTTTTCAATGGAAAGTCGCCATCCTACTGTCAAAATGAGCCAAACAGCACTTATTAAAGTCTGTTCTTCTGCTAGATGTGTGGAAGCAGCATCTTTCCTGGATCTGCTTCCATAATCTTAAAGTTACCTTTGCTTTGTTGACCTGCACAATTGGAGGGCTTTCAGTTGCTGCTTTGAGACTATCGTGTAGCGAGAGAAAGAATTGTAAGGACTTTGGACAGATGCTAGGATCAAACCGTTCTCTGCTTATAAAAATGAAGCGTTGTGCTTTTTCCATTTTTCACTGTATGAGGATTATTGGGATAGTTTCGCTGGATCAGCACCTATAAATACCAGATAATGTCTAATCCAAAGTCAGCAATCATTCAGTACTGCTTGAATCCAGTGCTAATGAATGGTATTGCCAGAAACAGTGAACAAATTACATTCCCCTCTCTCTGTTTGTGTGTTTGAAATTGCAAAAAGCCATCTCTCTCCCTTCCATTTTCAGTGATTGAGGCCTTATTGATTTCCGTTTCAAGTGTTCATCACTGGCCAATGAGGAGGCTGATTCACTTAGGGGAAGATGATAATTCTCTGTGACACACAATAAAGCCCAAAGGGCTCAAAATTGTCTGGTGTAGCATTGGTGTTAAGAGACAGTGTGTCACACCCATTCATTGAACAAGAAGATTTAAACAGTAATATGTCTACTGTCAGAGGAAAGGGAAAAAAACAACATATTGGATATAAACAGCAATGCAAGAAAGAACTTTAAGGGATCAGAGCCTTCACTGTAACCATCAAGCTGTCGATGATTTTGTACATTCCTTCAGCATTGCTATGGTTGAATTTTGCTGTTGTTGCAGTTTTTATAAAGCCTTTGGGTTATTTCGTAGCCGTGGACCATACTGATGACCATCGTTGCCAAACATCACTAGGTTCATTCATAGTATACGAAGGGAAGATTTAACCATAACCCTGATAACTACTGTCGTAATAAACCTGCACACTATTTGGGCATGATCATATGGCTAAAATCTTCCTCGATGACAACGGGAGTGGTGAGTCACAAAGTGCACAGGCATAATTCAGATAAATGGATAGAGATGGTGAGAGAGGGAGAGAGAGGGAGAGAGAGAGAGAGAAAGACACATACAGAGAGAAAGACAGAGAGAGAGAGAGAAAGACAGAGAGAGAGAGAAAGAGAGAGAGAGAGAGAGAGAGAGAGAGAGAGAGAGAGAGAGAGAGAGAGAGAGACTCAGCAATAGTCACCCCTGCTGCTGTGCTAGGCATACAGCATACGAGCAGTACAATAAGCTTTTTCCTTTCCCCTTTCTTTCAATTTCAACTATTTCACACTTTCCAATTACTTGTTTTCAATCACTCTCTTTTGATACAGTGCCTGTGTGGTATGCACTGGAGCATATTTAGGGCTGGCAGGCTGAGCTCTGCGGAGTCCCCAGAGGTGCTGTTTGAATTAAGGTCTGGCTGTCGGTTGGACAGTACAGAATATGGATTCTTTTGGATTGCCCCTATGTGACGGACTGGGGCACAGAGTGCTGCATACAGCACCTTGTGAGCAGCATCACAAATCAGCAGGCTGAGCGGTGAGCACTGGAGTGGCGGGAGGGAGGGTGGGGGAAGAAGATGGAGAAAGAGCGAGGGGAAGGGAAAGGGAACGGGGAGGGGGAGATCCATTCAGCGGGGGGAGCGAAAAGAGAGAGAGAGTAGAAAGAGGGAGAGGAGGAGGGGATCGAGAGAAGGAGAGGTGGGGGTAGTCACAGAGAGAATGAGTGGAGTGTGTGTGTGCATGTGTGTGTGAGTGTGTGTGTGTACGGCAGAGCGAGTAGTGCTGCAGTGGAAACAGCGCGAGGAGGACTGCAGTTTCTGGTGCTGATGGGAGAGCGGTCGAGGGACGTTATTAAGGCATTGTAACATTAACCCTAAGTGCCTCACTGGTGAATGGGTTAGCCTGTCGTGGAGAATAAGATTAAGGAAATACTGTAGTACTGGTAAGGGTGTATTCCAACTCTCTTCTCAGCATTGCTTGAACACTTCATTGGAGGAAAAGGGAATACTGTAGGGATGCAGGGATGCTGTCCGGTGTCGAAGTTGCAGCAAGACGGGGGATTATTGCACATGTAGTTGAAGATTTTGATGGGCTGCATTCTGACTTGGACTCTCTTGTTTTGTTGTTTTTAATATAATTCAGCTGTGCATGTTACTTCCTGGTGCATGTGGTCCAAACTTTTCTGATAGCTAAATGTTAAGCTTTGTGAAATAGACAGAGGATGAGTAATGCTTGGGATCTAGCTCAGGGGCCTTGTCTTAACACAGTTTGCACGTAGGTTATGTTGTGAATCCACATCAGGGATTGTTGAATGGACCTTTGTACGGTGGCGTAGCTCTGGATCTCGATTATTCTCATTGATCATGCCTCATTTAGCTCTGCCTGGTGGGTGTAGTACCTCTTTTTTTTCTGGAGAGCGTCCAGGAGGCTGCCCTGCTGACAGCTGCTCTGCTTTCCCCTCTAGCTACACTGGCATCTCTCACAATCTCCCAAAACACCGAGAAACAACCAAGTGAAGCCAAATAACAGCACACCACACCAAAATACCCCAGGTCTACAGTATTGTATCTGGAAAATATAGTAAAAGAGACACAAGCCACGGTGCACCTTATCTTCTGAGACAGAGGAGACAGACATAAAAAGGGGTTGACAGTTATGCTGAGGAGTATAGAGAGGGGTGGGGATTTTATAAAGTGCTGCAGGATGCTCTTTTTTATGCTGTCTCCCGTGGGACATATAGCACAGGCAGCACTGTGAGGGGACAGTACCAAGGACAAAACCTATCTTGGGCTGCATGTACCTCTTCGTGCTGACTCTCAGGGCTCTGCACTAAGGATCGAGTCAGGCTAGGATGACGAAATTCTTCACTACATAATGCAAACAATTTAAAATTCAAGTTCTTCACACCATCCAAAGAAATAGGCGAATATTCCTATGATCCAGTCTAGGTGCTAATCTTTAAAACGTCAAGTTTTTGACCCTTCTTTGAACCTTCAAAGCAAATCCATATATAATGTGATTTTTCCAGCATGCCCAAACACAAACATTTGTTCCTCTGACTTCACAGGGCTCTGTGTCCTGAAGTGACATCCTGAAATATAAACCAGGTTTACTCTATCCCCAGAGTGTGTCTCTGGTGTTGTAATTATCAGAGACAGTCAAAGGCTTGTATTTGGAGCGGTCACATGACTGTTCTGGTTTCAGAATAGGCTACAATATAAACAAACACAGTGGGGAGGATGTAAGAAAATGTACAGTAGGTTTTCAGCTGGGTGTATGCTGTCGACAGCTAGATTTTATGTTTCATGTGACTGAGTGTGCCAGAAGGCAGGAGCAAACAGCCAACAGCACTTCCCCCATTCACTCATTTGCTTCCTGGTGAGAATCTCCATGTTTACCTCTCCTATATGCAGAGTGTAGAATGCTATTTGATACTGAGAGTGCTCCAAAGGTTTCTTTTTCGTCTGGCTTTAAAACATTCGGGCAGGCTCATTAAGTCCATACCTCAGGCTGCCGCTCCCACTGGCTTTCACACTGAGAAATACTTTCCCAGTCTCTCACACAGAACCAGAGAAATGAGAGGATGCTTTGAAGTTCACCAATCGTATTTTTTTCCGTCAGCTCCTTCCCCCAAAACGGCAGCTGGTGACCAAAAGCTGGAACTGCTCAAAGAAAAAGAGAAAGATAAGAGGCTCATTCGAACTGTGCTGCCTGCATCCTCCCCTAGCTGTGTATTTCTTGAGTGGGTGTGCCCCCTTGCACCCACATCACCCATGTTTTCTTACTTTCTGGTGAACCACTGCTCCCTTTGTCTCACAGTCATACTTTTTTGTCTTATTGCGTAGGTATTTTGATTGTGTCCCGTGGGCAAAATTGAGAATGACAAAACTGGCTCTACTGGACTCTGTGAATGAGTCAGTGATTTTCCCCTCTGACCCTTTAGCACAACAAGAACACACTAACATTGTGATTGTTCAGCTGCTGTCAGCTTCTCACTACAGGTGAGAGAGCAGAGCCTGCCCAGTCCTGGCCCCAGCCCATGTGTTGGTGTGTTGTTGGCAGACGGTGGCAGAGAGTGGCAGTGTTAAACGGTCAGACGCTGTCACCAGTCACAGCATCCTGCTGTGCTGACGGGGCATTTTCACCACTCTTTAATCTTTGGTACAGGGAGAAAAACATGCCAGATTTTGTTGTGAGACTTGTATCTGCCCCCACCCACCCCCCCACCCCCCACCCAACAGTGTCACCTTTGAGGACAGCATCTGGGATGGCCAGAGAGAACAAAACATGCGGTAGGCAAAGATTGCTGTTGAGTATCTGGGAAGGCATTTTCAGTTTGTTTCATCATACCACAGATGTTTTGTGTAACGGTTACATTGTCACATGGAAATCCTTTAATTTGGTGGGTTTGTGCTCCAGGATTTGATTTTCAGAAAGTTACACATATCCAGTTAGTTCAGAGGCAGTCAAAACAGATGATTTCCTAACTTGCAGAGCTTTTGTATTCCTTTTTTTTTTTTTTTTTAATCTCAGTCTCGCATGTCTCTTTGTAGTTCCATATTTTGGCCAGTGCCATATTTTATAACAAGGGTGCGTCTCAATTGATGTGGCCTATCTGCATTGCTACAGAAGCCCTCTCTTCTTTCACATTTTTTCCACCCAGCCTTACATGCAGATTGGGTCAGTATCTCTGTGACAGAATGATTAATCGACCTATCAGGGGACAGGGAAAGGGGCTGTGCTAAGGGGGAGAGGGAGGATGTATAGCAACTGGCTGTAAATGATCCCTGCAGCTCCTCGTTCAGCATTCAAACAGTAGCGCCTCCCACCTCCTTTTCAAGGATCCCTCCAGATAATAGCTGAGTCACATTCAGCTGCAGGTGAAAATAACCATTGTTTTATCTACACAAGCAGGTTTGTAAATGAGCCTCTTGGGACAGCCCCATGGGTCAGCACACAATGGGATGTATGAGGGAGAGGCTTTTCTCTAATTCTCTTCACTGAGATGATCTGCAAGGCCCTTTTGACATCCTTATCTTGGGCTGTGCCCTCTGCTCTGAAGTCATACTTGCACTTGCTTGCAGGATTTTCTGACGCTTTTGCATTTTATTGACATCAGGGAATCATCGCCTTGCAGACGTCTTTGAATGATGTGTTTACTGGTTGCCGTATTCTCTTGCGGATACTTGTCATTTGTACGCGTTCACATTCACAGCATTTGCTTATTTCTGAGGCTGCGTCAAGGGTTTGACTCCTCTGTAAATGTCCTGTCCTGGAGGGCTGCTTAATCAGTTCTGATGACAGTGTTGCAAATCATTTGCAGAGTGAATGCGAAAATGTCATCCGCCCTGTTGTGTATCAGCCTGGAGATCACTGTGCAGCAAAAAGCTCTCCACCAAGGTGCTATTGTGAAAAATGATAAGCACATTAATTTATTTTTCCAGTTTAAATGAGCAAAGACAGTGTCATTTGTTGTTTCTGCAGAATCTTAAGTGAACGTTGGTTAAATAACCATTTAAAAGTGTTGGCTTTATCGATGCTCTGTTATTGTCAGCTTCTTCCCATTTGTATTAGAGTCTAACTCCCAACTTGGCTCAAGTAAGAAGACTTATCTTGCTATTGAATAGATAAAAAGGGAGAGTTAAAGGCATTTTGCTGAATACTGAACCACAGTTCCTTAGAAGAGTTTAAATGTTTAATTACTGTAAGGCAAATTACAGCAACCTGAGTGAAATACTTGGCATACTTCCACTTTTATTGTGTGGCAAAAGACTGGAAGGCTGTTGGTCAGGAGTAGTTTTAAAATCTGGCTCTGTCACACTGTTTGCTTCCCAGTATTGCACTGTGCTGTGTTTAAATGGATTTACTGGAGCTTTTGCCAGTCTCTTGGCACCCTACCATGAAATGACAAAACCGGGAATGTTTTGCAACTACAGTAGGCTACCTTGCAGAAATCTGTCTCTATCATACACTCAGCACTCATTGTACTGTCAAGGCTTGTTGAAATCAATTGAATGGTGAGGTTTGCACATGCAAGTGAAGAAGAAGAAAGAAAGGCCTTCACAGTGTATCTTTACACTGTTTTGTTCAAAACAAGAATAGAAAAAAAGAAAAGGGTACAAAAATAGATTCAAGTAAGGCAGCTGCTCTTAAAATCCTCATGAAATGTGCAAGGTTTAACGCTCTGGGGTTGGTTGTTGCAGTCTCACTTTTTTCCCCCTAAATCACTCCCACAAACTCAGTAGATGGATCTTTGAAACTAATTCAGTTAGAGGTCAGGAATTTGAAGGATTTTCCAAAAATTTTATGTGGTCCATTAATTTATGATAGAAGCCATGACAGTTGTTGCAGTTCTACTATCATCATACACATTAGAGCCTTTACATCTAATTCCACTCTTAGATTCAGCCCAGGTCAAGTTTCATGCAGTATCTCATCCTTTGGTGGTAAATAACGAGCGATGCTGCCATCACAGTATCCTCACTGTAATCCTATTAAAACTTGGCCAAAATGAGACCATTATGACTGTGGGAGCCCTGAGTCCATTTCAGCAGGAGTGAATTACCATAGAGTAGCATGGGTTCAGGAACAAAGCTGCACATTATCTCTAATTGAAGCAACACCGCCATCTCAGCTCAGCTGTGGAGTACAGACACATTGAGACTGAAGTTACCCATTTTAATTTAATAACACATCATTACAAATAATCCTGTGCTGTATAAGACTTGCTTTAAAAGGGGGGAGGGAGCAAACCTACTCATACTGTAATCTCACTCACTCAGCATGAGTCAACCACCAATAAAAATGATCAAACCTGCGTAATGCACCCTCTTGAGTTGGCGCCTAATAAAAAACAATGTCACTTTAATGTTCGAATACACATTCTCAGCTAAAATGGACTCCACAAAGGTCACTGGTCAACTGTGACTCAGTGCTAGTTGAGCCAATGTTCTGTTTCCATTTCTGTGAATAAATGCTCCAAGTACATTTATCATAAATGCAAGTGCACTCTTGTATCTTTGAAAAAATTACTCTTTAATTAAATTCCTCGATAGCTTATGTGGCTTGACTCATACCCAAAATAGCTCGTCACAATTTGAATGAAAACAGTCACACAACTACAAAAATAAAAGTAAATACACACAACTTCACACAAAACAGATAATCCACCCTGCTGTCAAAGAGTAACACTTTCCATAAAGGTTGCAGTGGCCTAAATCTCAAATGATCAAATTAATATTCTCTCAAGGAAAAAAATCCTTGTTAGAAACTAACTTCTTATATCAGGCACTTTAAAAAAAATCCAACACAGCTTACTGTAGCAATCACTTTAGTGAGATTAAGAGGAAATGAAGCTGTGCAGGACGTGAGCTAGTTCAGCTGGAGGCCAAACACACCACCCACTCACACATAACCCTTAATGTCACAGATGGCAAGGGGCCTCAATGGGAGCTGAACGCCTACAGTGGGGTCACATTATTTAGATTGTTTTCTTTCTCTTAGGACCCCCAGTTAATGTTTGACTGTCAGGAACCCTGTGACATCCAAGCAGCCATTGCTATAGTTTACCATGTAATGCCTTTGAATACAACAACCTTTTCACAATGCGTAATATTCAATAATTAATTTGCCGCATCAGTGCTCCTGACAATTGCCCCAAGCTGCAGCCACATGCTCCCATGACCAATTTTCTGTTCATATAAAATAGACATTTTGAATGTGAACAGTGTTCTTGTGAGTAGAGCGGCCTTTCTAGGGATTTTACTGTGTATTTGTGAATCACAATGTATATTTATATTTAAATATCCACATGATCAAGCACATACACTCACACAAATTTAGATTGGCAACTGGCAGGCAGCTGTGTACAATGGTATTGAGGCAAGTTGTCAGGGCCAGGGGAAAACAAAGGCCTTGTCCGTCTGGCTCTAGTTTGTTAATTAATTCTTGTTCATGGTACTTGTTGTGTAATGAAACAGCCGCATGACTTAAGCTGACTCTCCTGAGGTTGTTTTCTTTTACAATCAACTTAGATACTAATAAGCCCTTAGTTAAGTGCACACGCCTGCACATGCAGTTGGATTACCTGCAAGCTGGGGTATCCCATCACACCACTGTACATGCTCATTGGTCCATCACATATATGACCTCTGATACGGAATTTTCTATATGCATGTTCAGTCTGAGAGACTAATCAGAAAGAATGGACTCTTCTTCTGTTTGACAAGGGAAGGATAATTAAGCAAGAGTGCTTAGCCTCCAGGCATATGTGGGCATTTCTAAATGACCTGTATTTTTCTCAAGAGTATGTACTCAAAATAAAGACATAATTTGATGTGATAATCAATCAGCACGCTTGTTTAAGCAAAGAATATTTTTAAAAGTGCCTTACTACTCTTACTTATGGCTAAAACATGTTGATGTATTTCATGCACACATATGATCAAAAATGGCTCTCAA
The DNA here is from genome assembly GCF_902150065.1 of Myripristis murdjan. NCBI lineage: Eukaryota > Metazoa > Chordata > Actinopteri > Holocentriformes > Holocentridae > Myripristis > Myripristis murdjan. Next base: position 21,496,142 of record NC_043986.1, on the reverse strand, counting down.
ATATACTGTAAGTCAAATGAAATGAAAACAACACAGCTGATTTATGCGGTCATGAACTCTGTTTGCGCATAGTATTAGAGACAGTTAAACTTTTTGTGAAGTACGCTAATGAGCTGAATCCAAGTAAAAGTCATTATCCCTTATTTATTTCCTTTATTAAATCTGAGGCAATCACAAAGGCGATGTAGATAAAGAGAAGCAGATAAATTAGGGAAGGATTTTTAAGCCGCTTTGGCACAATCCACATTAGGGAGATTTCTCTAATATTTTGTACATTAAGTACTTTTAAAGGATGAATGACAAACTAATGGATCCCACCATAATGGAAATATAACATGTGGTCTCAACTTTATTACCATTACAAAAGCAAGAGTAGCTGTATAATACATTTGGAAATGCCAGATATATTTGCAATAAATTCAGCTTCAAACCTTAAAAATTAAATAAGCCCTCATTCAGAAAACACACCGTCCCCTGGTTTCCATTAGTTTTCCTCCCGAGTCGACCATGGCGACTTTGTCCAGCGCACATGTTTAATAATCTAAAGAGAGCACAATTCCTCCTCAAGCCACCAGCCTTAATCTTCATAGGCCTTAGCTGGTAGAGTTTAAGCAAAACATTTAACCTTTATTTACCACAGTTGATTTCAGTGCAGCTGCAGTGGTAATGCATGGGGGTAATATACCCAGTTTGTTTGTGCACCAAAGATAAAAGTCCTTGATCCCCATCCAACTCGGAGCAGTGTGTTTAGTGATAAGGGCCAGATCATGCCCATAGCCAGGCTGCTGCGGGCCATGGAGCCGAGCCATTTTGTTTCAACTTATACTGATGGCTCAAATACTAATGAAATGAGATGCACATTGGGATACGGGGCTCAACCACTGAAACTAAAACTACTCCCAAAGTTCCCAGGATATAACACATACATAGCAAGCAGCAAGTGCTGTAACTATGAAATTATCTATCTATCGATTGAGGGACTAAGAACACATCAGGAATTTATGCACAGATCCCTCAGAGTTTTAGGAGGCAATTTCCGAGGGTTTAAGGCAGCTTTCTTTGGGGGAAAGAAATAATTTATTTACCAAGTGTGAGTGGTAAGAGCTGGCTATGAAGCAGGACTAATGGCTGTCATAAAACAAGAGTGTAACTCCCTGTCTCTGCAGTCCCTCCTCTCTGTCGCCTCAGAGTGGAAGAGATAATAATGCTCAACCACATACCCATGAATGTTAATTAAATTTTGCCTGGCATAGCCTGATGTGAGGGATAGACAAGGAGGGAAATGCATCAAAAACTAGGATGGGGTGAGTGCTTTGCATCTTTTAATGCCTGAATGAACATATTTTGAATATCACTCCATTGTTTTTAGCAGAACCCTATACTGTGTATGATGCTCCTGTTTTATTTTAGATTTCTTAGAAGTAATCTCAGTTATCCACTGCAATTATGACAGAATTATTATTCTAGGTGATTTTAACTTGCACATGAACAATCAGTGAGACCCTTTTGCTTTGGAATTTTTTTAACTTGATGAACTGTATGAATTTTATGAAACATGCTACTCATCTTACTCATAACAGAGGGCACACTAGACCTTCTAATAACCCACCCTCAGTTATGGATATAGGCATCTCATCAATTTGTGTTTTTTATTTTTATTTTTATTGTTATTTTACTGTTAATAGTTTTATACAGCAGGGTATTCCAGAGTGAACTGTCAGGAAATGTTATCTTACTACTGAAGTGGGTGCAAATTTTATTGACACTTGCATGTCACTTCTGCAAACATTCTACCATCCTCTTGTGATTTTCTTGCAGATGTTTTGACAGTAAATTACGCTCTACCCTTCACACAGTTCCACCACTTAAACTAAACAAGGCAACTTCTAATCTGACACCTCCGTGGAGAAACAACAAATTTAAACAATTAAAGAGAAACTGTCCAACAGCAGACAGAAGAAGGAGAAATAATAAATTACTCATCAATTATCAAGTTTTCTGTGAACAGTTGATTATTTACAATATGCTAATCAAACATGCAAGACAAGCACACTTCTCAGAATTGATGACCGACAACCAGAATAACCCTGAATCCTCTATTCAACCATTGACCATTTAATTAACTAATTAATTAACTTTTTTTTTTTTTTTTTTTAATCTAGCAGTATGTTTACCACCTCCAAATATGAAGAGTTGGTAGTCCACTTCAGAGATAAAATACACTATTAGATCAAGTGTATGTCAATATCAGCTTAAGAATTTTAATACCCAGGATCTCTGATTTTTCTTTGAGAAAACATTGGAGGAATTTTTCCTGGTTGATGCTGAAATGCCTGCCAAAGTTATTTCCCCATTAAAAAAACACAACCTGCTCTTTGGATCCCATTCCCTTTTTGAAAAACAGTTCATAGCTTTTTGGATGAAGATTTCCTTAAATGATTTTATGAACTCCAAAATACTTATGAAATACTACAGAAAAATACCAATCTGGTAATCGCTGACACAATAGATTGCTCAATTCTTTCGCATTCTGATTGGCCTCGCTCATACTATTCTTAATGGAGTTACATCTTATAATACCGACAGAGAATATGTTTTTTTAAGCATAGACAATTTTTCATTTAAAAGCAATAAAATGAATTGTGTTCCTCAAGGTTCAATTGCAGGTGCTATATTTTTTTAACCTGCTAATGCTTAGAAACGTCATCAGGAGGCGTGGCACAAATTTTCATAGCTATGCTGATGACACACAGCTTTACACCGTTGTGTCTCTTGGTGACACCAAACCAGCAGATGTGCTTTAGATATCAAGATATGGATGGAAGAGAATTTTCTGCAGCTCAGTCAGGACAAAACTAAAGTCTTGGTTATTGGTACTGGAGCTCAGAAAGATGAACTGAATGCAAAACTGTAAGCACTGGAATTAAAACCCTGTCAACACATAAAAAATTATCTTTAATTCAGATCTTAATTTTGACCCTCACATTAGAAACCTAACTAGGAAACCATTTTATCCTCTGAAGAACTGCCAGAGTGCAGTAGTTTCTCTCTCAGGCCAACACAGAGACACTAATGCATGCCTTTATTATGTGCAAGATTGACTATAGCAATGCTTTCCTGTCTGGAGAAAATAGCATAATTACAGTTACCACATAACTCAGCTGCTCGTGTGTTGACCAAGACCAGAAAGAGAGCACACATTACACCAATTTTTAAGTTTCTGCACTGGCTTCCTGTTTGCTTCAGAATTAATTTTGAGATCCTGTTATTGGTTTAGAAAGCTTTTAGCAGTCTTGGTGCTACCTATTTATCAGATTTGCCTTTATCCTCTGAGCCCACCATAACCCTCAGGTCTTCTGGTAGCGGCCTTTCGATTTTTCCTAAAGTCAGAACAAAATCCCACGGCTGTGGTCGGTGCTTTGGTCCAAGTGTCTGGGACAGCCTTCCTGAGGACCTGAGGCCACCAGAGAACGAGGATATTTTTAAACACAAGCTCAAAGCCTACCTGGCTTTTAATTAAAATTTATTGTCTATTTGTTCATTCATTTATTTATTTATTTTAGTCTGTTCCTCTTGGTCTATCCTTTTATGTTCTGGATTTTATTCCTTTTAATAGCCTACCTTCTGTTTCTGGTTTTACTCACTCACTCATTATACCTCTTCTCTCTTTGATTATTTAATTATTTTATCTCGCTTAAACTTTAATTTACTTTATTCCACTGTTTAGAGTATTTATTTATTTACTTGCTTATGTTTTCATATCTCACCCTTTTTATGACTATTTATGTGCTTGCCTTGAAAAGGCAACACATCTTATTATCTTGCATATTTCTTATTTTTATTATTAGTGGGCAAGCTGCAGCTTGCACACTCATGTTGTTCCTACTATTTCTTTCTTTATTTCTTTATTTCTTTATTTATTTATAGGTCCGTTTTTTTGGACCGTAACTCCTCCTACAGCTTTCGTTTTAGGCCCACACAATGAATTGGGAAAATGTGCGGCCTGATCGGGAATAGTGTGCTATTACTTTTCTAAGGAATCCGACTTACGGAATTCCCAAAATTCCCATTTTCCTGAAAATTTCGGCCATAGGAAATGAATGGCCAAAACTTTGGAAGGCTCCAGGGCCCACAGCTTTGGACCTGCGTCCACGCACCAAATACGAAAAACGTGCGTCTTATTGAGAAGAAGCAGGGTTTCGATTTTCAGACCGATCCGACATTCCGTTTTTCCGCAATTCCAGTTTGAAGTTGGAATTCCAGACGCAATACACACTAATGGAGTTGAGCTAGAGTGGCATTCTTGACATTCCTGAGCGGCTAGAGTGGAGCAGCCCTGAAAATTCGCCTAAAACTTTTGTCTTTAACTTGCTCTCCTGGCCACAATTTTCACTCCACATGCATAAATTTGGCATCAAATTGTAGGAAAAATAGTTGTGCTTTGAAAAATGTAAATACAAAAGCAAAGTAGCTTCAACGTTTTAAACTGTGACCCTTAACGAGGCAGGAGTGCCAGCTCTCTCCCCCATAGACTCCCATTATATCTGAAATGCAAAGTCTCGGGAGAGAAGCAGAAACACACACGTTTTCAACTCGCCGTTTCTCGGGCATTTTTGGGAGTTGGAAAATAATTTTGACACCGTTTGAAAGCCCAAAGCGTTACCTTTCTCATGATATGTTTTATTTTCTGCTCGGAAACCGCGCGCCGCGGTTACGCTTCCAGCTTGCCCACGCAGTTTCCCCAGAAACTGCACAATCCTCTAGTTATATTTTATTATTCCACTCTTTTTCGGCGCGCTACTCCTCCTACAGCTTTGGTTTTAGGCCCACACAATGAATTGGGAAAATGTGCGGCCCCATTGGGAGAGGTGTGCTATTACTTTTATAAGGAATCCCACTCACGGAATTTTCAAAATTCCAATTTTCCTGAAAATTCCGGCCATCCGAAATGAATGGCCAAAACTTTGGAAGGCTCCAGGGCCCAGAGCTTTTGACCTGCGTCCACGCACCAAATACGAAAAACGTGCGTCTTGTGGAGAAGAATCGGTGTGTCAATTTTCAAACCGATCAGACTTTGCAATTTTTCATAATTCACGATTTAAATCACGATTTTGCCCTCATAGAAAAAGAATGGGAAATCGGCAGACACTCATGCATTTTCAAAGCCTCACAGCTCCCTCATTCTTTGGCCCACAGACTCCATTCAAAGCTTAAATGACTCAGCAGATGTTCAGCTTTATGTGTGTCATCTTCAATTTTTCATGTCTGCTTTAGTTTGCCATAAAACACAGTTTAAGTTTGGAGTTATTTTTGAGCCGCCTCTGACTTTTGAATGAGTGTGTATTGCGTGAGCTAGAGTGGCATTCCTGAGGGCTAGAGTGGAGCAGCCCTGAAAAAACGCCTAAAACTTTTGTCTTTTACTTGCTCTCCTGGCCACAATTTTCACTCTACATGCATAATTTTTTGGAAAGTAGTAGGAAAACTAGTTGTGCTTTGAAAAATGTAAATACATAAGCAAAGTAGCTTCAACTTTTTACACTGTGACCTTTAACGAGGCAGGAGTGCCAGCTCTCTCCCCCATAGACTCCCATTATATCTGGAATGCAAAGTCTCAGGAGAGAAGCAGAAAGACGCACTTTTCCAACTCGCTCTAAGGTGGGCATTTTTGGGAGTTGGAAAATAATTTTCACACACTTTGAAAGCCCAAAGCCTTGCCTTTCTCATGGTACATTTTATTTTCTGCTCGGACTTACTATCATTGAGAAAAAAAGCATTTGTTTGACCACTACGTTTAGGTGATTTTTCACAGAAGCAGCACTGTCACTCATGCTGTGTGCTTCATAGAGCCTCATTTCTGGTTCCGCCCACACAAGCCCCAGTGGCACAGTGGATAGTGTCTCTGCCTGCCATGCAGGAGACCAGGGTTCAACTCCCCGCCTGGGCAAGAGCCACAACACTACACAGCCCACAAACAGCACAGGGCTGCTGATTTAGCACATGTCCAGGCGCTCGCAAGGCAAGCACATCAAAGTTTCTTCAGAAACTTTATAAAGTCTAGTTTGCTTTGCTATTCTGAGATTTTATCCATTTCTTATTGGTCTTAATCCTGCCTCTGGTGTTTCATTATTGCAAATTGTGGAGATTTATGATAGTGTTTCCTCAGGTCCTGTTTTTATTGAGAGCATTGTTTATTTATTTGTGTGTGTGTATGTGTGTGTGTGTGTGTGTGTGTGTGTGTGTGTGTGTGTGTGTGTATGTGTGTGTGTATGTGTGTGTATGTGTGTGTGTGTATGTGTGTGTGTGGGTGGGTGGGTGGTGCAGTATTAAATTGCTTTGTTGTGTGAAGTACTTTTTTATTACATTTGTTTGTATGAAAAGTGCTATTCAAATAAAGTCTGATTGATTGATTAATTGGTCGTTGCAGTAATATACAATCAATGAAGCTACAGAGAGTCAATAAAATGATGCTTTTAACTAGTTTTAATCCATTTTAATGTGTGATGGTGGAAGGAAGTGGTTCAGTGTCATTTTGTCAGTAACTTAGTCCACACAACTTATTGAGTGGCATGACCATTTGTGTATATTATCACGCGATGCTGGTTGTTTGCAATCAGCCTATACAGCAGCAAGACAAGTTATTTGAGAGCCAGCCATTTGAGGGGCATAACTAGCCCTTGCCCCTGAATAATATAAGCTTATCCTTCCTGCTGTCAGGCTCAATTTGAATAATTTATATGTGGCAATAAATAGAGATGTGATCTCTGGTACCAACATGGAAAATTGGCACTTGAGAAATGAGAAATTCTTTTTGTTTGCCCGTATCTCCATGGGTTTAATAAAATCAACACGAGAAGTCTCCTCTTGTTATGTTTGTCATCTTTCTCTGCTTTCTGAATCAAGCTCTCACCCAATCACTCATCACTCTGTTGCCAGGCTGCTCTCAGCTGCAGTTGTCACAGTGTGATTTCTGGAACTGATAAGAGCTCTGATTGAACAATTGTTTGGCCTGTGGAAGCACCACTACAGAACGGCAGTACTCTTTCATTTTGTTTTACTATGACTGCACACTCATGTACTGGTCAGACACTGCTGGCTCAAGTACAGGACCATTTCCAGACACAACAGAACCTGTGACACATGGTGATGGATGGCTGTTTCCTGCATAATTTGATAGTAACTGATCTTAAATTCATCAGAACTACCTCACAAATCTATGAATTGCGTTAGAGACAGTGTAAAAGACAGATTCAGTCTGATGTGGACTGCCTAAATCAATCATTTTGCCAATAACTTCTAGAGCACCGGCTCAGAGGAATTGGGTTAAATGTTAGGAGGCTGAGGATGCAACCCTAAGCGCATAACAAAAGAACTTTAACTTGAGAGTTCCCGAAGCTATTCTGCATTTTGGCACTCTTTTGCATTGTCAGTCAGCATTAAGAGTTAGACAAGCAAGTAAAATTTCTGTTAAATAACATATGGCACACAATGTGACTGGAGGAATGCGTCAAGACACAATCTGGAATCTGACTATCTTCACTTTATATTTCACAAATTGACCCTCGTGAGAGAGACTGTTAGTTAGATTGTCTGTCAGTGAATTGGATATGCAAAACCTTTTTCATGGATTTCCATTCAGTTTGGTGGACAGACAAGCTTTTGTCCAAGTCATACTTCATTAGATTTTGGTGGTGATCTGGATCTGAGATTTTCATTAGGCTATTACACAGTTACTGTTTTTAAGCAGAACTATAAAATGGAGTCAGAGGTTTGATCCCAAATCCTAAGTGTATGGTTTTAAGAGACAGGAATAATTGGGTGTTATAGCAAGTTGGACAGTTGTGAAGTACTAATGGAGGTTTGCAGTCTACAAGTGCCTTGTAATGTTTTGAGGATTTTGACTTGTGGATGGAGGGAAATTTGGCTAACCCACCAGTTCTTTTACTCCTTGGTTTACATGCAGTACAAATCTAAATGTTAACTCAAATTACACCTATGTTTAGCTGTTACACACTGTGGGTCTTCATGGGAAAAGCTCAGACTAACAACAAAAAAGTGGCTTAGCACTGGTGAAATGCTTACCAGCTTTAGAATCAGAGTCAGAAATACTTTATTGATCCCTGAAGGGAAACTGGGTGTTTAAGGGCCTTGGCAAATGAAAATCTAACAATAAAAAATTAAATACTAACAGTCACTACCTGTACAACAACATACAAAGTTAACAAGGCCTACTGCAGTAACATTACAGCCTCAGCACAGCTTACACTGAATATTGCCAGGGAACAGTATATATGGTGTTCACTTGCTTTGTTCAAGTATCACTAAAACACATTTAATAATACCCGATTTAATCTTAGAAACAACAACCCAAACTCCAATTTTTAATTATTTATAGTTCAAGAGATATAAATAATTAAATCTTAGCACACTTAATTACATTATTAGCTCCATTACTGCCTGTAGTAAAATGAAAAAGGTCATTTCTATGTTTTATGCAGCAGAATAATGCTCACAGCTGTGCAGTGTGTCTTCTTAGCTATTCAATGCAAACACTCAAGCTACTATATCATCCATTGCAGCTTTTTTAGCCATTTTCCAGTAATACATGGACAAACTAGTGTTCACTCTGAAAAACAATGAACAAATGAAATAAAAAATAAGGTCAAACTTCAGAGTTGGTGCAAATACCTCATTTAAATAAAAAAATGGTAATGCCCTATAGCTATGTATTATACTAATAAGGCTGGTGCTAAATAAAGGATTTAGACCACGTCATTGCCAACAATCACAGAGCGGTCTTGTCCACATAGTATATGTTCTTACTACAAGTATCTACTACATGACCAGGAATTCGTGTCAGCTGTCAGACTCAATGCAGTCCTGATTGATCACGCACAGTAACACTACAGAATCAAATCGGCAACGTGCAAAGGAAAAAAGTGAAGCCTACATTTTCCCTTGATGAACCATTAGTACTGAATTTCCAGAAACCTAAATGTTTTGCTAGAGACTTCTAATGAATTTGCCCAAGACAGAAAGCTGCCTAATTCTCTGGACTAAAATGTCGGTCTCTAATATCCATGGAATTAAAGACAAAACAGCGGCCTCAGTCTTTTGCAACACCACCAGAAGCATAAAAGCTTGTGAAAACAAAGTCAGCGATTCAATAGAGTTTCAGCTGGTGTGCCACTCTTCTGCTGCAAATTGTTTAGGGATTTCATGTAAACAATCTTAATAATCTGTTTCTCTTATAGTATTAAAGCTAACAGAACAGATGTTATGCCAGAATTCCCACCTTATTATCATTTAGAGAGTGTAGTTAATGTTCACCTTAGATGACGAGAGGCTTAATACTGCTGGCTCCTGTTTGGTCCTACTGTCAGAGTGGCTCTATTATAACGTACTGCATCAAATCTTATCCATCCATTCAGGTAATTAACAATCCACGACAGCTTACATCCATGAAGAGCCCCCTCTTTTGATTTTTGATTGTTTTCAGTAACTTAGAATGGGTTAGTATAATCTCTCAGTAGTTCTGAATCCATGAATTTCATTTTGGAGGCAATTTTCTTGCATGTTATCTCATTTGCCCCTCAGTTCCCTCAATTGTTGTGCCCTTCCCATTCTGCCAAATGTATATTGTTTGAAAACATGAAAACAAGGATGTTCAGTTGTGCTTAATCATTTTTTCATTATTTGGATGAATGTTACAGCAATTATAATTGTTAGTTAGGAAGCCATTTTGAACAGTTGCAAATTGTAATAATGCATTCTCTGTTTGAATATTATCAGCACAGTAATTATGAATTGTTTTAGGGTGTTTGTACAAAATGACAGACTTTTATCCTCTGTGGAATGATTTTTAGACCGAAACTCTGCCAGATATAGTGACAACTGCCTTAACACTGAATGAGTCAATTCTCTATTGAGTAGCTGTCTATCTCTGCTATTTTTGACTGGCACACAAGTGGAATATAATGTGCGAGTGGAAAGGTTCTTGATGGACTGATATTCAAAGGTGGATGAGAACATAATCTGGGATCTAGCCGATCTTGATAACCGTACTGTGCTGTTTTCAGGGACTGTGTGTGCCACCTAAATGTCAGGGACGTGGAACGTGTTAAAGAAGAAACCAGAGGCCATGGTAGCTCCAGAGCCAACAGGAGCCAGTGCCTTGACTGTGACTCCGGCCGTTGTTGCATTAATCTCGGCTGACAACTCCACTGAACCAGTCAGCAAGAATGATGCCTTCGATGAGATCAAAAACAAGTTCCTGAATGAAATTGACAAGATCCCACGTGAGTACCAGACACAACGCAAACTTGTCCGGATCAACCGGCTTTTATTGATGTGATTCTAAACAATGATTTTGGAATTAGATTGTCTCCTTCCCTGCAGGCATTGGCAGCCTCATAATGTCTTTATTCAGTATCGATCACAGGCTGCCCTTCGTAATGGCGAGAGAAATCTAATTTTCATCCAATCTAATTGCTAACCCAGCACCTCTCACTAAATATATTTGGCCCAGGACATGACATTGAGCAGGGTAAATGATTGGCTAGTCAAATGTCAAACCATTTGTCACTTTCTCTTTTAGTGTATGTATGTTTATCTATACATTGCTCTGTATTTTTTCCTTCAGTGCCATCCTGGGCCATCATTGCCATTGCCGTGGTAGCTGCTTTACTCATTTTGACATGCTGCTTCTGCATCATCAAGAAGTGCTGCTGCAAGAAGAAGAAGAACAAGAAGGGCAAGAAGGGGAAGGGTGACATGGGAATGAAGAATCTGAAAGGTGGAGAGGTATGTTCGACCACGTGGGGTGATGTTAGGCGTGACGGATCTGATTCACCCTTAAACTTACATTTTAGTATTTACTCAGTCAAACAAATGTGCTTTATCATGCCAAGATTAACCTGTAGAATTCAACTGTATGATATAATAGCAATGATGCTTATAATTTTCTGCTGCTCTACCAAAAGTAGATAGAATGCTCATGTTGATGGAAACTATGTCAGTTTATTATAACTTGGACCAGATGCCCTCTTATTTCATTTCAGTATATGAAATGCAACACGGCACTAAACAAGATCAAAGGAAAGGCTGTTGTTTGAATTTTCTTGAGCTACAGATTATCTCAAGCCATGTTGTTACTTGCTGGCTATTTAACCCTGTCAGTGAATTCTCAAGGGCTGTTAATGACAGCCCTTGCCCACTGTGTTTTTTTGTTGTTACTTAATGTATTTGTCATGAATGTTAGCGTTGCTCTCTCTGTCTCTCTCGTGCTTTGGGATTTGAGTGGAAAATGACATGACATTTATTCAGCCCAGCTATTGTTTACCCAGTCATTAAAGGTAATTATGAAAATGATCAGTTTTCATAACTCCTCTCAGTTTAATGACAATGGGGTTTACATGTTTGGCAATTTGACTAAGTCCAGTTTAACTTTCCATGATAATAAATTCAAAAGTGGAGGTCATTAAACTACAATGACCTTCTTGCATGGAGATTGATATGATTGTGCTAATGAGGAGGCTTTTCCACGTGTCATTTTCCTCGCGCCCTTACAGTGTAGCTGACTGCATTTGCTGTGATTACCCTTCCTTGGTGTCTGCTGTGAGTTCAATCTCTTCCTTTCTCTCTGCTCTCCTCCTTCCTGCTTTGTGTCATATGTGTGCTCCGTGTATCTTGACTGTGGTGGACTTCTCTGCCTACGGTAGGTCTGATAGCACGCGGCACCCCTCTCTGGCCGCTCTGTGTAAGCGCAGACCAGGGCAGGGGGGAGAGGTGGGGCGGGCTGGGCTTGGAGGGATGGATTGCAATGATGACAATGAGTGCTATGGCTTCCTTAGTCTTGCAAGCTTAGGTGCTGCGGGTGCTTGAGGATCTATGGGAGCGATTAAGCTGCTTCGCAAATCCACTGAACTGATATGCCGCACCAACTGCCATGTCTTGAGTTCCCAGAGGTTGCAATTTTGGCCAAACAACCGAGCAAAGATCTGTAAAAGTGCAGATGTCTATGGTTTGAAATGAACATAAAATTCATCCTACGGTTGAGCCTTTGAATGACGAGTGCACTCAGCAACTCACTAGAGATCACTAACATGCATGTGCAAGGGGTGAGGTTGGATATTTGTCAAATAATGAGTGAAACTTTACCTAATTGAGAGCTTTGAGCATGTTTCCACCATTATAGGCCTTTACTGTAATTGTGCAACGCAAAATGTGAAGTCTTAAGTGACTGCTAGATTTACTCTCACTTTGGTCTGAAATTCACAAACGTAAAGCTAAACTCTACTTGTGCAAACACGCTCAGAGTTCCATGACAGATAAAGCTGTTTGTATCCCTTGACAAAGACCAACATATGCCCTTGCAGTAGGAACCATTGAATGGCCACAACTTGACTTGAGAGTAACTTTCCTGGATGACCCATGCTGCTGACATTTTAGGTGATAGCCAATGACTCCCTCTCTCCTTGAAGCACTTGGGCATCAATGAAGAGAAATGGTGGGCCAGAATGTTTGCCCAAAGCTGCAGTCAACTGCAGCTGATCTTCAGAGGCCTGATTTCAGAAAAAAAATTCTACTTTGGCTATAGCCAGTTGGCTGTTAACATAGATTTCATTTAGCAACCCCTAACTACTGAGCTCATAAATCAACCCATGGGCTTGACCAAAGGGCATACATTCAGACCTACCATGTCTTATCTTTGAATCCCACTGAAAGTTTGTGTAAAAATGGAACTTTCCAATGTAGCATGATCTCCCATGGATGTGTACATTTCACTTACAGCGCACATTTCATGACACAGTCTTTTTAGGCCTGACAAAAATCAAATTTTGTCACCAAGATTGTAGATACATCAAAGCATAAGTTTACCTGTCCACAGAAATGATAGGATAATTCATTCACATCTTGCTATCAGTAAAAAAAAAAAAAAAAAAAAAAAAAAAAAAAAAAAGCGTTTTATTCAACTCTGCATTGTATGGCCTGGCATGCTTGAATGAAAAGCATTTACCACAACATAGATAGAGAATGCCACATAGAAGTGAAAAGTGGGTGTGAAAATGTGAGAATAATAGTGTGAGAGAGTGGGTTTATAAGCATGAGGGCCTGCATGTAAGCAATCGTGTGTGTGTGTGTGTGTGTGTGTGTGTGTGAGCGTGTGTATATGTGAGAAGCACGTGTGTGCATATGTGTGATTGCGTTTATATTATTTTTGTGTGTGTATGTGTGTGTGCCCTATTCCTCTTCCAGCTCAACAGTGAGTAGCTGGCTCCTCCAATCTTACGAAGACATCAATGTTATTTCAAGAAGACAGCCATAGGAAAGTAGGCCATACTTAGATATTATCCAGCATCATAACTGATTGAAAGTTTACTTTGATATGCGTATTTGAGCAAATTGCTCTCTGTCGATTAGTCATGACTGTCTCTAGATAGATCAAAGTTATTGGGTGTGATGTGTAGGCATGGCAAGACTGATTATAATTGTGGACTTGATTTATATTTGTCATCATCAAGTCCTAGGACAAAGTTCCAGTAAATGGCTGCATGTAGCTTTAGCATAGAGTCAAGAGTCACAATAATCCACATTAAAATATTAGCCTTAAAACTAATATTGTCTTAGTATGTATTTTAGGAAAATGTTAATTCATCTGATTACATGGGGAAATGTTGAATCCCCCAGTAATTCTGTCAGTGACAATCATCAGGGCAGAGTGTGAGACAACAACAGCCTATCAGCAACAACAGTGTAAACAGATTATCAAAAATTTGGCATTGTATTTCTTTACAAGAGGAGATAAAGAACAGAGAGTAACACTGTCTAAGTTTAAGTGAACCTGTTTGTGAAAAAGCTTACATTATCAGCCCGCACAGCATGTGTTATCAGAGGATATTGGCCTGGGGTATTGGCATGTTTCAAAGCTATTCAAGAAAAGTGTCAGGAATCCCTGTCAGAGGTTTGATCGTATCACCGTGCACGGCTCTGTCCCCTCAGACATGTAAGTAGGAGAGCGCTAGCAATAGAAGGGCGATGCTTGTTGGGGTAACTTGTGATGAAAATGCTCTGTTTTAACTGTTTTCATTCTGTTTTTTCTCTGTCTTTCTCTCTTTCTCTCTCACTCTCTCTCTGTCTCTCTCTCCAGTCATTGCATTAAAAAAATAAACAAAAAAAAAACAAAACAAATCAAACATTAGGGGTTTTACTGAAATGACATTTCTAGAGCATACCGAAGTCCAGGGGAAACTCCCTGTCTTTGGTGCTGTAGCACAATTTAACATGATACTCATGGGAAACAGCAAATGGTGTCACCCAAGAAATAGTGAAATCAAGTCAGGTTGCAACAGTGGTCATCGATGAACAGATTGCACTAGTAACACCGGGGTAAGCGGGGGTAAGTGCCAGGTAGGTGCTGTGACTAACCCGACTGCTGATGACCGAGGTTTGTTGTGCAGCACGCCCACGTCTCAAAGTCATCCTCTCACTCGCCCTTCTACTTCCTGCCCCCCTTCTGTCATTGCAGAAACAACAGGATGATGATGATGATGAGGATGACGCTGAGACGGGGCTGACCGGAGATGAGAAAGAGGAGGAAGTCAAGGAGAAGGAAAAACTTGGCAAGCTCCAGTACTCTATTGATTACGACTTCCAGGAAAATAAGGTAAGCTTGACGTGCACTGTGGCTATAACGTTCAAACCCATCATTTTGACATGGACTGTGGCCTGAATTGCACTTGACCAAAACAAATTTTTAACTAATACTTGTGTTACTTTAGCTGAATTGAATGCCAAGGACATCTTCTTACTGGTACATTTTTAAATACGTTTTTTTTTTTTTTTTTTCAACATGAAACCTATCAAAGTTGAAGCAAAGATCTTTGATACTTATATAAGCATCACATAATGGCCTGCTATTTTCTTTGCTGAGCATCATTTTGTTCACAGTGACCTTTAGAATGAGGGGTATACTGAAGGATTTCAAATGCTTTTCCTCCTTTAATGCTCGGATGTTACATAACGAAAAAGTTCAATCGATTACAGCCCTACGAAATAGAGGTTTCTGTTCTGCTTTTATGTGGTGCGAGATGTTGAAAGTCAATGTAAGAAAAAAGGTGTACCAAGGCAGTGACTGAGTTTTTACCCTCCACTCCTCCCTAGCTGACGGTGGGTATCCTGCAAGCAGCAGATCTCCTCTCCATGGACAGCGGTGGCACTTCTGACCCCTATGTCAAGGTCTTTGTCCTCCCTGACAAGAAGAAGAAGTTCGACACGAAGGTTCACAAGAAAACTCTAAATCCTGTCTTCAATGAAACTTTTATCTTCAAGGTAAGCTGGAACACCCCGGTCACCCTGGACTCATTAAAAGAAGATGTACACCTAGCTGTTAGATGGATAGACAGCTCTTGTTATATAGTGAGCTACCTAGGCTCTCCCCTCTCTCTCTCTCTCTCTCTTTCCCTCTCTTTTTCTTTTTGATCCTCTCTCTCTCTCTCTCTCTCTCTCTCTGTCTCTCTGTCTCTATTTCCCTCTTTCTCACCATAACAGTATGTATTTGGTAGACTTGCTATTTCCTTCCATCACTGCCAACTACTATTTTCACTCTCATTTTTCTCTTGTGGATTGCATAAGAGCTCAGCAACATATATATTGTGTATTCTACATTGTTTATGGCGTGCTCATGTGTTAATGCATTAAATACAAGTGGATGATAGAAAATACTTTTAAGGATCTTTTGCTGTCCAGCTAAATATGCACAATGAAATTTTGCTGATTTACCTGCACATGAGGGTGAAACTTCTTGTCTTCCTGCTGTATATTAGAGAGAGGTGCTGCACTGGGGGCTAATTCCAAAATTGTAGGTTTGAGACCATTGCTCTGTATGGTTTTGGCATTATGGGGTTTGAATTGTGCTTTCAGTGGTGCATCGTTATAGTGCTTGTAAATCTATGTGCGTGTTGCTTTTTATTATCAAATATCGTGTAATCAAGTGCTGCAATTGAGCATTTGGCTAACACAGTCAAAATGCCGCACAGCCCCTTTCAACCTGTTATTTCCTTTGTATGAGCGCAACTTTTCAGGAATTTAGCTCTCAAATGCTGGTTTTCTTCAACTGAAATGCAGCTGTGTAGCAAAACTGTGTTTGCATCTTTAATGTCACTGAAATAAAAAAATGAGAATCAATAATAACACTCACGGCCACCAGTGATATGACGCAGCAGACACATTTAATGTGTTTGCCAAGGAGACTGTGATAGGGAATCTAGTTAAAGGAGAAGGCCACCTTGTCTGCGGTTGCACCTTGCCTGCTGACACAGCTCTAGAGAGAGGAATCAAACAGCTTTACCTTGTCAAAGACAGTGCAGTTCTGCTGAAACAGCATGCTATTAAGGCAGGTACTAGACTTATACCTCTGAGCTCCAGGCCAAAGCCACAACCAATATTGCTCTGTAGCTTTGATCTGTAAAATGTGTGTCTAATTTTATTTCTACAGGTTATTAAAAACAATGTGCGAAGTGTGCAGTGAGGATATAGTGTGACTAAATTTGAGCAGCCTTACAAAATTTTACCTAAAGGATAAAAAAAAAAAAAAAAAAAAAAAAAAAACTAAATGTTGCTAATAAGATTGGTTGTTGTTTTCCAGATTCCATTCCAAGAAATGGGTGGGAAGACTCTGGTAATGTCCGTCTATGACTTTGATCGCTTCTCCAAACATGATATCATCGGAGAGATTAAATTACCCATGAACACCCTTGATCTGGCGAAGCCAATTGAGGAGTGGCGAGACTTGGACAGTGCAGATCAAGAAGAGGTAAGAGTCAAACAATAGATCATATTATGATTATACTGCAGAGGTGATTTCTTTGAAACTGACTGCAGATATGTTTTATACAGTATATCCAGGCAGTTTTAGAAGTACTATAATTACCTTTGCATTTTTATTCATGTTATATTTAACAAAATGAAGATTACATTTTGTAATAGACACTGAAATAGAACAAACTGACAGTGTGGTAATTTGCTGCCATCAGCAGCATTATGCTGCATCCCAGCAGATATTACAGGATTTAATCCATGAAAGAACCTGCTTCTTTTATAAAAGAACCAGCTAACAAAATGATATATGCGCTGTGGTTTATTTAGCTCCTGGTCTCACGTTATTTTTAGCTTTAAAAAATAGAGGCACTGTAAAACTATTCTCAGAATCATTATTTTGTAAATTATTTAGATAAACATGTTGAGGATGTTTTTCATGTAGCAAGATACAAATTATGCATCTCTGGGAAAGGACATATTAAATTCTGCTTCAGACCTCCTTCAACTTTCTCTCCGTTGCCACCCCTCACATAGCCCGAGAAGCTGGGTGACATTTGCATCTCTCTGCGCTATGTGCCCACTGCTGGCAAACTCACCATCTGTATTCTGGAAGCCAAGAACCTGAAGAAAATGGACGTTGGTGGACTGTCAGGTACAGTATAAACACAGACGTCACGTTTTTGTCTCTCCAGCTCTCTTTCTATGCATTGATTCACGGGGCACACAACACTGGATTGAATTAGAAAAAACTGTCAAGCTGTTTCATCATGCATCGAATTTGGTGCTTTGATCAAGTTATTGTGAAATCTAGATGCATACAAAGACTCGTGGCTATCTGCGGTGCGCTGCGGTGTATAAAGGAACGTGCCTTTGAGCACAGCCATTTGGTCTGTCCTGCTCTGCTCACGTGCTGACGCTGCAGTACCCACCATGCAGCAGCCTCTCTCCCTCTGACTTCAGCAGTGGCCCCATCTGTTGGTCTATGAGTGCATTACAGCCTTGTGCAAATAATGTGCCATGTGTCATCCTCTGGATAGTACGCAGCAGTTGGCATGATTTTGCTTTCTTTCTGTTTTCAGATCCGTATGTGAAAATTAACCTGCTGCAGAATGGCAAGAGGCTGAAGAAGAAGAAGACCACAGTGAAGAAGAACACTTTGAATCCTTACTACAACGAGTCCTTCAGCTTTGAGATTCCTCTTGAGCAAATGCAGGTAAAGACATGGACTAAATAATCCACTTGTAAGTTACAGCGCACACCTGGAATAATGTGCCAAGCATCGGTCCACAAATTCAATAAAAACTGCACACTCCTCCTGTGCAAAGCAGGCTGTTTATTTTAGGTTATATCACCAACACGTTTCATCAGTTTGCCTTGTTCGGGGTTTCAAAACATGCTGGTGTTACAACCTAAAATAAATAGACCAAGAGAAGTGTGCAGGCTTCATTTATTTAATTAAAAACCCAGATTAATTTGTTTAAAAAAAAAATCCTCATCCACCTTCATGGCATTGTGAGCCTTGTTGAATTGCTTTCTCTCAATTCCCTAGAAAATCCAAGCTGTGATCACAGTGCTGGATTACGACAAGATTGGCAAGAACGACGCCATCGGGAAGATCTGGGTGGGGAGCAAGGCCACGGGGGCTGGGCTCAAGCACTGGTCCGACATGCTGGCCAACCCACGCCGCCCCATCGCCCAGTGGCATCCACTGCAGCCAGAGGAGGAGGTGGACGCCTCCCTCGCAGCGCTGACTGCCAAGAAGTAAACCTCCTCCGGCACACATCTTCCCTTCTCACCTACCCATGCATTTTACCGCCATTCTCCCCCCAACCCACCAGGTCCCACATATCAGTGTATATTCCAAAAGAACACACCAACAGATCTATCAACTGTACACCCCCCACCTCCTCCTCTTTGCCTCCCCACCCCTCCACCCACCTCCACTGCCATGCAAAAGATACATAGATACCATTTGACATGATGGAAAATAGTGTTTAAAAAAGCATCATGTTATATTAAATCATGTCATTGAAAAAAAAAAAAAGAAGACAAGTTACAGGATGGACAGAAACTCCGTTGATTTCCTTTAGATATATTTTTGTATTGGGGTTGTGGTTACATTAATAAGAATACAGAGTAGACTATGAAGAATACTAGGAGTGCTTTATGGGCATCTGGTGATAGAGGGGATAAAACATACATTCACTCATGTTGTACTTCTCACCCCTTCCCTTTAGTGACACGGTTTGCTTAGAATAATGCTTAATAATAAAATGCTTTATACTGCCATATGATAGAGAAATAACACAAGCAGGTCCATTCCTTAGGTGTGTTGTGCACCATGTTCCACGCCTGCCAATGATCATAGTAGGTGATTCTGTTAGTTTGAAGTACATTCCTAGACTCTGGGTAGCAAGTAGGGATAGGCACATATCCAGTTACCCACAAACACACTGCCTTTTTAATTAGTTAAATCTTCCATCCATAATCTCAGGAAAACTGAGAGAAAACTGGAACGTCATGCCTTTTTTTCTAAACGGGTTGTTATTATTCAAATACTCCACCTTGATGAGAAAGAAATGTCGGATTTGATATCTTGACCACTTGTTTCCAAATGATATAAGGCTTCGCGACCAGTATTAGTTTATCTGCGGAACGGTAAACCGAGAGGAATCGATGATTTGCGGTCCGAGAGAGGAGAATTGTATTTTTTATAACTGTGCAAAAGGCTGTGTCTGTCATCATGGCCCATGCCCTTAAAAGAAAGCAAGTTAATATCACAGCGGGTACTATAGAGACTGGTTCCAACCACCAATGACATGATATTTTCAAGGTGTCATGTACTGTCTGCAATCTACCACCTCCCCTCCCAATGCCTCTGATTCTGTATCTCACTTGTTCAGTGCTACTGCCATTAGTCATGGACTCACAACAAGGGTATTACTTCAAAGGAATCCCTATAACCGTCTTACAGTCATAAAGGAGACAAGCCTTCCAAGTAACAAAATAAGCAATTTTCAACTACCAGGGACGCCTTCCAATTAGCGGTGTTGTTCTCTTCATTTTTGTTCTTTCTTTCTCTCTTTTTTCTGTCTCTTCCTTCTTTCTCTTTTTCTTTCCTTTTATTCAATTTTATTTCACTTCAAACACCTTTTATTCTTCAAGCACTTTAAATCCAAATGTTACGTTTAACTGTTCTCAGAATCCAGAGCTTTAATTATTTATTTTAGGAATAATTGCTGGTATAAAAAAGGAAAAAAAAAAACAAGAAAAAGAAAAAAAAGAGCAAGAGAATGCATTATGTGAACGCAATTTTTATTTATTTATTTTTAAAATTTCTATTTCTTTCTTTCTTTTAAGTTCACCTGTTCAGCCTGAGCTTTTTATGTATGTATTATGGTTGGCTGGATATTATTTTTCTCATTTGATTGCAAGGATACGGTCTGGAGGAAGGCACTGATCCATGTGTATTTTATACACAGATTACCAAACTGCTGAATTTAATTGCACTACTGGGTATCACTCTGTTCTGTGGTGACTGACACTGTTCTTTCTATGTAGTTTTTGTGATGAAATGTTGTGAGGTTGAATTTTTTTGTCGCACATGTGGCACGCTGGACAAGTTGCCTCCTAATGGACTCTTCTGGCAGGACAGGAGACACGTTTCAATCTAATGACGCTCCCCGGCCTCCTAATTGGTCCACAACATTTATGAATTGATATTCTGTCAATGATAAAACTGAGGATGAGTTTGTTTGTTAGACTAAATTAATTAACCCCGAATAAACTTTTCATATTGCAGCTCATCTAGGACAACTAATTGATAATTTAAATTCTTACTGGGTGAGCACCAGCTTGTCCTAAAGGCATCGTGGTGTCGTGTCACTGAACGACAACACTACTATCTGATTGTGCGCTAGAAAGTGCAAAGTCAATGTTCATCAAAGGGCAGTAAAACATTTAGACAGGTTCACACCCTCTACAGGTTTTTGGAATTTAATGAATGTTGGTTTATGTATCATTTTTTTTTCTCCGTTGGAATTTATTTTTTCCTGAGTTTTTATATTCAAGAGAAGTCACGTTCGAGTTTGTTTTCCATCTCACATAATCTATTTTCTTCTGTTGATAAAGCAACACTAAAGAAAAGACAACATGCAAGCAATCAAGCAACCCATTGGTGTGTAGTTTTGCCTATATACATAGTTCATACATGTTGATACTGCATGTTTATACAGAATACTGTACATAAGAGCATGTTTTAGAGACAAAGCAAAAATATCTTGTGTACGTAAATGGGTGTCATTTGTCATTTTAATAACACAACGACGGAGAAAAGATGCACTGTATATTTTCTAAATGAAACAAATGTGTATTTATTTTCCATGAGGGTCATTGGAGAGAATGTCATACTATATTAGAGTACTATTACTAATAACAACCTTTTCACGCCTGAAATTCTTAAGCAAGTGTGTCGTCCAGTACTGTGTGTGAGTTCATGTAGGATGAAAATGTAGCCGCATGCTTGCTATCTGACTCTTTGTGATCCAGAATTTAATTTGATAAGTACCATTTCTCTGTTCTACATTTTGTTTCATGACTTATCTGAAGGCCAATGTTTGACTTCTTTCCAAATATCTGCAATTTATATAATTATTATTATTGTTTTTTGTTTGTTTCACTTTGTTTTGTTCTTTTGTTGTTGTTGTTTTTTTTAATATATATGTATGTATGTATGTATATTTTTTAAATTTTCAATATATGGGATGGGGGGGTCTCCAAGTCTATAAGCTGACAACTTTCTAATAGCAGATTTGGCATACTGTTATTCTTAAATATCTCATCAGAGGATAATGGCTTAATTCTATGATTGAAAAGTGGATTGTGTGTCTGTAATACAGGCCAATACTAACATGTGGGACCCAGTATTAGGACTATCGGACCTCACCTTTATATAAAATTCATTTTCATAGGTCAAGAACAGCCCATACCTGAATTTTTCCCATTCCGCTCTACACAAACGGCTTGGAATCCCTTCTTCTCCCTTTCTTTACTTGGACTTTCATTTTAAGTTCAACTTAAATGATCTGAAAAACCCTTTCACGGCTGTGTCTCTTTTACTGTGTTTATTATACGATATGTGTATGTGCATACAGATAGGCGAATAAGATAAAACTAAAGCCATAAAACTCAAGCACTAACTCTTTAGAGCTCAGCTGAGTAGCTAGAGTCGATTTATGATGTTAAAAAAAAATATATATATATATACAAGAAAAAGGAAAAAAAAATCACACGTCTTCATTTTTCCTCGGCCAGTGTTTCTCTTCCACATTCCGTTCAGATCTTCGTTCATCAAGAGGGCAAAATGCATTCTACTGTATATGTGAGCATTGAGGTCAGTTGTGAGTTTAGTAGAGTGAATGTGTCTTTTTCTACTTTAAAAGCTGTTGATGTCCTTGTTTCATAGAGGTAGCTGATTTTACAGTGTTGTGATTCGTATTGTAATATGCCTTGTTTTGATAGTATGAATTATAGATATATTATCACAAGAGGTTCTCGAAAATATTGCTAAAAATTATATGACAATATGTTCTATTCTTGGGCTGAGTGCAATTTATGAACCAAACTGGGTCACTCTTTAGGTTTCTCTTATACCACTATAACAGTAGAATGTACTAGTGTCTACATATACAGTCAGCATATAACATACTGTTAGTGATCAACATCTTACGGTGGTGGTTTTTGATGTTTCTTGTGTTCTTAGAAAAATCAATTCAAGCAACAAAACGATATTGTTGAGGTTTAGAGAAACTTGACAGTGCTACCCATGTTTTAGGCCTGAATCCCTCCCATAGAACTATGCATAGAGTTATGATTTTCACAGAGATGCGGCACAAATACCAGACTTGTGCCACAGTTATTTTTGAATATCTATCAATTACGTGTTATGTTGTGCACATGATATGAAATTAAGGTTTGCCTCGGTCACGGGGGTTTCTTTTCGAAGTAAACTTTCAACTGCCATATCGCCACCGGCAACAGTATTCAAAATTGAAGACCAATGTGTTGACTGGCGCCACAGTCAATGAACTTGTCTGATGCAATATTGTATTTGAATCGTTTTTATTCAGTGTCCCATTAATCAATCCTATTGACTGTGACCAACTGGTGCACTGATCATAATTCTACTTGAAGATTTCAGTGCATTTCAAAAATACTGCCAGTTCCCACGCTTAATTACAGTTGCCTGTAATCACCAGTGTTCTGTTTGAGTCCGTGAAGCCAAAATAACAAAGTTCACGTGGAGGCAAACAGGAGAAGATGATGAGACAAATGTGATTATGAGTAAATTTATAGCACATATAAGAGGTTGAACTTTTTATTTTTATTTGTATTTTTTTCCTTTTCTTCTTCTTCTCTAATGCTTTTTCACTGCCCGGGTCGCCACAATCATACTTGACCACCGGACAGTTCAGTTCTATGGGGGACAGAGACTGAGAACTGTGTGTGCTTGTGTATGTGTGTTAAATAGATAAGCGTAGGCCCTTTAGCAGACATGGTGCAAGAACACAGCACTAGAACATATTATATAACTACAATGTACCGTACAGGTCTGCATGCATGGGACACATAACTCATTCTTAAATGTACATCTATGTGGGTATGAGTGTAATAACCAAACAATCTAAGTTACCTTTTAAAAAGTGGGGATTATATCTAATACTGTAATAGTATACCATTTTTTTTTTTTTTTTTTTTTGATAGCTATGTAGATGTACTTTATGCACAACTGCATCTGAAACTGTAGGCTATTTTGGCTGTGCAGAGACAGTTTTAGAGCACTGCTCACACAGCAAAGTGGTAATTGTGTGTTTATTTATTTATGTATTTATTTCTGTTTTGTTTTAAACTAATGCCGGGATTTAAAAAGGGAAACCATCCAAAGTTCAGTAGATCATTTACCATCATGTCTAAATGTGTTGAAAGCCTCTCAGCGGGTAAAGACACCTCTTTGAAACATGTTGTCTTGTCTCCTCTATTACTCACTGTATTTCTTCTTTGTATTCTTGTGTATATGTGTAATCACTCCTTAAGCCTTTTCTTTCTTTGTGTTGTATACTTGTACTGTAGAATGTAGGTCTGCATTAGAATCAGTGGCAGAGATATCTGAACTATACCCTTCACCTTTGCTTTTCGTTCCTGTCTTCGTCCTATTTACGTGTAATCGGTCGTGCGCTATCAGTATTCATATGCTGAATAGGAAGCAGGCTCACTGAATCCTCCACTGAATCTGCTTTTTCTTCCTGAGTGTAAAGAATGCCGGCCTTCATGTTTACAACATGGACATACTGTATACTGCCAAACATGCAGGACCGTACCAAACTTCCCTCTTGAGCTCTTAGTCCTCCACCTGTCATCCTCCATGCAGCTGTATTCGAAAGACTCTTTTTTCTTTTTCCTTTTCCTCCTCTTTCTCTTCATCATCTTTTTAAGCATCAGAGGACAATGAGGTTGTGTCCTCTAGCTGTGTTTCTTCGTGTCTAGTGTTGTGGTGCGCGTGTTCATGTCAGTACTTGTGCCTACTGTGGATCGCATGCTTTAGCCCTTGACTGGACACAAACGTTGCTCACAAACTCCTCTTGACCCTTATGTGGACAAACGTTGGGGATCCTTATAAAGACATCAAGGGAACCAAATAACTTAATACAAATTTATCATATGTGTTACCAGTTCTGTAAGAAACAAATAGGAAATAAAGGCCTTTTAATTACCATGACTCGTTTGTCTTTAATATGCAATGTGTCCACCTGACTTGAATCTGCTGTAGACTTACACATTAAAGCACACAGGGAAACATTTTCATACTTTTACTTTATTAAAGTGAGTATATTGTGGTGTGTACATCAAGCTGGTAAATATTTCAAACTTCTTTAAATATACTGCATATTTCCATATATTTACAGCCTATGTATAGCTGCATTGGTATTTTAGGAAGGCACATATCCTTTTTTTTTTTTTTTGTCAGGGCCCTATAAAGTTATGATCCATCAAAATCTTTCATTGGGTGCAATCAAAAGATTACATCAATGTTGAAACATGCAGCCCTCATTGGACTCCGAAACTACTGCATTGCAAAAGGAACACACCAAATTTTAAGATAAGTAATGAGCCGACAGACCCAGATCATCCATGTGTCCCCAGTTGATCCCTCCTACGGCGCTCAGTGCTCACACTTAAGTGTGTCCTACAGTGGGTGAGTGATTGTCTGTGGTTTTCATTTTCACAAAAGTTTGGAAATAAGAACTTGTAGAAGCTCTAAATCTAAGTGCTGTGTCATTAAAATTATGCAGCCGGCAGTTTCTTTTTTTGTAAGAGAGTGATAAAAACTCATGAAATGTGATACAAAAGTAGGATTATATTTTGAACCATCAGGGTCTACTTTCCCTGTCGAGAGATCTCTGTTGCTGCTGTACGTGTAGAATGACTTGTCTATTCCCTCAGGAGAGACTGGAAAAGGTTCATTTTTTTTTATCATTTAAACTACCAAACATTTAGTTGCCCAGCAAGCTAATAATCCATTAGTCACCACCTATCAAATACCAAGTGGCTAACTACACCACATGTTCGTGTTTTTAGACAACAGTCTATCAATTCTTGTCCTAAGTTTTTCAACATGGCAAAAGTTCATTCGCCAACATAAAACAAATGACAACATTTAGATTGTAGTGTGGAGAATACGGCTGGATAGCTGGTCGTGGAGAAGACCTCGCCACGGTGTCACATGGCTTCTGGAAGGTGACATGAAGGGTGGGACGAGTCGCTGTTGGCAGCCCTGGAGCGGGAGGCTGCCTTCCAGCCGTCACTCAGGGAGTAACAGTTCCCTTTGCTGGGTAAAGGGAGACCCTGCAGCTAAAAATGCACTGAACAGCATGTAGATATCAAGCTGAGGTAGGTCCAAGAGAAAGAGAAAACTATGGCTGTAGAGTTTATCATATTTCATTTTTTAAAAAGTCTAAATCTACCAGAACTTGTAATAAAACGTTTTATCACTATAACTTACTGTGGATTGTTCTAGTTGTCTATAATCACTGAACAAACACAATATAGTGTTAACATTGAGCACTGGAGTGAATGAATTAACAGGGATTCATGGATGATTTTGGTGTGTGTGTGTGTTCTCATCACTGATTGATTAAGCTGACCAAAAGGCCACTCTTCCAAAAACTTTGTGTATCCCTTTAAATAAAAGCGAACCAACAAAGTAGAAAGATTAAAACTAAGAAATGCATAAATAAATAAAAAATATATTTCTATAACAAAACATAACATTTGATTTTCTCTTTTACATACAATGTCTCCTCCCTGCAGCCACTCTAAGATTTGGAAGATGTGGGTTGGAAGCTACTGTGTTTAAAAAAAAAAAAAAAAAAAAAAAAAAAAAAAGAATTTGTGAAGGCCACAACCCCACAAAAAACATTTTTAACAGAAGCGATGTGGCAATTATCAAGTTATGAGTCATAGAAACTGTTCCATTTGGAAGGTAATGCTTTTATCAAGTGCATGACTTTCTCAGTAGTTTGCAAAGAAAACTGACAGTTTCTCCCCCTCCTCTCTAGAGCTGAGACAATAGGAAGATGCTTTTCTGCAGTGCACAATGTAGCAACAAACAAATAAATGTGATTATAATGTGATGTGTTGTTACAAAATTAAAGTATCTGTGCAAACCTGGATCTGTATGAACTTGGGCCTTGGTGTCCCATTAAAAAAAGCACTTCTGGTCCCTAATTTGCACATGTGAGAAAAACAACAAATACTAACTAATCAAATACAAACAATATAGCTGGAACTCCATTGCACCCATATTGAAATTTGACTACATTTCTGTACATCTCTCTTTGGGTCTTGGTTAAGTACAGTACCAATGAGGATTAATAGACTGTATTTCTGGAGTGGGCAAAATGGCCCCTCTCACCATGACTCTGGAAGTAGCTACAACTTAGGACATCAGTGATATTTATACTGCTGTATCAGGGGTGGAACATCCGCTCTGACACAGAGCAGGAGCCTCAGGTTGTGACTCAGACATCTTTCATTTGGACAGTTTGCTGATGACTCGAATGAGAGCTCCGTTCTCATCCTTTAGCCTCTGGTTGTCTGACTTGAGCTCTGTTAAGATCTAGGGCAGCAGAGGGAGAGAAAATATATTAGTTCATTATAACCACATCACTGTTGCGGACTCGCTTAAACTTAAGTGGTTTCTAGATAGTGTGAAATGTGTAATAATTGAAAGCTCCAGGTGGTGTGAGGACACTGTTCAGCATTTAGACTGAAATATTCCAATATCACCGCAACCATCTGCAGCAGCAATCGCAATGCTGAAATATCTTCAACCGCCACTTACAATAAGTGAACCAAAAGTTGTCTTGCATTAAAATTACAGGTCGAGCAAGAATGACATGCTTCGCGGTATTACATCATGCAACGGGGGCTGTGAATTTGCCAGCACACTATGCTCTGCATGTGAACAATGAAAGAAAATAAGAAAGAGAAAGAGAGATGGGGTCAATTTCTCAAATCTAGGTCATGTCTGTCTCAAGAGAAGTAAACCTAAAAATAACCACATATTTTGTCAAAATATTTCCCCATACTGAAGACACTGCAGAAACAATAACTGGGCTAGTTTTGACAATTCCTGTTAAAATTGTTATTACCACCGGTGTTGAGCGGGCAAAGGCATCAACAAAACTGAATTTGAGTCCTGCTCATGACCTGTAGGAGATCACATGTAGTCCACGCCCCTTTTCTCTTGTTTTCTTGTTGTTCTATACTATAAAATATTCTATCAAAGAAATCCAATGATGAAGTAACTGCCATACAGTCCCCTGCAATATATGTCATATACATTCTTCCTTGCTTAGACAGGATGCCTGTACGCAAAGACAAAGCTACAAACAGTATGCACGCACAGACAGACAAACAGATGGATAGATAGATAGACAAACAGATAGATACACAGATAGAGAGATAGATAGATTTATCTACAGGATTTATTGCTTATTGCCTATTTGGTTAATGAATTCATACGTTTCACTTCTCTGGGAGGGCTAAGTGGACTGGCTGTTTCCTTAGCAAACCATTTTGCACTGATTGCACAACACATTACAAAGGACTTGCAAATATTTGGCTTGCAACAACCAACAATGTCTATAGATGTTTTAATTATTATTTTAATTAGGCTAGATACCAAAGATTGTTTATTAATTTAACTAATTTGCCTGGAAGCCAACATGCTACCACAATGTTCAACAATGTCATACAAAGCTTTTCATCCATGCAGCATGAATGCAGCTAAAAATAGACTCAAAAAGAGATTCATGAGAAAAGTTTTCGGGGGGTGGGACCAGCGGGGTAGCCCTCTGATAGCGTTATGGGAAAATGGGTTAGAGAGTGGAGAGGAAGATGCACTGCGGTGTAGGGGGATGAGCACTGGGGGGGTGCGGGACCTGCCTGAGAGAAATACAGCAGAGGAGGAGGGAGCTGTGGAGGAACCGGAAGGAGGGCGGAGTGCAGAAGTGATGTGGCTGAGGAAGGGGGAGAGGGAGGGGAAAAGAAGGAGAGATGATGTCAGAGGATCAGAGGTCCTCTGTCTCAGGCAAGGAGGCCATCTCAGAGAGGCGGGCGAGGACACGCAGCATGGCTCTATTCTCAGCCAGGAGACACTCGTTGCCCCTCCGCAGGGCCTGGATCTGAGCCAGAGCAGGGAAAGTCTGCACAAAGGAGGAGAGAGACACAGAGAGATAGAGAGAGAGAGAGAAAGAGAGAGAGAGAGCATGCAGGGAGGCAGGCCATGTGCAAAGAGGAAGATATAGACAGTGTATACAGCACGTACACAAATACCCAGGCCGCCATATACACGTCCTAACACCCACACAACTGCACAGACATACATAAACAAACAAAAAAATGAGGACCACCTGAGGGATTAATCAAGAAAACATATAGGGAGAAAATTATACTTTCAGGATATTTGCAAAGCTGTGAAAAGCAAAGCAAATTACAAAGCGAGGTTTGTGCTCATCAAGTCTGGGCTGTGAGGAGTGGCGAGCTGCCGAGGGGTGATTACGCAAAGCTTCTCAGTTATGGTTGGAAGAGGAGCAAAGGACAGGAAGTTAGTTTCCTACAACTTCATATAACCCGCAGCTCTGGAGTTTCCGACATTGCACGCGAGCCCAATGAGTTATTAGTCAAAGGAAGGGAAATGATTATTTTCCCCCACTTCCTGGCCTGGCTTTGAGGTAAACCTCAGTGTGGGTCTTTGGAGATGTCTGTGGTTTGACACCATTCCTGAGGGTGAACCACAGCACACAGACAGGGCACATGGAGTGTTCCAGGCTGCCTGAGCACTAGTTTGTGGATATGGGCAAGAGTGAGGTGAGGAGGACATCCAGCTACTTCTTCCAACCCCAAAGTACATTTAACTAGAAGAGTGCACTCAGTAAAGTGCATATCTCTGTCAGGCATGTTGTCTTACCTTGGTGTGCAAATCTGGACAGGAACAATTCCTAAACCCTTTTTTTCTGCCTATTTGGAGAGGGGAATATATGGAGACTCTGCCTCTGTATCTCCCCTTCTCCAGTTCTCAGACTTAGGTGAAAAACCAGCTTAGGAGTAAGCACTCAACTGTGGTATGAAACATGTTTTTCAAAGGTTTTGAAAAACCGCAGTCACAAGAGGTCTTTGATCATACAGACATAACTGTGCACAAGAAATTTTAGGTTGATAGGCCCAGTAGTATGTGAGATTAGCTGCAGACAGATACACATGACCAAATGCATGATCTCCTCCAGGCTGTCATCCAGTGGGCATATGAAAGTAAAATTGAAATTGGCTTATACTTAGAACTGAACAAGTCATGCATATTGTGGTGTCATGGTATAGGCCTGCAACAGCACAGGAAATTGAAAATGTGCCCGTGAAAAGACAGAAGGAAGGAAATGGAGTGACTATGCAAAATGTCATTTAGTTTCACATTTAGTTGTAAAAATTTTGGAAAAAATCTTGGAAAATTATATTTCTTAAAACAACTGAAAAAAAAATCGAATTTGGTAGATCAGCCCACTAGTGTAAAGAAAATTACACTTGTTAATCATTGGAAACACGTGGGATTATCTCATCTCACTGGCAGATTTGTTCACTTGTTATGAGAAAAACAAGGTTTTAACACTGAATTGAACTCATTAAACTCTGCTGCTAGCCATTGAACTCTTTCATACTAAACCAGATCTGCCTTCATTTCAAATTCTGTAAATAATTCTCCACATTTGCTATCAAGGCTTAGAAGCTGTCAGGAATCCTTAGGCTCTACTATTCCAACGTACAACAGTAGGTAAAAAGACCTATAGAGAAGTACAAGAAATCCAACGCTTACACATGTATAGCATTTGAAAGGGAAACAAGAATGTGTGCCTGTGCTCCGGCAGCATCTACAGTAGGTATGCTGGGGTGTACTTTGTGATATATATTCCTCTGCATGTGTGTCCACACGTGTACATGCCCCAGTCTCTGAAAGATCAGGATAACGTGAGGTGACAGGCAGGTGTCAATCACTCCTCAGTATCGTGTCAGCCACTCACCATCCCCCCTCCCCCGAGACAGCCTACCCTCAGGGCTGGTACCCACAGCGGAACCGCACTGGGGCTTCCTGCTAAGGGAACCATGACAACATGGGGTCAAACATTCACTGCGGGCATCCTCTAGTATATCACACTGTTGCGTCATAGCAAATAATGTCCTGTCTGTCACTAGCTATAACCACTGTCTGCAGCTTACATTTCCTCAGACCAGGGCTTTAAATGCCTGTGGGAGTTGCATAATTTCACTGCGTTTTCCCACCACCATCATACTATAATCTTGTTCTGTCTTTTGTGAATCCTTCTGTTGAAAAGGTGAAATGCACGGACTGATGCATGGCCCGCAACTACCCGGGCCTAAAAAGTCTCTGCGGTTCTGCTCTGTTTTTTTGCGAAGCAGAATACACACAGTCAGTGCAGGAATGTCTCACAAAAGCAGGTCTTTTGCTGTTGGACGGGGTTTGGTATTCAGCTGGAACTAGGTCACAGTGTTCACCCCAACAGTGGGATAAGTGGAGCAGGGGAGCAGCAGAACAGGCTCCTCCTTAACCTGGCAGCAACTGTCCCGGCAGAACACTGTGGGTAATGAGCCTTAAGCACTGACCTTCCCTCTCCTTGATCTCAACCCACCTGGCTAGCCACAACCCTGGAGTGCACTTTATGTGTGTTTTCTCTTCAAAATGCATTAAAAGTGCTTGATTTAACATGAGTAGAAAGGCCTGGCTGGGAGGAAGTGTATACTTTTGACCCATTTAATATTACTGTGTTAGAGAAACACCAGTGAAATAAATAAAGAGCAACTTCAGTATCTGAGAGGAAACAGATGCCACCCCAGGTAAGCTGTAACCCGGCATGACCAGGCTGACTATGTGCAATTTTTTTCCGCTTGCACTGACCTTTAACTCCTCCTCCATATCTGATACTCTTTTCTCAAGAGCCTGTTTTTCCTGAGAATAAAGAAGAAAAATGTTTATATTTTTTCAGTTATAAAGAATATGTCTATTTCGTTTAAGTTTTCAGATTTGAAAATTAATTCTTATATTATTCGCTTTCACAGCTGAAATGATTAATTCTATGGTCTTTAATAAAACCAAGGCATTAAAGGCCATGGCAGGAAAAGATACAGACATTCATCCTCTTCTTGATACAGATCTTGATACAGCAGAAGAACTAAAATATGGAGAAGGTGTCTTGCAACAAAAGTCTGAAAAGAGTTTGAAGAAAAAGTCTGAAAAAATACATACCCTTTTCTCTGATTCAAGTACAGTGGATCTCTCAGATATTCTGTCTTGTTTCTAAAAGTTAATATGGCTGTGTTAGTGCAAAATACTGAACAAAAAGTACTTCAAAATATACTAGTGCATTTTTGAAAATAATTTCAGACCAGCCGTCTACCTGAAACCATGTTTAATACTACTTTTAAGATGGAAGGAGGATAGTGATGATGCAGCAGCATGACAATCACATTAACGTTTTACCTGAGTGACTTTCTCCAGCTGGGACCGTATCTTGGCC
The DNA here is from genome assembly GCF_902150065.1 of Myripristis murdjan. Taxonomy (NCBI): domain Eukaryota; kingdom Metazoa; phylum Chordata; class Actinopteri; order Holocentriformes; family Holocentridae; genus Myripristis; species Myripristis murdjan. The sequence goes on along the minus strand of NC_043986.1, from coordinate 21,464,184 downwards.
AGCTCTTGCTTGCTGTCCTGCAACCTGGACTTGAGCCTCTCGTTCTCATGCAAGGCGTCCTGGTACATCTGAAAATTTTGTGACTAAAGGTTGAATTTGTTTTTTGGTGAGATACATAATCAAACAGAAATCACATAATACAGAATCAAAATGTTTAATTAAATAAACAAATACCACAAATGGATATAGCTACCATTTTTGTATAAGTAACCTTGCACTGTCCAATTGGATTACATTAATATGACTATTCTACATATAACTGAATATCATATATGAACCCCCCCTCTGAAAAATATATATATTTTAAATAGTTAATCGAAGTAAATATGATGTTACACTTTGCTCTTATTTCGCTGTGCTTTTTTAACATCAACTCAATACAGTATCTTTATCAAAAGTTTCAGCAAATTGTAATACAAAATATATCATTTTTTAATCTTTTTTTTCAGTTTGCCTTTTTATTTGTATTTTTATTGATTATTCTAAAACAAATAAATCATGAAATAGAATCCACTCATCTAGACAAGCAAGGAAACAAAATGTCTTCAAGGGAGGAGAAAAAAAACAAACAAACAAACAAAAAAAAAACTACCCTTTTCTACCACTTGCCAAGGCACATTGGATTTGAAAAACCTGTTTTTCAAATGGTGAATCAGGGGGGCATAATAATATATTTTAAAATGATACACTTGCCCCCAGATCATTTGTCATATTGTAATATGGCTGTTCTAATTCTACTGAACCATCTTTCCATGTGTTTTGGGACTCGACCTTGAACCTTGTCCCAGAAACCAGAGGGGGAAGGTAGAGGAAACATGATAGCAATGAAATTGCTATTCCTTCTAAGGATATCCTTAAGTTAACCCATTTGCCCAAAACTTCAGTCTTTTGTTATTCTGTGTTATGGTATAATCTGATGAATGACGGATATCTGTCCCTGAATATCTTATGTGTTTACTTTAGTGCTTTATGGAGAGGTGATAATTAATGACTTAAAGCCAAATTAATCATATCTATTCAAAAATCCAACATGAAAGAATTAATTTCTCAAATAAATCAAGAACTGGCAATGATCATGAAGCCAATATACACTGACATATCATCAGCATATAAATATATCTCATCATGTGCATTGTTCATTGTTATTTGTTCAGCCTTTTTAGATATTTTTTTTGCGATAATGGCTCCAGAAAAATCAGGTAATCAGTAAAAATGCTGTGACCTTGTACCATGTGCTATAGTAAGCTATGAGGAGCACATATTTACAGCTGGATTGTGACATAATATTTTCAACATACATAAATTTAGCACCAAAGCCCATACTGTGCATTGTGTATGAGAGGTAAAGCCACTCCAGCCTGTCAAAAACTCTTTTATCATCTACTGACATTCCAAAACATGATGCTGCAAAACTGGATTCTCCATGACTAATATGAAGCAGATGACGGACATAATCAGACCATAACCTCTAAGTCTGTTTGCTTAGCATTGACTAATATCAGCAGAACGCTCAAGTTGATAGGCTGAAACCTAAGCATTAACTTTAGCATCTGTTTTTAAGAGACTTTTTACTTTTTATATAACAATGAAATGGTGGTAGTACTGACTTTCCTGTGAGAGCATCCTTACCCTTGGTCATGATTTCAGTCTTTTACCGTAGAAGAACTCTGTCATTATTCCTTAATGTTGAAATGTCTGCTTATAAGGAGAAATGCCATCTTATCGCTTCTTAATAGCTGTACTGCACAGTTAAGAAGGAACATAGTCTACTTCCATTTGAAATGTTGGATTGTCTTGAAGTGCTTTTGACTGTCCAATTCTGACTGGATTCTCTCCAAGTCAGATTTAAGTTGTGTTTTTAGCCTACAGTGAGGCTAAAATACGACTGAATTATTACAAACACAGCCAACCATTTAAATGCATTCCAGAAAAAAGACATCAAAGACTGAATTTTAATTTAAAAAAATAAGCCAAGATTTGAAATAATGGCTATACTGTTTGTCCGAATCTCAATGCAGTGTCCTTTTTCTGGAACGCCAGAAAATAAGAAACTGCACAAAGTTCCATGAGGATCTGACAGATAAATATGCAGAATTTCAGCTTGAAGAAATGATTGCAGTGGGTAGCATTTAATCTATTCTTGCAAATGTTTCACAGAGGCAATCATGAATCCTAGCTGATTTTTTTTTCCTGTGAAATAATTACCTCCTCATTTTACTTGCTTCAAGACAAATTGAGGTGAGTTGAGATTTGCTACCTTCTTATAGTCCTTGGTACCAGAGTCTTCCTCCTGCTTATTAAGCGCAGCCAGTCTTGTCTCCCTCCGTGTATAAGAGCTGGTGCGGCCTAACGGTTTGTCTGCCATGCTCTCGCCTCCACCAGAGTCCAATCTGGGAAGGAGCATGTATCATATTCAGTACAGATTTGTTTATGCCACAAAAACAAATTATTCCTCTATCTAGGGTGTTTATTTTTGCTGCTGTGGGGGAAAAATGTACTGTAAAGTTGGAGAAAAACAATGCTAAACACTTACCTTGACACTCTGTCATGCTGAAAAATAAAATAAGTATGCCATGTTAGTGAGTGGGATCACAAAGAAATCACTACCAGGAAAGCATGAGAACAACAATGTGCAAAATGTGTTTTGTTCTGGTTAGATCCAGATTTATTTGTTTGATGGGATCAAACAGAGGCTTGACAGTGAAATATTTTCCATATTGAGACAACAGAGAACAAAAACAAAACAAAGCTTAGAAGTGACTTATTACAGTGGGTTCAGATGCCTTAGGTCCCAGAGGAAATAAGTGCATGCAGAGGTGAGCGGATGTAATACACGCCGATGCTGCTCTGACAGGGTTCACATGGGTCAAACCTCTCCGGTAAGCCTGCTTAATCTTTTAGGGGCGGTGTTCGCTATGCAAATGCCTGCAGTATAAAGATGACTTCATGTCACTCAGAAGTAAAGTTGTTTTTTTTCCCTTCCTGTGAGCAGCCATATACTGTGTGACAGTGTCCAAGGTATGACCTCAGGGAACAGACGGCTGATAGCAGACTATCTTGGCAGGCTTCTGGTGTGACTGGTCCAGCCTGCCTGGCCGACATCAGGCATTTAACTGCCATTCAGGCAAGGAAACTGTGGACAATTTTTTGATCATTGCTCAATTTATGCAACCTTATTATCATGTCTAGACATAACTTCATAGATATTCTGTTCAGCTTTAATCTGGGTTGATATGGCTGCTCACAATCAATGATTTGTGAGCTCAGTGAGTGCATTTTTAGCTAAGGAGCAGGGATGTAGTGGACATGGAGTATGGAGGGGACATGTCCCCCTCACTTCTGAAACCCGTCCCCTCTGTCCCCCACACTTTATTACACCTACAAATTGTTAATAGTCCATTTTTTGTCTTTCAGACGCCGTTCATAAACATTTAACCCTTGTGAAACATGAGCTCATTCACTTCATTTCTTTCAAAAACATGGAAAAAAGGTGATAAGCAAATTCACAAAAATGACCTGAAAATTAACAAGAAACTAGTAAAAAAAAAAAAAAACAAAATGACAAGAAAATGTCCAGGAATTTAGCTAATGAATTTACAAAACTATCAGAAAAATAGAAAAAAAGTAATGAAATGACTAAATAAATGGCAGGCAAAGTGCTTCAATCTGATATGGCACATATCAGATTGGACTTTTATGGACTTTTATATTAGCTCTACTACTGCTCCTTCAAAGTGTTTTTTTTTTTTTTTTTTTTTTGCAGTAAGCTCTAGAGCAATCAACTTTAAAACATTTGTTAAAATACTGTTGCAGCACTAGTAAGTCTCATAGCTGCCTCAGTTCCAACAAGCGGGATATTTTCACTTAGCTGGACAGCTGGTTGGTCTTACCAGGGTCCAGGCAATATTGTTTCCCTACAAGGGCAACTAAATATGGGAGTTTTTATTGGAATGTATTACTGCACTGTATGCAGCTTCAAAATTTTTCATTTTTTCAGTTACTGACTTTTAGAATCTCTCAAATCTTGGTGGATGATAGTGCTGAAGAATAAAACTAATAAAGAAAACTAGGTTTACTGTACCTTTAAATAAGACTTGCTTACATTATACAGGATCTACATACCAGTTAGACAGTTTGTTTTTCTATGCCATACACTGTGTGAATGGATTATGCCAACCAAAACATCATCTAAAGTGTCACACAATTATATCTATCCAGACTTGGCAGCCAGGCCTGTGGTCTGTACTGAGCAGATAGATAACTGACTGCCAACAGCTGATAAACATGGCACACAAGAGGATGATACCTTGATGTGTGGGCTCACTATCAGTCAGAGAAGGGGAGAGAGAGAGGGAGAGGCTGCCTAGTCAAGTAAGAAAAGAGCTTCATTACAAGGTACTTAGCAGAGCAAAACATAAGCATAAATAAAACTATTGAAGAGGAAAAAATAGGTTAATGTGTAAAGCCTCATTGAGGCCTGAGTGATTGTGGATGATCTGCTAGTATCTGCTGCAGCTGCACTGTTTCACCCTAAGTTAGGAGTAAACAGTATAAAGCTTTCTTATAGGAAATAAGACTTAAAATACTCCATTCTAGCAGCTTGTTCCCCAGGCATGGCGCTGGATTTTGTTTAAACACATTTCGAATTATACCCCAGACCCCTCGTGTTGCGGCCAGGGCTGTGAGACCAGAAGCAGATGTAGAGCATGTTATTAGCGTGTGCTTTAGGAAAACGATTTACGACAAAAGGAACAGGGTGCACAACTATTTCTGCTCTCATATGTGGCAGGTAGGGCAATATTTCACAATGCACCGAAAGAGCTATTCCTCAGCGAGTGTTTATCCAAGTGAGCCACTGCTGCCTGTCCTTATGTGGTCATGTCCTTAAGCAGAACATCTACCCAGAGACAAACAGACCCCATGACCTCACATGAGGATGAGCTCTCTCTGAGGATTTACTTGTGCAAAAGCGAGGTGATGCTTTATCACATTTTGGGTCCATTCTTAGTCAGTGGCTTGAATAACTGGTGTGAAAAAACAAAACAAAACAAAACAAAAAAAAAAAAAAACAGATGTGGTGTTTTTATGCATAAATCTTCTAGAAGTCTGCCTCTGTGGCTGTACATAACAGATCTACTGACAGTATCAAACTCTGCCTCATCATGAAACTCTTTAAAGGTTATTAGTTTCTCTCAGCTGACATGACAAAACCTATTTCACACCAAAGGATTAGCAATTTGGTGAAATTAGTTTCCTAAGGGAGAGCTGGAGTTAATTAGACTGGATATGAAACCTAAAAAAAGGTGAATCCATACAATAACACGTTTGTACTTTTATGTCCTCATTAGGGAACCCTTTTGTTTGTAGTCGTGTGTTAAGGTTGCTATAGAAACTGAATCATAGCACACAGCAAACTGGCTGTAGTCAGTTTGTAAAACCATATATGCTCGGGCACCTGCTGGCTGATGTTCCCTTGTTAGGAAAAATAGAGCGAGGCAAGGGCTGGCATGTGTGGCTCAGAAAAGTATGTGAGGCACAGCAGATGCAGGGAGAGACGATCTACCAGGGGAGAAACAAACAGAGCCTCAGACTGATGGGAACAGCCTCTGAATGGGTGCATGCATGAGCCATGGGCTGTCTGCAAACAATACTGCCTCCAGTTTTATAGCTCGCCAGTGTCAACACCATACACACTGCAGGCTGGCTGTGCGCATGCAGGCAGCCCCACGGTGCTGTGCTGTGAGATAATACGGGTAACAGCAGTCAGCTAGTGAAACCATCAAGTCTCCAGGAGAAGGAAACTCATCTTTCTCCTCATTACCCTTTAACTTCTTTGCCTTTTTTTTCACACCGTCACCTCTTCATAGCTGACTGGGTTCGCTGTAGGAAAATCTGAGCAATCCCCCTCCCATCCCCACCACTGGAACTGACACAGCACACACAACCATAAAAGACGTTTCTTCCACATTCACTCACCTTTCCTCACTCCCGCCTCCCTTTCCCTCCCCTTAAACTCTTTCTGACTGACCTCTCAGAGCAATGGACAGGCCACATTTCTAAAACACAACTGCCTGGTGACCAGCGCATCTTATGCATTTAATAAAGCAAATGGATGTTTATTTACAGCTGGGCCTGTTGCTCACAGCTGTGCAACACACATCTAATTGCACTGAAATGCACCAGGTCCTCCTCATAAACAGTGAGGCAAGTGCTAAAAATATCGCATCAACCTGAATCTTTTTCATTTCCCCCACCCCCCAGTGCACTTTCTCTCCCAGGAAACCATTGCCAATTCAGCGTGGGCTGACATCATGGAAAATTCATGCCTGATTTCCACCATAGATACAGTATAGTGAGACAAGAATATCACAGTTCATGAAAAGAAGGGAATAATATGACAGCTCTCAGCGGTAGTATTCACTGCTAGTAACTGTGCTGTCATGACTGTAATATTACATAACATTATGTAAGCACCTGTGTGTGTCTCCAAATAGGCAGATGTTTTTTTTTTTCTTTTTTTTCTGCTTCATCCTTTTCTGATTCTGCTTTCTGCTAGTTTTTCAAAAGACCTTTGAGTCTCTTTAGTAATTTTAAATGTACCTAACACACATTTCTGTTAATCCAACTGACATAAACAAGTTAGAGTAGAACAGTCAAACAACGCCCTCGGGAATAACCACTTATAAAGAAAAAAATAACAGGAAATTACAGAGGGAATGTTGCAATTTAAAAGTGTGGTCAGTCACTTAGGGTCACCAAAAAAAAGTTTTCCGAGCTCTAGTGATGTGTGATTCATAAATAGTTTGCTGATTTTCATTCCTTACTCTATCAAATAAATTAAATTAATTCGCCCCTCGAAATGGCCTCTCTCCAAACAAACAAACTGAGACATCACAACAGTGCATGTCCAGTCATGTGTTGAGAAACTTTAGTCTATACTCCAAATGCTATGAATATTACAAATCCACACACACAATAATCTGGCTAATAAATCCATTGCTAACACCTACATAAGACGCTTTGCTCAGGTTTATGCTCAAGTTAGGTTGGATTATCACACTATAGAGGAGGAAATCACCTCACCGCAGTGAGTAAAAGTACAGCAGTGTGAATATTAATTACCCGTACATGGATGCAGACAAGGACGCATTCCTTTTCTATTGGTTTTTACATAAACAAAAAGTCTGTTATGCACTGAGTAATCTATAAAGGTAAATCTGTGAAATTGAATGGGTGCAGCTATAGTCTTGAACGCTACAAGAAAAAGTTCTGGTCTTACTCTGAAGTTTTTGGCTGTAGGGGAAGGTGAGGATGGTGGGGAATCTGACAGTGACTTCCTGCTGCGAGTGAGATCCTTGCTGCGTGGGTAGTAGGATGACATCTCCTCTCTCTACCCTGGACAGGCAGGTCAAGCTCTACTTGAACATTCACTGAAGCAACCAGAAAACAGCTGCATACATCCACAGATTCCCTCAAGCAACAGTGACGCAGATGCCCATGACTTGGTGTTCCTGGGGAATCCTCACCAACAGGTGTCTACGTATGAGAGTCCAAGTTCACAGTCCCATGAGTTGGAGAGAACTGCGACTAAGTTTGGACGGATTGCTGATGTGTAGTCACGCCTTCCTCAGAGCTCAAACAGTGAAACAATAATTAGATAAAAAATGAAATGGAAACACGGAACAGGATTTGTAGATCACAGAAACAGAAAGCTAACTGTGAGTAGAAAAGCAAACAAGTTGTTAGCCCCTGTCCAGTGCTGTCAACACTGGGGCTTTCGCTGAAATGTGGAAAGAGTGCTAACGTCCAAACAAAGCAGTCAAGAGAGAAAAGTGTTCCCTGTTCCTATGTTTCCTCAAGATACACACACACTCTCCATCTCCCTCCCTGCCTCCCTCCCTCCCTCCCTCTCTCTCTCTCTTTTTCTCCCTCTCCTTTCACTGCTCGGTCACCCTCCCAGTCCCCCCGGCCCCCCAACCCTCCCCTACACACACCCCTTCCCTGCTCTCTTCAGCTCTGGCAGCTCTCTCTGGCAGCGTGCCAGAGGCTCTGCTATGGACGGGCTAGGCACTGAGGGCTAAAATTGTCCACTGATGTGGACGAGGATAAGAGGAGGTGGAGCAGAAAGCCAGAGTCAGACTGAGGCTCGCGTCCTGGAAGGTCAGCAGTGCCAACCAAGGAGCCATCAGCAGCACTGACCTGTCCACTCGTTTTGCCCACCCTGTGATGCTCAAAGGAGAAGACGTGCTGTGGGTGTGAACACAGTGTGAACATGAGGCACCCGAGCCACAGCTCTCTTTCACAAAACCTGTTTATCTACTTCACATTCAAATACTGAAAAAATAGACAGTGATGGCTCGGTAATTATAAGATAGCGATTATTAATTTTTGTCTCCCGTGTTTGTTTTAACTCAGAAAAAAATGGCCTTGACCTGTGGCCTTCTGGGGAGCTACTTTGTAAAAATATTAAGTTTTTTTTTTTTTCTTCAGCTCTGACTCCAAAGCCTGCCCCCTTACTTTCTTGTCATAGTCAGCACAAGCCAGCTCTTTGCTATCTTCCTTTTATAGTGAGGTTCAGAGTGCTGTAGCTGTTCCTGAACTCCCTTATCCTGCCTCATCTTCGGAGGAAAGAAAGAAAGAAAGAAAGAAAGAAAGAAAGAAAGAAAGAAAGAAAGAAAGGAAGGAAAACTTATGCTGATGGCAAAGGTCTGGTTTTCTAGTTCATCCAGCTCTGTGACTGCTGCCTGGATGATTATTGAAAAAACAGCTATGAGGGCTGTAAGTTTTATCCAGATGTCCACAAAAATTACTTCTTATTAATCAAATGACAAAACATACAAGAAGTAAGAAATTGGTCATTTAGAGGTGTTACAGTCCCCAAAGTTGACCACATTCTTCTACTAATAGCCCTTTGCACATTGCACAGCCCTTCTTGGCTTTAAAAGCTTTATATTGGTAAATTTGCTTTGTGAACTCTTGACTTATATAATATCAGTAATACACTGTCTGGGCTGGTTTAGGATAAGCCTCACATAACTTCCAAATACTGAAACAGGCAATTCCAGTTGGCCCGTGTATATATTTCTTATGCATATTCACCACTGGAGACCATCTGTAGAAAATCTGACTTCCATAAAGCTTATCAGGAAGCTCACTGGCTCTGTGGCAGTGAACTGCACCAGCACTGGCACTGGAGACAGAGACCTTTACCGAGGCTAGATTCCAGCTGGATCTTCCCCAGACTGATCCTCAGCCTTCACTTGACTGAACCGGCTGTCTCATTTATGGCTTCCCATATGGGATATTATTCTCATGCAGTTCTTGGACAGTGGTAATGAGCCACACGAGTGGCTTCTAGAGCTGTCTTGAGCATTTGCGTAAATGTAAAAGATGGAACAAGATGCAATCTGTAACCATTTCATAATCTCGGGGAGGAAGTAGAAATAAAGGCAGCAAAAGTGGGCTTTCTATGCGCATTTCTCCCATATTCGTCATCAGCCAATTTAAATCTCTCAGCTGAGTTGCTCTGTGCCTGTCATTAATGCTGTTCTTGAAAACCAATGTGTGGAGTCTGTTCAGATTATTAAGGAGTCATGCAGAGGTCGCGTTGGTGATGGGCAGCCTGTCACCCTTCTGAGGAAAGCATGCTGCTCAGTATGATTATCACAGACCAATTTAGTCCTGAGCAACGCTGAGAGACTCTCAAGTTACCGGTGGATCTGTGTTTCAGATTCTACTGTGGGGGACAGCTGATCCAGTGACCTACAGTGAGCTCACAGGGAAATCACTTTCCATTCACACTGCCTGCAGCATCAATCTAATGCATCAGTGCATAGGCCCTCTGTGAGCTATGCTTTGACACTACCCTGCCCCGGTCGACCCCCACACACCTATTATCACTCCCTGTCCCTTCTCTTTACCGCTCTTTGTGCATATCCTCTTAAGGTTAGGAAAAATGAATAGGACAAAACTTAGCACTTAAGAAAGTGAAGCTTAAGCTTGAGTTGAGTTCTCCACTTCAACGAGCACTCTGTGCACGTAGGAATTTGCAGTGAGGCTCAGGGTCAGGCTTTGCACATGCACAGTCAACACACAGGCAGAGGGAGCGCCATATTGGTCAAGAGTGTAAAGAAAAAGAGAGAAATAAAGCCTCCCCTTGAATCCAAGGCTAAAACTAAGCAGAGAGCCTTTCATTTTTGCCCAATATGGTATGGAATGCTGGGACACCTCAGCCATGTGATGTGGAAGGAGAAGCAAAAGAAGCAAGGGGGTTAGGTCCTTGTGGACTGTCTTCC